>NW_026585504.1:28426628-28499286 GCF_907164565.1 Psammomys obesus | reverse complement strand
GTGTGTGTGTGTGTGTGTGTGTGTGTGTGTGTGTGTGTGTGTGTGTGTAGGAGGCATCACTAACCAGGCAGGCAGGTGTGTTAACATGCTTCTATCATTGGTAAGTGGGCTGGATGGACACATCCTCTCAGCTGGAGCTGTTGTATGTGCCCAATGATTTCCTTCTGGTTGGCAATGAGTGAGATAGGTTCACTTTCACTTCTCAACCAAGGGGATGATGAGTTCTTAAGCCTCAGTCCTCTGTGATATGACCTGGCTTGCCCGTGTTGTGAAATGGTCTTTGTGTTCTTAAAACAGCTAGTAATCACTTGCTAATTATATACATATACAAATGTATGTGTGTGTAATACATATATAACCTTGATATCATATATGTATATATCTACAATATCAGAAAGTATTTTGAGTTCTTGTGCTTAGAAAAATCGTTATCTCTCTTCTACTATGAAGATTGAAGAGGCATATTGGAGCCCTAGTGTCTGAATTTCTTATTTACATGATGAGGAAAACAAATCCCAGGGTTCCCTAGCTGTTGGGTTGTTGGTAGGAATAGAAACTGTGGTGAATTCTTGACTTCCAAGCCTGCGTGGAAGTCAAGAATTTGTTCAATTTCCAGGAAACAAAAGCATAACTTTTAATTAGACCAGCTAAGAAAGTGAAAATGTATGAATAGTTTAAAATCTTTTTATTTACATAATTTTAGATTCACATGTAAAGGTAACATGAGGTCTTTTTATCTTTGTTTAGTCAACTTTCCTTAGTGCTGACATCTTAGGCAACCATCATAAACTCATGAAAACTAAAAAAAAAAAAAAAAAAGAAAAAAAAGAAAAAGAAAAAAACCCAGCATTGGTACATATAAACCTTGTAAATGTAAAGCTTTTTAAAATTTTTTCACATTATTTTTGTTGCTGCTGCTGCTGCTGCTTATTTGAGATATGCTTGCTACATATCTTAGTCAGGCTCTATTCACGAGACTCTCCTACCTCAACCTCCCCATTGATGAGATTATAGGTATATTACACCATGTCAAGTAAGTTTCTTTTTCTGCTTCCAGGCCCCATATATATGACACACTGCCTTTAGTACCCACGTTTTCTTAATTTCTTCTATTCTAGTACAATTTGTCAACAATTCTTTGGCCCCCTAAAAGTGGTCAGAACATTGTTCAATGTGAGTCAACTAGAAAAATTCTCAAGATTAGATTGAAATGATGGATTTGGGCAGATTTCACTGTTCTGTGTGAAGGATGAGAGATGCCAGCATCACATCACTGCAGCTGTTTGATTTGATCTTGGTTGGGATGGTGTCTGTCTCCTCTTCCCATTGTGAAGTTAAGTTCTCCTTTGCCACATTTGCTTAAAACACACAGTTCAGCCCACTTACTAGTGATGAGGAACTCAGCTGAAGCTCATAGGGAAATGAGCAAGAATTTGCTAATGTAGTTAAGACATCACCACAGTTAGTGTTTGAGGGGACAGATACAGCAGTCTCTCCAGTGATTTTGTCTGTTGGCTAAACATTCATTGATGTGTTTTGCAATTATTAGTTATGTCATAAAGCTAATTTAACTCTCACATTTTTTTCTCTGCATTTATTAATTGAAATATTTTGTAAGGAAGATCTACCCATCTCCACCCATTTATTCATTCAGATTATTATTTATATACA
This sequence comes from Psammomys obesus, assembly GCF_907164565.1. NCBI lineage: Eukaryota > Metazoa > Chordata > Mammalia > Rodentia > Muridae > Psammomys > Psammomys obesus. Next base: position 28,497,615 of record NW_026585504.1, on the reverse strand, counting down.
AACTTTCTGCATTTATTCTTTAAGAGATAATTCAATGCTCTAATTATTTAGTTTAGCTCAGGTTGAAAAAGGTGTTAGCCCCGGTGGCGGCTTTGTGTTAGAGTCTGTTCCTTTTGCCACTCATCATACTATTTTAGATTTTCCTTTTTTCAGATACTACAAGATACTTAGGTCTATACGGTATGTTCCCTGTGACAACCGTAGAATTGACCATTTTTGTCCATTAGTTTGGTCTGTTTTACTGGGAAAAGCTCCTTAGGAACCACAATTTGAACAATAAGTAAGCGTGCATATTTATATCAATCTCTGGGTTGTGTCTACAGTAAAAAACACTCATGAATTCATATTGTTATGTTTGGCTCTAATCCAGCAGCTCAGGCTCATTATAACTCTTATCATATGTAGACTAGTTGTGACCTTGTTCCTTGACAGCTGAGCTGGGTGTTAGCTGTGAAGCTTGGTTGTTGTTTATTTGCGGTAAATACATTCCATCCTACAGTTTCTCTACTTCCCTATTCGTTGACTATGAGCCTCCACAGTGAGACTTGACAATAGACCCACAGTTTTGTTCCACAGAACTGTTCTGGCTCCTTTGATGTTCCAAATAAATTTGAGAATTGGCTTGTCAAGATCCACAAAAAGTGTTTGCGTTCTTTTTATTCTGAGATTACATCGACCGTATGGATCGAACTGTAAAGGAATGGCACTTGGCAATATTAATTTCTATAATTCATGAACATGTATCTTTTCATTTACTTAGATAATTTTTTTTTCATCCATTCATCATGGTGCAGAGGGGACCCATGAGAGCCTGTGTTATAGCTAATTAGTAGCTTGAAGGCTGTCCTCCCTCAGAGGTCACTGCAGCCTGGGTTGGTTTGCAGACTTCTCTTGATCAGGTGAAGTTTGGGAAGTCAGGTTGGTACCTGTCTTGGTCTGTGTTATCTTGCTGAGTCTGGGTTTAAAGGGCTCCCTGTAGGCCCGGATATCACCTTATGGAGGAGCCTGTCTCAGTTAGCTGTCAGTCATGAGGTTTTCTCCACAGGGGTTTAACCATTATTCCACTGGTCATCCTGACAGGGTCTCTATCCTTGTGGAAGTAATATTCATAAGTTCTATAATACATAGATACATTTGAATTAAAAGGACAATATATAATTTTAAAAAATGAGCTGATGTTTGCCATTTTCATTTTATAGTTAAAATATATGCAACTGAGGTGTGTTTGAGTTTTTGTTTTGTGTTGAGGGCCTTGCTCTGTAGCCCTGGTTGGCTTGGAACTCACTATTACCCCAGGCTGCCCTCCACTCACAGACATTCGTGTACCTCTGCCTCCCAAGTACTGGGATTTAATGTCTGTTTCTGTCCAGTCTCAACTTAGATCTTATAAAAGAAAAATATATTTTTATTTATGCCTCCCGGATTCCTAAAGGAAGTCATTTTATTTATTTATTTATTTTTAATCAATTTGTATCCAAAAGACACTCTACCACCCAGCCAGGACATTTGCTTAACTATGTTCATGGAACCTTTATTCTGGAGACAACCTAGATGTCCCTCAACTGAGGAATGGATAAAGAAATTGTGGTCCATTTACACAATGGAATACTAGTCAGGTATTAAAAACAAAGAAATCACGAATTTTGCAGGTAAATGGATGGAATTAGAAAAGATCATCCTGAGTGAGGTAACCCAGACCCAGAAGAAAGGCACTTTATAATGTACTTTATTTATGCAAATAAGATGAAAAGGATATTTTTCTTTTTAATCTTTGTTTTGCAATAATATCCAATAATATCCAATAATGCAGAGACCAGTGTAGCACTTTCTTCTTGTTTTATTTTAACATTTCATTAATAGTGAGTTTGAATTATTTCCCTCCTAAAGTTAAACAAATATTTTTATTATAATTTTTTATTTTTATATTAATTATAGCTTATTTACTTTGTGTCCCAGCTGTAGCCCCTTCCTCATTCCCTCCCATTCCCGCCCTCCCTCCCTCCCTTATCTCCTCCTTATCCCTCTCCAAGACCACTTATAGGGCAGGTCCTCCTCCCCTTCCCTTTGACCCTAGCTTATCAGGTCTCACCAGGACTGGCTGCAATGTCCTCCTCTGTGGCCTAGCTAGGCTTCTCCTCCCATGAGGGCTGGGGAAGTCAAGAAGCCAGCCACTGAGTTCATGTCAGAGACAGTCCGTGTTCCCCTTACTAGGGTACCCACTTGGATACTGAGCTGCCATGGGCTACATCCAAGCAGGGGTTCTAGGTTATAACCATGCATGGTTCCTGGTTGGAGAATCAGTCTCAGACAAGCTCCTGTGCCCAGATATCTGGGCACAAATAATTTTTTAAATCATGTTTATGGTTGAGAATTGATTTTGTCATTCATCTCATATAGAAAAAAAGTGACTTGGATATTTGTGGGAAAAATGTTTTCCTAACAAACATGTCTTGGGGCTATACCTATCAAACACCTACGCAAGTAGGTACCACATATGTACAAGGCATCAATATACATTCAAGGACATCAGGAGAAAATGGGAAGGAGGCTTCCTCTGTGGGGTTTAGAGTGGCCTCGCCAGAGAGTGATAGTCCTTAAGTAGACACCCACGTCCACAGATCCTGCTTCCTGCCCTCCTGATTTGTGCCCTGGCCTTTGGTCTTCCTTTCCCGTTACCAAGTATGTTATTGAGTTTTGATATGCATATGCCTCAGCTTGGTCCTTCTGTGACTGCATCTCCCTCCTCCTCAGGGCAGCTTGCTCATGCATTCTTCTGTCTGCTCTTAACCGTCTGGGCTTTCAGTACAGCCAGGCACCTGCTGCTTCAGGCCTGCCTCCTCTCCATTCAGCGATGTCCTTAGTCTTCCCTCAGCAAGCCCGTTTGTCATCTGCCTCATCCCTTGGCAGCACCTATTCTTATTCTGGTAATATTACAGCTTTCTCACATCAGCTTTCCTTTGTAACTCTCATTTAAGCGTGCCTGCGTTGTCCTAAAGAGCTTCCCACCCCAGAATTATTTTGGAATGGCACAATTTCAAGTCCACTGGCCTGGAAAATGTCACAAGAATGGAAAGTTCTCACCCGTGCTACTTGCTTGAACGTGGGTTTGCCTCGCTGCGCTTGTGTAATTAATGTTAGTGAAACTGTCTACCAGTGGCTCGTCTCCACTAAGGAACTGCCGACATACAACTCCACTGTGCAAATGGCTTAATACCATTAGCAAGAAGAAAATAAATATGTACCTGTATATAAGAACACGTGTATTAGGGTGACCCTTGTGTCCTCAGACCTCGTCAGCCCAAGGTCATAATAAGGTCACCCAACAAATGCTCATGTTTCCTTGCTAATGGCCTCACCTGCATAGTCTCAAAACCTTTCCCCTTCTAGCTGTCATTCCCTGGGTCTCCCAGGTTGTTCCTGAAAATTTTCCTAATGTTTTGTAATATGTGTGTGCAATCCTCTTGTCTCCCCCATTCTCTGATGGCAACTTCCACTGTGGAAGATACTCACTGGCTAGAGGTGATCCTACAAACATGGCTCCCCCGGAGACTCTTTCTATGACTTCTTGCATTTCCATTGCTTTCAGTGGCATGAAATGCTGTCTCCTTATAGTCATGATGCTCAAATATGTTTCTTGAGGAATAGAGTTTTTTTTTTTTTAATTCTTTATTAATTACACTTTATTCACTTTGTTTTTCCTCTGTGGTTCCTTCCCTCCTCCCGTCCCAATCCCTGCCTTCCTCCCAGGAATAGATGTTTTAATGAGGTTTTACAGCAGTAGATTTTTAAAATTTTTCTTAAGGAAATAAATTTACTTCACACATACAAATTCAACTGCATGTAGGGTGTGCGTGTGCATGTGTGTGTGTGTTCATTCACCTGTTTTGGACGTGTCACCACAGAGATGCCTTTTTTCATTGTGATTTGGTACTGAGTGTTCCTTATATTGCACAGTATCTTATGGGGGAACACCCCCTTCCTTTACATCTGGGTTTCATGGCGGATGTGGGAGCTGGTTGTGGGAACAATACATAATACTCCTTTACCATTTCCGGTGCCTTAAACTCAAGCTCATGCATGATGTAGGCACCTGTGCACACACCAGTCATGCCCTCCTGTTCAAACAAAAGGCACAGGTCTTCCTTGTGCCTCTTCTTCCGGCCAATCACAACGTCCCATCTGTCCTAGCCCTGAAGCTTAAAGGTCTTCTACTTCTACACTATAAGATTAATTGCAAGCCAGCTTTCTTTTTTTTTTTTTAATTTTATGACAACCAATTTTAGTAAGTGGGTTTTTAGGTAAGATGTGAAATAACCTGAATGTACAACATTACATATTATTCAAAGATATTTTCCCAAGACCTATTATATTATTGGATATGTTTGAACAGAAATAATTCATACTGTCCAGTCTGACCGAATTGGAAAGTACCAATATGTCTCTTTCTGCTGTGTAAAGTGCAGGAGAGCACATAGCCCTTGAATGAAACTTGAGTGAGCATATTTGAAGTGATATTGTTGTTTCTGTACAACAGAAAATGATAATGAAAAGAAGTACAGGACCTCAGAGTTTTCCACAATACTCAAAATTTCAGGACAAGCAGCTGACATCAGGTTGACTTGGGGAGGAGAGAGCTGTGCTGGTTTAACTAACCTGTTTCCCCAGGATTATGAGTAACCAGCCGTCAGGGCAGGTGCTCCCATCACACTGAACTAAATATGGAAAAATCAAATAACCACTCAGTCTTCGTCTAACATGGGCTGTCCTTCCGTTGCCTGAGTCTTCACTCTCTTCCTGCTTATGAAACATTTTCCCATTCACCTGACGGGACAGTCCTGTCCTGTCCCCATATCTGTCATAACTCTTAATGTCAGAACTCCTGGGCTCTTTGACCTCTTTGCTTTGCTGTCTACATAGCCTAGGTGACCTCATCTGCTTCTATGTTTAAAAGACCATTCAGAGAGCAGTGTCTCAAGCCCACAGTCCCAGTTCCTGCCTCTTCACATCCACAAATTCAATGTCATGACAGGTACTCCACTGGGACGTACAGTAGAAATCTCAAGCTGAACACGTCCAAATACAAATGCCCTTTCCTTCCCCTACATTGTTCTCTATTCCTTTTATCCAAGTTTTCTTCAGGCAGCATAGCTGAGAATTTTCCTGCTGTCTGTGCTTCTTGTCCACTGCAACCAAATTCCTTGTCTGCCCACAAGTTCAGTAGAAGAATCTGTTCATCATCGTTTGGTTCAGATTTTAATGTGTTTATTTCCTTCCAAACTCTTATCCCAGCCACCACAGTTTGCCAGACCGGAATTGATGACTGGCTGATCTCTACTCCATGTCTACCCCTTAACCCTTCTTCATTCAGAAATTGCTTACTGTTTTTGTTTTTGTTTTGTTTTGTTTTGTTTTTTAACTTTTATTACACTTTATTCACTTTGTATCCCCCCTGTAGCTCCCTTCCTCATCCCCTCCAAATCTACCCTCCCTTTCTCTTCTCCTCTCTTGCCCCTCTCCCAGTCCTCCTCCCCTTCCATCTGACCCTAGCCTATCAGGTCTCACCAGGACTGGCTGCATTATCCCCCTCTGTGGCCTGGCAAGACTGTTCCCCACTCAGGGAGAGATGATCAAAGAGCAGGCCACTGAGTTCATGTCAGAGACAGTCTCTGTTCCCCTTACTAAGGTACCCACTTGGATACTGAGCTGTCATGTGTTACATCTATGCAGGTTTCTAGGTTATCTCCATGCATGGTCCTTGGTTGAAGTATCAGGCTCAGAAAAGACTCCAGGGCCCAGATTTTTTGGTTCTGTTCTCTCCTTGTGGAACTCCAGTCCCCTCCATGTCTTTCAATCTCTCCCTTTTTCATAAGATTCCCTGCACTCTACCCAGAGCTTGGCTATGAGTCTCAGCCTCTGCTTTGATACCCTGCTGGGTAGAGCCTTTCAGAGGTCCTCTGTGGTAGGCTCCTGTCCTGTTTCCTGTTTTCTCTCCCTTCTGATGTCTAGCCCATTTGCCTTTCCGGATGAGGACTGATCATCTTACCCCCTGGTCCTCCTTCTTGCTTATCTTCTTTAGGTGTACACATTTTAGTATGATTATACTATATTATATGTCTAATACCCACTTACAAGTGAGTATATACCATGTGTGTCTTTCTGCTTCTGGAATACCTCACTCAGGATAATCTTTTCTAGTTCCCACTATTTGCCTGCAAATTTCATAATTTCCTTGTTTTTAATTGTTGAGTATTATTCCATTGTGTAAAAGTACCACAATTTCTGTATCCATCCCTCAACTGAGGGACATCTGGGTTGTTTCCAGATTCTGGCTATCACAAGTAAAGCTGCTACGAACATGGCCTGTTTTAAATAAAAAGAGTTATTTGTGTTAGGTCAACTCAGGAGGCATTCCATTTAAAAAGTGTGTGTGTGTAAGAGTGTATGTTTGCGTGTGTGTCCATGAGTGTAGAAGTTCCTGTAGAAGCTAGGAAAGGGTAATGAATCCCTTAAAGCTAGAAGTACAGTCATTTAAGAGCAGCTCCATGTTGGTCCATGCTGGAAATTTTGCTCCAGTTTTCATGATTAAGAAGCAAGTGCTCTTTACTGCTAATTCATATCCCCAGTGCCAAAACTTGCCATTGAAGAGAAATTATTTGATTTTAGGTAGGTGTGTGTGTGTGTTTTGTATGCCTACGTACCACATGCGTGCATGAGCCCACATTTGTTACAAAGCATCTTCTGATCCTCTGCAACTGGAATTACAAGCAGCTGTGAGCCCAAGAGGCATCCTGGAAGCCGAACAGGAGTCCTCTGCAGAGCAGTAAATGCGCATAACTCCGGAGACATTTGTCTAGCCACCCCTCTCCCCGGAGACTATTCTGATAGTGTTTTTCATGCAGTGTGTTCGGCTTGTGAACGGAGCTGTTTATTTTATACTTAGAGTTTCCTATATTTATATCTCTCTAAGTACTTATTTGTGTACATAGTTCTTTTCCTAGAAATGAAACTGCTAATTGACTACCAAATTTTCACTTTCTTTTTTCTCTTTAAGATAAAAATTCAGGGTGGTCAAAAGTACTAACTGCTTCCATGTCTGTTGCAGTACAGACTTCCTATGACATGAAAAGTGGAACCCGTCATGTGAAGAGTATTTGCAAGTTATTGACTGAACTATTAGATGGATATTCTTTTGCATTTGCATCTTGTCAGTCTTGCTCTCTGCAAAATGAGCATGATGCCCAAAACTGTAGCAACTAATTTGTGACTGTGAGGCAATAATGAAGAAGGAAAAGATAAAGAAATGGTAGAGGAAAGGGAAGATATGGTTATAGTCATGATGAATCAATGTCATACCAGTTTTGGACCAAAAATGTCTAGATTTATGGATAATAGGAAAGCAAACCAATCATGTTTAATCCATCATTAGACAATGATGGATTAACCCAGCACTAGTTCAATGCAGCTGAAGCTCATACTGGTTTCTCAGTCTACCTCCCCACCCCCACCAAAAAAAACCAAACAAACAAAGAAACAAACCAAAACACATCGTATTTGTAGCTTGGAGAAGAGATTTATGCTCTAAGGACTGATAGCCATGTGTATAAAACTTAGGTCATTTGCTATCTGACCTTTGAGAAATTTCATAATTTATCCAGGTCTTATTCTTAGATATTACCTCATATAATTTTAATACTGTTATGCCCATTTGAGGGCATGCAGAAATGATGAAAAATTGTTTGTTTCTTGCTTGAGGTCACATTTCTACACAAATATCTAAATGAGTAAAAAACATCCCTGGTTTATACATCTAGGACTTTTACATTTTACTTAAGGTGAATAGTGTTTTAGTTAAAAAGATATCATAAATAGGCATATTATAAGTGGGAAAAAACTCCTCTCTTGTAGTGTTTTGCCATGATGTCTCATTTCTACAATAAAAATGTGGAAATTCAGAGGGAAAGGGGAATTCACTGATAATTTAGGTTGAAATTCGTAAACAGACATTCAGAAACATCCTGCTAGAAATACAAACAAAATACCATATCATGCTGAAAATATCTTCCTACTCTTGGACTCTCTGATTAGAGATGTTACCCCCAAACCTACAATTCATGATACTTTTGTGATATCAATTGGAGAACAATCTTGTGCTAGTGAGACCAGTTGGTGGTTTATGTTGAGCCAAGTATGAGTGACCGTGACCCTGGAACATGCGTTCAAATCACCTAGAATAACATGCTCTTTGTGGAAGACGTTCCATGAGCATCTATACTCACAGAACAAAAGAGAACTGTTAAGACAATGCATTTATCACACACATCCGTGAGACATCTGGTGCACAGAGGAGCTGGGAATTTCAGATGCTAGCCTATAATAATCTTAAGTTTAAAGTTGGTGCCCATTAAGTGGTCTGCCTTTCAAAAGTTTGCCTCATGCTCACAAACAGAAGAGTTTGGTAATAAATGGTTATCAAGCCAGCTGAAGACAGCTCGAGATAATTTTCGCTCTGCATCTGCAGCATTCCACATCTCCGCCATCATCAAGACGTTCCAGTCAGTCAGTCAGTCAGTCAGTCAGTCAGTCAGTCAGTCTGTCTGTCTTCAAAAGCCTCAGTGGAGATGTGCATTCTTCAGAGAACAGCAGTAGTTCACAGTTTCTGATTGCTAAGATGTGAAGCTTCAGAAACAGTCTCAGCTTTGCATTTCTCATTTAAATTGGGACATCAATGTCCTTCACCTTGAGAAGACTCTTAAGGAAGTGATGGCTCAAAATGAAAAGAGGGGTCCGGTAGTGTCCGTGAGTCTGCCAAGGTCAAATGTGTAGGCTCTGGGCCTCATGAAACTTTCGAGGGTAACGTCTTCTTTTAGGATCAATAGTATCCCTTGCCTGAGTTTGTGAGTTCATTTCTCCTTCTTTCATTGACCCTAAATGTACATAGTACATGTGGGAACAGCTCCCCCATCATTTGGGAGGTGCCAATTTGCTTCTGTGAAGGACAGTCTGCTTTTCACAATGCACATTATCCTGGACGTTAAGAGAACAGCTGTGTGGAAGCCAGATGACCTGCTTTTAACCAAACAGCTGCTGCCCAGAGTCACCAGCAGAGTTTGTGAGTCCTTGTGGACGGAGTCATGTCGCATCCACATTTGTCTGCAAGCATCAGTTGTCTGGGTTCTGAATGACGGCTGCTTCTCCTCCTGACTGAATCATGAGTCGCAGTGGGTGGGGTTCTGTGCTGGTTGGTTTAAAGCACTTCTCCCCAGGGCCAGACCAAAGAGACCTGAGTTGCAGGAACTGCTTGTTCTTGCTCATTGTTTGCTCATCAGACAAAATTTAATTGTTTTGTTAGTTAAAAAATAAATCTGTCTCTTTCAGGTTATTTCTGAAGTAAGAATATTGAAGGAATGGTTTCATGGCCTATGCTGCTGAATGGTGCATTTACTGATGAGGGGAAAGAGCCCAACACACACACACACACACACACACACACACACACACACACACACACACACGGGGGGGGGGGAGAGAGAGAGAGAGAGAGAGAGAGAGAGAGAGAGAGTGCTCTCAGGGAGTGACTACAACTATGGATTTAGGTATCTTTATTTCTGTCTTTGTGAAATAAACTCTAAAAACCATGGAATAAACTCCATTTATTTTTGCTCCTTTTACCTCCTCACCTGTACCCTGCACAGTAATTTTACTCCCCAGGACAGCTTTTAAGATTCTAATCTTGTTCCTGTCCAGCACTTTTCTCACAGCAGTGTGGAGAGGGCTGGACTTCCTCCAGTCCTGTAGGAAGGAGGCCCTGTTCTTGGAAATGAGAGCGCTGTTTATGTTGAGATCCCCTTAGCTCAGCTGAACCTTCGATTATGTCGCCCATTCAGATAACCAGATTTTTACCCCCCGTGGTCTGTTTCCATTCTCAGAGAATTGTCAACAATTTACTTCTGCTCTGGTGATTATTTTCATGACAGAGAGAGAGAGAGAGAGAGAGAGAGAGAGAGAGGCAGGGGCGCACAAATTTTGATAACTGAATCATGTATATGGAACTCTAAGCACATTTTTAAAAGGATAAGATGTGCTATAAATAGAGTCTCTTAAAAATGGCAAATGGAGCTCAGCTAGGCCTGAGGTGGCATTTGTAAGTTGGGCCAATGTTTAAGTATAAATCACAGCACTAACTGCATCTCAGAGAGCGTGGAAAGGCCTTTATTTTTAGTTCAGAAACTGAAGAATATTATTATGTTTAAAATTTAATATGATTTTATAATTTTAATGGATACCAATCAGGAACCAAATAATTCTGTTTGAGTGGGAACCGGACAACATAGAATTAGAATGGATGAACTTGAAATTGCTGATCGATTTGATGCAACAGAAAGCCCACAATGCAAACCCTCTAACCTCAGATGTTTTTCATTCTACAGTATTTTGCTTTCTCTAGCTTATCTTTCTTACTACACACATTCATCTATCAGCAGTGGAAAGTTGGCAAAATGTGGCGGTCCATAGCTCTTGCTTCCTGGGAGAGACTCTTTTGATTTTTCTCTTCAGAAACCTGGGAAATATGGCTTCACACATGCCTTTATCACTGTTGAACGTTTACAGGGAGCAGAGAATATTCAGAGCATATTGTTGTGGGGTTTTGTTAAGTTCCACATTTACGGCACTGTGTAGGGAGTGCAGGCAAATGCCGCTTTTTTTAATCTATTCCTGTTATATTAGAGAAGTTCACGCCCTGCTCTCAGCATTTTCCAACACAGCTGTAGTTTAAAGCCTATTTTTTAAATAAGTGATGCTCAATTTGTCTTTGATGATCCGGATGATTCAGGTGAGATGGGAGCACGTTGGGCCCTTATTTGCATAAAAATTAATCATAGAAAAATGTAAATTGATAAAATTTTGCCTGGCTTTTTCCCCCTATTTGAGAACCCGAGGATGGCTCCCAAAAGCAATCATCCCAGCATGGGGCCGCATTGGATGCTGTACAAATGATCACATTTGTGTTGAATACTCACTCATTTAAATGTCAGCACTGACGGGGCGGTGCATCAGTGGAAAAAATGAAAACTAAATACACAGCAGCTGAACACTATCAAACCCGTGGGCACTCTTTAGAGATATATGATCTAATGTGAAAAAATTGCAGATTAATTATCCTTCTTGCAAAATGGTAATTGTTTTAGTATCACACCAGAAAAAAAAATCTGCAATTTATTTGGAATCAAACAAAAAACCCATAATGTTAAATACGTCATTACATCATTGTGTTTATTAGAAGCCTACAATTAATTCCTGAGGCTCCTTTGGTCTTTAAAGCTGTATGATATGAAACAAAAGAATGTTGCTATTAATTTTCAAAGAAATGCTTATCTTTCAAATGAGTTGGACTCCCTTGAGAGAGGAGCCAGGCTGATGGAGTTTAGTATATACAGAATGCTCATTTTGTTGTGTTGCTGGCCCTTCTGATAATGCGTGCATGGGCCTCTTTGAAGCTGTAAAGGTTAAAATGTGAGGCTTCTGTTCAGCGCATGTAAGTTTAACACACTTTGGAAGAAGCTGTAGAGTGTTTGTGTGGGCAGATGCTTGCAGAAAAACCACCCTGATACAAACATTGGGGTTAGAAACTCTTCCCAGAACCCACACAAGAGGAGGGCTGTGTGCAGTGTGTGATTGACCTGCATGAACTTTTAGGCATGATGCTTCTGTCTGTTTGAAATCAAGAATTTAGAATACCAATCATCAGGAAAATAATAAAATCCTAAAACACTGCTAGGTAAAAAAATGGGTGCAAGCAAGGCTGTTGTGACACTAAATAAATTGGTAAAAAGCTTTTTACTGATCTCACTACAGTGTTTCTACAGCTCCTCCAGGTTCTGTGTGTGTGTGTGTGTGTGTGTGTGTGTGTGTGTGTGTGTGTGCGCGTCTCCTTGGCTCCTATTTTCCTGCTTGCTTTAGTGTTCTCAATATACTTTCCATGCGGTGTTATAGCCATGATGAGAGCTGTGCCATAGTGGAACATCCTTTGAAATGACCGAAGCACTGAACAAGTTTGAATTAGAAAGGAAGGACAAACTGAGAACCCAGTGATTCTACTGCCCACTTAGAGAGCTCCTGTTTAATTCCTACTCCACTAACTTCAGTCAGTTCTGGCAACCGAAACCCCTCGTTCTTGGCAGAGTTGCCTTCTGTTAGCTAGCTCAGTGATCAGTCCTTAAAGTGGATACTGACCAGCATCTAAGACACCAAACCTGGTGAGGAGATGGAAGATGTTGCTCTCTAATAATTACAAGGGCTTTGAGTTATCTAGCACTCCTGTTGTTTAACAACATCACAATCAATTCTGGACATCAGCCATTCCAGGCAGCTCTCCATGAGCCACCCACTGCTTGACGCCTTTGCGAAGAATGACGTCTTTATAATAAATAATCTGTGACGTTGTAATAGTTTTGCCCCAAGGTCACCCAGATAGTCCAAGGTGAAGCCTCAGAGAATAGTCCAGAGGTGAAAGAGGTGCAAGCTCCATGTAGCTGCCTTCTTTTGCTTCCCTGCATTCATTGCCCACCTAAAGCAGGGGGGTCCAGGGCAGGACTCCGGCTGAGTCTGGGCTCTGTGGCAGACATTAGTCTAGGCATGGAGACACACTGAGACAAAGCTCAAGGAAAAAAAATCAGAAACCAAAAGCATTTTCTCTAGGCCGAGGACTATGGTGTCCACATCAACAGGCTGTGACGAGTGGAGGATTGCTTGCCGAGCTTCTTGGGAGTCTGGGGTGTTGGAAAAGCAGTGCAGTAGGCAGCAAACGTAAAGGATGCCCTGAGAGGACCCAGGCAGTGGGAAATGTCGCTCAGCCTTGTGTCACAGAGCAAGCTAGCACCACCCCGGTACTCTGCTTGGCCCTGGAACCCCGCATAGGGGTAGGGAGGGAATGAAGGACAGACACACAGACAGGAGAGCTGGGTCTGGTGGGATGCGCCCACTTTTATGAAGTGACCCCTACTACAGTGGTAACCTGAAACCTCACCATGTTTCTTAGGGGCGGGGTTGTCTATTCTCAGTAGTGGGGGTGTCTTTGTAGGCGAGCAGTCTCAGACAGGAAAGGTCAGGGTGCAGGAAGCCAGCCGCAGTGTGCTAGGTTTTGCACACCTTCCCTTTGCTCACACTCCCCGAGGAAAGCTTTGCCATCCATCTGAGCCTGCCGTTGGTAAGCACAAATGTTCCCTGCCCACCTTTAGTTCATGACAATGAGGAAGAAAACAGACCTGTCACATATGACCTCAACATGTACGTGTTCAGCCTCTGACCGTGCCTGAAGGTTGGCTCAGAAGTGCAAGATTATGAAGCTTCCTAGTTATTTGATCCATTAACAAAGGCTAATGGGTCAGGTAACCCCAGAATAAATACCTACCTCGCTTTAAGAGTCCTCCTACAATCTAGCTTGGAGAATAATTTGATATTAAAGTCCTTGAGAGACAAGTGCTTTCTCTCAGTGATTGACACAGAAGCAACAACATAATTTGCACTAATTGCATCGCGCGGGGCAGGATGGAAGGAGAGACAGGGGAGGCTATGGAAAGAAAGAAGGACTTGGTTGCATTTACAGCTAGAGTAGGCCAACCATGATCCCTTAATACAATTCTACTAAGAGATGAAGCATCAAAACATTTGCCACCAAGAAAGCATACATTACCAAGAAAAAAGACTCGAGTGAAAACATCTCATGAGTTATGGTTGAATATTTCAGTCCTACAGAAATCAAATTTAGACCGACATCATGGATTAGTGCCATTGTATGGACAAACAGGTTCCAGTCTAACTGCTTATGAAATTCTACAATGCATTTCTACTAAAAGGGCTACCTATTCGTCATTGGCTTGCCGACGACTCTGTTCCACGGCAGTCAGCGCCTATTGGTCATCCTTCGTGACTTCCACCATCTGCCCTTAGTCTCCTTGGCTTTGCTGGGAGGGAGCTGTCTGGGCTCTCTTCACGCTGCCAGCTCTTGTAGTGTGTTGCAGTACTGTGATGCAGAGCATCACAGACAGGGTTAGTTGGCCCAAGAGCTGTACTGTTTAACCCAAGTGCATTCAGCTTTGCGTTTCAACAGCCATGTTTGTCTGGTGACCTCTGTACGAGACAGAAAAGCTGCATTGTATTACTAGCTGTTTTCCTGCCTGTATCCTGCCTTCCTCCAAACAGGAAAGTCAAGAACCACATTTTATTTTATTTCTTCCTTCTTCCCTCCTCCCTCCCTTCCTTCCTTTCTTTCTTCCTCCTCTTCCTCTTCCTCCTTTTTCTTGTATGAGTATAGGTGCTGGTAATTGACCCCTAGTTCTCACGTATGATAGTTAAGTGTTCTTACTACTGAACATCTATCAGGTCTAAGCATTACTTTCTCTTATTTGTTGATTATGGAGTCTCATACATAGCTCAAACAGTCTCAGCCCAAAGCATTACATGTAAGATGTTTTATTTGTTTTTAACATTTTCATATATGTTATATCACACACACACACACACACACACACACACACACACATATACCCACACACGTGTATTTTTCTTTGATAAAGTGCTCCCATTAGCCTCTCTGATCCTCTTCCCTTCCTTCAGAATACCTTCTTTCTAAGTCCTCCTCTTATTTCCATGTCTGTTTTATGCATGTGTTGTGTTTTTATAATCCTCTTAAAACCCCCTTAATGCTTAGCAGAATTCTCTAGATGTGGGTGTATAAGCTCTTGACGATTTGTGGTATGTGTTAAAACATTTCGGGGAAAGAATCACCTTCCAATACAGGGATGGGTGCTTTAACAGCAGTGTTTCCAAACTCCAAGCCTCATGACTGTGCCACTAACCTTCACCCTCACGGCATGTGCAAGAGCTTGCTTCAGCGACTCCTGCCTGTTGCGGTTCAGATGGCATGCCAGACTCTGGGGACATAACCACAAGCACGGTGTTAGAAAATTAGTTTTCACAGACCTTGCAGTTTAGAAAAGAGGATAAAAATGATCATGTAGTTATTAGTTGTGTGTTAAGTGGTACGTGTGAAGTGTCTGTAATATGGAGAAACCCAATTCAGACGGGTCTGAGAAGGCCTTGGTAAGTCTTCTGGTGCTTGTCAGAATGTCTAAGACATCACCAGTGGATGTGGAGACCACGGAGCTTTGAGGGAACTTCGCACTTTTCAGCCACTTCTCAAATCAGAGTTGAGACTTTTTAAATGATATAGTTAAAACACCAATATTCACCCAATAACATCTTTTACAAAGATTTTCAAATCTTGTAGCACTCCTTTAGAAAACAAGCTGACAATACACATATATAATTTTAAATATTAATAGTTTGTGTTAACAATTGTATTTCTAAATATCTATCCTAAGGAAGTTATGACACATATTGAGAGGGTGAGAGTGACTGAGCAAATATATCCACTTGAACGTTTTAAAGTTTTTTAATGTTTTATATAATCCTAAACCTTAGAAGCATCCTAAGTTAAGATTTAGTTAAGAACTATGCAGCATGCTTTTTAAATTTTCTTCTTACTTTTTGAAGATGTCATATACGTATACATTGTTCCTTGCTCATACCCATCCCTTACTCCACCCTTTGGCACTCTACCAACATCATATCTCTGATCTCCTTTCCAAATTCATGTCTTTTTTTTGTGGTTACATATATTTATTTATTTTATTTTTATTATTCCATTTTATTAACTCTGTATCCCAGCTGTCTCCCACTCCCTCATTCCCTCCCAATCCCACCCTCCTTCCCTCATCTCCTCCCTGCCCTTTTCCAAGTCCACTGATAGGGGAGGACCTCCTCCCCTTTCTTCTGACCCTGTTTTATCAGGTATCATATCTTTTAAATTCATATCTTTTAAAAAGACCCAAGAAGCTCAATTAATGCCACACCTATGGACATGTGTATGGAATTACCCACAAGGTCACGGAAAACTATCAATGGCCACTTCTAAAAAAACAAAAACAAAAAAACAAAGAAGAAAAAAACCCTGACTGTTCCACCCTCGGAAGCCATCAACCACCATTAGCTCAGAGCGGGACATCAGGAGCGCCTCCCTGGTGTATACTGGAATTCTTAACTTTCTTGATCTTGTGGAGGTTTGTAAGGGTAACCGTGGCTCCTGTGAGTTCCCTTGTGTGGCAGGCATGTCCTGTTGAGAGACCAGCCTCACGTAGCACACCTCCTCTTCTTGACCTTGTGGTTCTTTCTGCCCTTTTTTCTGCCATGGTCCCTGAGCCGTAGGCTAAGATGATTTTGAAGAGTGGTAATACTCTGCATCAGTGATTACCCTCGGCAATAAGAAGTTTCTGACCGAGCCTGAGAGCAGCACAGATCTGTGGATAGAAACATAAATCTTTAGAAGGGAGTTTGGAAACATGAGCACTAGCAAAACAACATCAATAAGTTCTCTCGTAGGGCCAATGACTTCCCTAGCCATAGATTGTGACCATGTTCACAGAACCAGGCACGAATGCCCTCCCGGGGAGCAGACCTCAGGCCTAACGGAGAGAGTGGTTGGTTATCTCTAGAAACAGTTAGGCCTCTGTTGCAGCATTGGATGTATCTTGCCTCGCAGGCCTTGCTTTATGGTAGCCTTCCGGGCCCAGTGCCGAGTAAGATCATCAGCGTCTTTTCTCCCCCACACAGACTGCACAGCGTCTTCTAGCACTATGAAAACTGGGTAGCAGGGAAAAGTGTTTCCTGGTCAGTTCAAGATGGATTTCTAGATGTCCTCCAGCTGAAGAATGCGGTATCTTCGGAAACAAGGTCTTACCATCTAATTATGAAGCACAACTAAGAACAATGGCGATTGCCTGCCTTACTTTGAGTACCTCTGAGCCTGGAATTAAGCTAGACAACCACAGACCGATGAACTGATAGTGAAACTGTGCTACATGAGCAAAATGGAATATTATTCAGCTGTAAACACAATTGAAAAATGCAAAGAAATGGATGGAACTGTCAAAACTATACTTATTGAGGTTACCCAGGCCTCCAAAGGCAAATGCCACGTGTTCCTTCTTATCTGTGGGTGCTACCTTCATCACCTCAGTATTTGCTTCTGTGACTATTACACTGTCTTCTCATCCTGGGTACTGCCAAACTTGCTCCTGTTTGTCTCTTTTGTTTGTTTGTTTGTGGGTTTGAGACCATGTTTCATTAGCTCAGAGTGGCCTCGAACTTGTTATGTAGCTGAGGATGACCTTGAACTCTTAATCTTCCTGTCTCTACCTCCCAAATGCTGGAATTACCAGCAAGCACCACCACTTCCTCTCCTCTCCCTCTGCCCTTCTCATACAAATATTTGTATTTAAATACAGTGTCCATCCAGTTAAGTCAGGATAATTTTCCCACTTGAAGGTGCTTAGCTATGTCTGAAAAGTTAGATTTTACTTCGTTATATGACATTCAGAAATTCCAGGGATTGCTTGAGGGCATCTTTTGAGAGACCATATTGCAGCCATCATAGGTGATAATGGCTGTGATATCCTACAACTTCCTTGGCAAAACAAGTACGTCTTTATTTGAGAATAAGGAAATTGTTTGTTAATGATGAGATTTTTAAGACTCCAGTTTGAGAAGACTCTTGAGCAGTAGGCCTTACAATCCACGTCATACAGAGCAGCACTTGCTATACTTAGGTAATGTATGACTCTTGCATTCTCTCCTCTTAGGTTTAAGATTTAAGAATTCAGGAATCTGGAGAATCAATATATATTAAATGGGGAATTCACAATTCTCAGCTGAATTTATTTATTGTGTGTGTGAGAGAGAGAAAGAGAAAGAGAGAGAAAGAGAAAGAGAGAGAGAGAGAGAGAGAGAGAGAGAACATGATACATGCCTGTATATATGTTTAAAACTATATAGGAGCATGGGAGTGGGTGAATGTGGGTGGCATGTGTGTAGAGCCCACGCCACCAGTGGAGCAGGGCATCTTCTTTGGATCACTCTACATTTTGTTGAAGCAGGGTCTCTCGCCAGACTTGGCACACTCACCGCTTCAGCTAGCCTTAGCTAAGCAGCTTGCCAGGGTATTCCTTACTTCAGCCTCCTGAGTCCTGGTGTTAAAAGTGACCTCCAAGGCTCTCCAGTTCCAGGGTTCTGGGAATCTCGACCCTGACCCTCACATTATCCACTGAGCCGTCGCCCCAGCTAGGCCCGTTTATTTCCTACGCTTGTGTTCTGTGTACACAGTACATGGGTGTAGGTGTGCACGTGTGTGTAGGACAGACAGTAACCGTGGTGTCATCCCCTCTAGAGCATCGTAACCTCTTTTAAGACAGAGTCTCGCCGGCGTGGAGCTCACGAAATAGGCTAGAGCCCCAGACATCCCCGGTCTCGGCTTTCCTGGCACTGGATTATAATAATGTGCGGGATCAAACGCGGGTCCTCATGCTTATGAGACAAATGCTTTTCCCCCTTCTTCTCTGGCTGGATTTAAAGTACAGTTCCTTAGTTCATTCATTTATTCAATACATATTCAATGCACATGTAAGAGACTGGGCAATTCTCTCTTCTGAGACCTGAGGAGTAACTTCGAATTTCCTTCCCATTAACTTTTTCAACTCCCGAAGGGAGTCAGTGAGCCCTTGGTTAGGTATCTGCAGAACTGTGCAAACATTATACTTACAGTGACTACTCCCTTTCCCTGGGACTTCTTCCATTGGTCCACCCCTTTTGGAAAGCCGGGACTGCTCAAGGATAGAAACTGCCTTAGTTCCTTCAGCCTTTGCATTATAAATACAGATGCTAAACACGTGTTGGATGGTGTTTGCCAAAACCATCTTTAGACAAAGGACCCCTCTTACTTCATTATGTTTGTAGATTTCCTCTAATATTTATTCTTCCTCATCCCCTCAGAGTTTTCTGACCCATCTTTTCTCATCCTTAGATAGCTAATTTTTGTTTAACATGGGACAGCTACTGTAGTCTTCTTTCTTTTTCAGTTTCTTGCTTATTTTTTTTCCATCTATTTTTCTAGGATCTTTGGCTGACAGGAAACTAAACAAACAACAGATTATCTACAGACTTCCAAAGCTATTTGGAGAAACATGTCTCAAGACAAGGTACTTTTTAAAGGCCGCCACTCTCTTTCTTCAGGCCTGGTTGGACCAAGCTGTTTGGACATATCCCAAGCAGTGATGGTTAAAATACACTTCACAATTCTTAGGTATGCAAACAGACCTAACTTGGAGTGATTCCCAACCCCAGACCTCAGGAAACTACAGTCTTCCTCCAGTTTCTTTTAAGGAGCATATTATTAGTTTCCTTCAAGACCATATGCCATACCTCTTGCTGACTATGTCATTTTTTGTCTATATACAAAATATTTGTTTATATACAAAATATGTCCATATTTTGTCTTACATTATGTTTGAAAAAAAATTTTTTTGCATATGTAAACTCTCCTTCTTGAAGTGCTGTGATTTTTGATTCTGAAGAGATGTCTCAGTGGGTAGAAGACGTGCTGCAGGAGGCAAAGACATGAGTTCAAACCCCTAGCACCTCTATAAAAAGGGTGGACGTGTCATACATCCAAGAACCCAGCACTGTGGGCGAAGCAGAGACAGGAGCATTGCTAGGGCTTGCTGGCCAACCGCCTAGCTCCAGGTTTTGTTGGAGACGTTGTCTTAGAAGAATGAGGGAGACAGAGAGTGGTAAAGGACAGCCCCATGTCCTCCTTCTCTCAGTGAACATTTGTACAGAAGTGTACTGCCCCGTACACGCGCACGCACGCGCACACACACACACACACACACACACACACACACACACACACACACGTGCCATACAGTGCATCGCACACATACAAAGCTACAAAAGCAAAGAAGTGTGACCTTCCCAGGGCTTGAGCCACTCCAAACTTCTTTGCATTTCCTGTGATGTCTAGCCTAGGCAAAGGAAGTGAGCAATGGATCAACAGACAGTATCGTCTCCCTTCCTTGCAGAAAATAAACATGGAAACTTGAGAGAGCTTTTCTCCCAGAGAGGTGACAGACCAAAGCGTACTATGGGAAGCGGATCCAGCAGCCCGGGCTCTCCTGGAGTTGCAGCATACACAAGCGCTCAGAAGAGCTTTTATTCTATTTTATTTTATTTATTTTTCTTACAAATCTTGAACTTGGTAGAGGCTTCACCATAGCTGCAAAGAAAACTTGCTTTTACACCAAGTATGAAACCCCCTGAGTATGGAGATAATGATAGGGTTTTACAACTGAATATAGATTACTCCTATGGATCTGGAATCTAAAGAGCCAGGAAACTCACCCAACTAGAAAGGCAAAAAAACATTTTCAAAAAATAAACTTCCAAGGGATGTTACCACTGGCTTTGTATCTGTTTTCTTTCCTAGACTCAATACATGCATGATGTATTACCATTAATAAGCCCACCGTGTACAACATAATTGTTCTCTTAAAAATAACTGCAGCGATCTTTAATTGAATACAAGGACAGATAAATTATGTTGAAATAAATATCCTTTTCCATGTCGTAATTGAAACTTCTCCTTCCTGCAGCTCCAAATTTCTTGAGTTTGATCATGATCATGTGCCCGTCATACTTACGTGCCCGTCATACTTACCTCTCACTTGATACTGAAACCCAGCTTCTGCTTAAGCACAGCATCAAAATAAGAAAAAAGACAAAGCAAAGGTGGGTATAAAATGCACACATGAAAAACAAAATTTGCTATTTTCTGAAAAAGAGCTCCAGAATAAAATAGAACAAAGTTTAATATGTAAGAGCTACTTAATCTCTGAATTTGAGTCACAGAACAACTATGCTGCATTCTTTAGTATCCGATTTCTGCTGGAATAAAATTTTTTAAAATGATTATCTCAAAAATAATTATTCACATAAACTGTTGTGTTTATTGCCAGGAAACTGCAAAGCAAATATAGGCAGAAATAACCTCCTATATGGTTCTGATAAAAGAATAGAGAGTGATGTTCAAGTTTTCAGCTGTGCATCTAATCGTCAAACCCTTGGGTGGGGTTAAAGGTGAGCTTGTGTGTGCTGTGTCTTTTTCTGAATGATTTCTTCCTCATGTACATGACTTGAACCTTATAATACTTCTTGCCATTGAAATGAATGGGATTATGTTTGGCTATTATCAAATCTCATCAAAGTGGGACATTGCTACTATTTTTTTCTAGAACTTGTTTGTTTCTGTTTTTTTCTTCTTCAGAGACTGAGCACTTAATGTCAGTCTCATAAAATTAATTCTACTGAAATCAGTGTCTGGAATGTATTATTGCATTGTTTGGAATCACGCTGTTCACTGTTTTTGAGGAACTGTGCACTTCTGCCTTAATTATAGATGAACTTTATGTGATCTAATCTAGTGGCTTAGATAATCTTAAAAATAGAACAGTGATCAGTTAAGTAGATAAATAGGTCTTAATATCAAGCAGAAAGTTAAATGATTTCGTTAAGAGTCATGATACATGGATCTACATTCGACACACACATTTGTAAGATGCTGATGATTTGGGTTGAAGTTTGAAATCTATTATTACTGAATCAGGCCCAAATTACATATTAAGCCATTTTATTACTATGTTGAGTACATTCTTTGAGAAATGTTTTTGTATCCTGAGAGAGTATCAAAAGAGAAAATCCTTTCAACTGGGCCACATTCATGTCTGCTTTATTTTGTTGCTAAATCCCAGGAATGCCAAATAATTCCTTCCTACCTTGATGTGTGCAGTCTCATACAAATGTCCATAGCTGGCCACAAGGGCATAGCTTTGCCAAAGACACTAGACTCTGTAAACATCATCTACACTTTAACACTTTCTGTTTCTTCATCAAATGCATTCAATAAGCCGTTACATTGGTATGGCTAACCTGATCAGACCAGAGTCAATTCTAAGTCTTGTTTTTGAGAGGAGATTTCATTCAACCAAAATATTAAGGAACAACCCTAGCTTTTGCTCCTTTTAGTTCAGACAAAGCTGGAAGAATATTATAACTTCAGTCATATTTTCATCCATGGAGAAGGTAATCATCAAAGCATGCATAATAAGTAGAATTTTGCCACCAATTGAAAAACGGTTGTTAGAATGCTGGCTGCCATGTGGCATTTGTGCCCATGTTTGTGTTTGCAGCTTGGTTCTTCCACATCTTGGATGTTTGTTTTAAACAGGTCTTTGATTAGAAATGCTGGTTGTTCTGCAGTACCTTACTTTACATGAAGAAAAAGAATGGAGGATGTTAAATAGATGCTTTCCCAGGCAAGGGAAGGCCTGCTGTGAGCTTTGCACGGGACACTGTCTCCACCTAGTGCTAGCTGCAGAGAATGAGGCTCCGAGAATGAGCTTTCTGATGCTGTGTTCTAATTTATGTAACACACATGTACTGTCATTATGGCTGGGCCTGCTAGCGCCATTACAGCTAAGGGTCTGTCAGCGCCTCATTTATAATGCAGAATATTAAGAGGGCTATTGCTTTTACATAAAAGCTCATGCTGCGCCAGAACTCTGCAGTCTAATGGTGCCTGCTCTGTGTGAATGTTTAACAGTGTGTGCTGAACTTGACCAGCTCATTCTAAAGACACGCTAATGAGTTGAAGTCACAGAGCCACAACGACCAGAATGATAAATCTTTTCCTTTCTTGAAAAACTTCAGAAATTGACTACAAAGTGATAGTTTTTTATCCAAGCATATATATACATATCTATACATATATATGTATATACATATATACATTTATACATATCTATACATATATACACATATATATGATGTAACTGCCTTATCTATGTAGAATAAAGGTTCTATACTAGTCTTCATACATGAAGATTAGTACTACTTGCTACTTTCCTCTTCACTTGGACTAAAACACACGACACAACTTCAGGGAGGGGAGACTTGTTTTTTTGATTCACATTCCAGAAGACATCAGACCACCCTGGCATGGACAGCACAGTGGGGGAGCAGATCACTCAGTGGTGGCCGGGACATCTGGCTGGTTGTGTCACAGTGACAGGTAAGAAATAGAGAGGCCAGATGTGGGACTGGCTGACAGCCTTCAAGGCCTGCCCTATGTCCTATATCCTTCAGCTTGGACCATGTCTGGGAATTTCCACAACGTCCCAAACAAATGCTCTTTGCTAGTGACCAAATGCGTAGAAACATTTATCTGTGGGAGACGTTCAAACCATAACATAATATACTGGCCTCCGTATATTCATGGCCATATGCTCTAGAGCAAAGTGCATTTGACCCAAGTCAGTAAGTCCCCGTATTCTTAACATCCCATCCAACATCCGATGCTATTCAAGACTTCAGAGTCTCTACTGAAACTCAAGGCGATCTCTTAACTGTGAGTCCTTGTAAACTCTAAACAAACAAACAAACAAACAAACAAACAAACAAACAAATGCTTGCAATATGCAGTGGCACACAACAAACAGGCCCATTTTAGAAGGGAAGAATGGGATAGCAGATGGACCAGACCAAAACTCAGCAAGGCAAGCTCCAAGCCCTGTGGCTGATATCCATAGCTCGTGGTACTCAGCAGTTTTCCAGTGCTCCTGTGAAGCCGGTCCCCAGGCACTGGCAGCACCCTTGGGTGCTTTCCTCAGCTTGGCGCTTTCTCCGACAGGTGTCTTCCCATTTCGGACCTCTCCAACCCCTCAGGGTCTCCCGTGCCCTCGGGCTTCACTCCTACGTCTTCACACCCTGGCCTCCCAGGGCCTCCCTAGAGAAATCCAGCTCTGCTGCACACACTAGCCACACTGGCATCTTTACCGTGCGCCTCAGTGAGTCCATCAGGGTTTTGTCCTACACCCCTGTGCAGATGTAGCCTCGCCCCCTACGTCACAGGTTCTGCTGTTTCTGTCCAACCCCGGGGAGGGTCCCTGGGCGGCTCCTTTCGAGCGAGACACCTCCGCGCTCTATCTTTTTAGGCCGTCTCCTTTAAAATGAAAGTTCTTCAAATAGTTTACATGTTTGCACCCTTGATTGGTGAGATCTTGGCGTCCATGAGCTACCTCCCCTGTCTACCCAGTGCAAGTGCTTGGCTTTCCCCTAATGGCACCGACCACTTTAACAATTAGTTATGTCGCTCCAACCTGCCTTGTCCACAGTCTGCAACTCTGCGTCCACACTTCTTTCCTTACCCAGAGTCGTCCTCTTTCACCTCATTCTGCTCCATCTCCCTTTTTCATTCTCATGATAAACCCATTAAATGTGTGAACAGTAACCACACCACAGCCTAGATGTCTTTGCTGCTTTAGACGTTTTGCCAACAAATAAATTAGTTCATTATTTTACAACCACACACACACACACACGCACACAAACACACACATACAAACACACACGCACACACACACACACACACGCACACACACACAGCTGGGCAATTTCATACACTATGGAATGCAGTGTTATCACACCTTCCCATCTCTGCCTCTCCACCTGCTCCCCTGACACCCACCCACCCTCCCAACTTGAGGTTTTCTTTTTCTGTACCCAGCTGAGTTCAGCTTAATGCTAGCCACATGCTCAAGGCTGTGGAACCACCTGCTAGAGCATGGGCAGGCTTACCAGGAGTCATACCTCTGAAGAAAAACAAACTCGGTCTCATTCCGATCCCTAGGACACAGGCAAGTTCATCAGGATGGCACACAGCCTCTAGTCTAGACCAACTGTCAGTAGAGCCTCTGTTCACATCAGACCTGAACTAGACCTTGAATGTTCTCATTTCTCCTGGTATTTTGATCGTCTAGATTTATATCACAAAGGCCCACGATATTCCCTCGGAATTTTAGAGCTCTTCTGGACTGCAGCTTCCATACACTGTCAAATTCCTGGCACTGATTTCTGATGCCTATAAATATTTGGTCACGTTAACGACATCAATGACCCCATTTTTTTTCAGTATTGCTTACTTTTCCTTATTTGCGACTAAACACATGAAAGAAACAATGCCAAGGGGAAGGGGTCACTTTTGGTCTCTGTTCCAGAGGCCATCTCGGTGGGAGAAGTTGGTGTGTGGCAGGCACATGCAGCTGATCTCATCACAGCAACAGAGTACAGGTCCAGCCTATAACCTTCAATACCTTCCTCTGTGGCCCCTATGTAGGCCTGTTTCAAAGATTCTCTCACCTACAAAAACAGCACTTCAGTCCAGTGTATCAAGTGGATCCAATGTACCAAATAGTTCCAGTGTACCAAAGGGATCCAGTGTACAAAAGGAATCCAGTATACGTGAATCTAGTACACATACAATAACCTACAGAAAGGTTTATATGCTCAAGTGGTGTGTGTGTGTGTGTGTGTGTGTGTGTGTGTGTGTGTGTGTGTTGCCTTGACATTTCAGGAGTCGAGTATCTCCTTCTACCAAGTAGGACCTGAGGATTGAGTTTATGTTATCAAGCTTATTGGCAAATATTTTTACCTGCTGAGCCATCTCGCCAGAAGTATGCCTAAGGTTTGACCTGTGCTAAAGGATTTTTAGGAGGTATGATATCAGTAGAAATTAAAAAAAAAAACGTAAAATTGAACTGAGAAGGGAGAAAAAGTACTGGAGAGTATGTTATGGATGTCTGTAGTTTCAGAAGAAAACTCATCCTGTCCACCTTCCATCCAGGTTTCCAGAACTTTCTAGTCTTGATGAGAAGGTGAGGACATTTACTTAGTGGCTCCTTCTTGTTTTCAGCTGCTGATTAAAGCTTGCCACAAAACTCACTGTCTTACCCTCATGAATTATATTACTGCATCTTCCAAGGTCTTCCTAGTTAATGATGGTAAGTCCATAGTTCATGCCTCATAGTGGATGACTGGTTTTCCCCAGAAAGGAACTCACTCTGGCACCTGTTTTAGTGGGTATGAGAAGTGTATGCCAATGCCTTGTTGTATTGCATGAAGCAAATGAGAAACGTGGCTTTGCTGGAAAATGGGATGGGCCCAACGTGGCCTTGACACCCTGTTTAGCTTCTAGAGTAAGAATACTACAAAGCCAGGCGAGTTTGGCAAGGCACATAAACTGAGCCCTATACTGTATCCCACCTTTTGAGCACCCCAGCTTCTGTGGATATCCAAACCTCACAGGGGTACGACGGTCTATTACTTCATCTGGCAGATTACCATAAAGTGAGTAAAAAGGATTGACCGTGGGGAGGAGAGGAAAACCCGAGGGACCGAAATCCTGAGGGAATGTGCGCTGTTGACATGGTCATGGCCGTGCCAAGGATTCTAGCCTCGGATCCATGGGAGAGTGGAAAAGCCTTCCACAATCACAGGTTGAGGCTCAGAGGGATGCCAAAGCCTTCCAGTGTGTAGGCACGTGTAGAAAATGTCCTCCATAGCCTTCTACATCCCCCCTGGAAGTTTACTGCTCTCCTCCAGAGAGTGCCCCTGCCGAGCTCAGTTAAACCTCCTTGATCTAGCAGTCTAGCACAAACCTTGCCTTCATGATCCAGTTGTTTGCAATAACTCAGCCTCCCTGTCCAAGTGTATATAATAAAATTGATTATTGAGATTCTGGGAGGGTGGACTGTAGGAGGGAACAGCAGTGTCTTGTTTCAGTCAGGCCAATCCCTGGAGCCATGCAAAGATGTGGCAGTTAACAAATTCAACCTCAATTCTCACAACTCCCATTAGTCTTTGGACTCTAGTGGGTAGGCATCAACATCCTTTCTCCATTTGTTTCAAATATATCTGGGCCAGCGTTTTGACTGGTATGGGCTACTTTACCAATGGCTTTGTTCCTGGCAGGTACCAGCCCTGAATTTCCTTGCCTTGTCAGATTCTCACTGCTACTGCTACACTTATCCATTTACTCTTTGGCGGGGGATGGGGGCACAGAAGTTCATAAAGACTTCTTGGCTTCATTCCTTCACCTCTTCAGCGTAGGAGCCATTTTTAGTTCTCATGGCAATGAATAGTAGTTCTCCAGTCACGACTGTCCCATTGGGCTGCCCATCTAATGACATGAGACATTCAGAGTAGCCGACAATGCTAACTGAAGGTTCTACAGGCTAGTTCAGATTTCTGTATCCCTGGGCAGAAGTCTCTCACAGGAAAATCAATCTGAGGACACTGCAAAGCCTGAGGCTTTGTGAGCAAGGGAATGAATTTTGAATTGGGTCACTGGAAGTAAGGGCCAGCCTTCTGCTACCATTGGTCTCAGGACCTGAAATTCTAGTTATTGAAGATATAATGCTAAAGCTTTCTTGGTCACTACATATGTTGACCTTTTAGGATAACAGCCCAAACATCCGTAACCTGGATGGACCTCGGGTTCAGATTTCAACATCCCTGCTGCATTCTGTCAAGCTTCTTCTGATGATGTATAATGTTAGAGAAGAGAAGCTTGTGATTCACTGTCTCACCTTCTTGTCCTTGAAACAGTATTCTGAAGAAGTTTTAGGTGTGATGTCAAGTCAATGAACATTCTGCAAAAAACACTCACTCTGGGCTTCTTGCCTACTCTGTTGTCGAGAGCCTCTTCTGTAGTGGACGGTCTAAGGTGTGCATTAACATAAGAAATAAAAATCAAATGCTTTGGATCTTCTCCGTAAGTCCTTCAACAAACTCTCCCCTCAAAATTCCATGTCCCTTAACCATGCTTTCCAGTTTTGTTTTCTTATCTTCATCAGCATGTCAAACTCTTAATCTGTGTTGTTATATCAATACATTTACACCCCTCTTGTACCTATATGTTTTCTACAAAGTGGGTGTCCAGTTGGGATGAATGGTATTTGGCACTATTCTTCATACCTATAGGAAGTGGGAGCACAGAGCAGTCGTGCCAACTGAGAAGAGCTAACATAGCATATTAACCTATTTGCAAGCCAGCCTTGTGAACTGAGTCTCTATCAGTTTATATTTATAGCAAATGTTCTGCAATGACTTCTTTACTGTCCTGAAATAAAGTCCACACTTGAGCTGGCCTTGCCGTTAGTAATAACAAAGCTAATCAAATAAGGATAACTTTAAAGTAAAAGCAATATGTATTTCAACTATCACGTGTCTCTGCAGAGCTCTTTAACATGCATATGCTTGCAACTATGCATAGACTCTCCAGAGTATGCGAATTACAGACACCAACAGTATGAAATCATGTTGTACTGGTAGCTCAGATCGTGTGAGGGCAATAGGGTGAGTATGAAGGCAAGAGAATGGCTGTATTGATGGACTGTGACTCTTACCTGGGTATAAAAGGAACTGCTGCTCTGTCAAGAAGGTTAGGGGTATGGAAGTGTGGTAGGTGCAATGACTTGGAACAGCTGGTGTTTCTAAACATCAGGGAATAGTTTGGGGACAGGTACATGGAGGAAGAATAACAGAAAGGGCTAAGAGGAGCGGGAACTAGAGGCTTCCTACCTCTGGGCCCAGCACGATTTGACATGTGGAGGATAAAAGTGCCACACAAAAACATGTCCAAAGAAACAGGCTCTTCAACATTAGATATTACATATGGTTTTGATGGGGGTAGGTGGCCTTAGAAACTTCCGAGTCTCTAAGGATCATCATCTCTTCTTGAAAAATGGGTGCTGTACTGTCCTTATAATCACTTACTCTCAGTGATGAATTAGATTAAGAACTGTCCATAATTTTACCCCTATATCACTTTGGCTTATATACAGTGATCAGTCTCCTGCCACAATATTATATTTTATTGGTTAATATTGATTTAGGAGTGATATATCTTTAATTATAAGTAACACTGATATATTTTTAAACAGCCAGTGACTGAATTTATTATGAAGGTTTTCAACTTGCCACAGAAATAATTAACTGTTTTTTTTTCCTATTTCATGTTTATATAGCAGAAAAATTCTCTTTTTCATGACCTGTTAAATTACATGGGTGAGAACATGCTTTCTACTTTCTATATCTATATTTCAAGTCTGAAAATTTTCAAAAATTATATTTCCAAAATTCTTTTACCAGTAATAGTTACATACACACTGTACCCTCATTTTTAATCTTTTCTATAGTAAATGTTTAATTTGCTTTTCTATTTTTATCTTTGTTGCAGTTATGTGAATCGGTACTTATTTACTGTTCTGTTCTTCTTAAAAATAATTATTTCTTATTTTAATACTTAATATTTAAAAGGGAACTCACACTAAAAACTAATTTGGGGATTTAAGAAACCATAAACAATTATATCATAATTAGGGATTTTACTGTTTTTAATTTTATTTTTATTTAAAAAAACATTTTCAACAATTTTACTGAAGCTTTATTTTCTAAAATTTTTAATTTTATCTTAATATTATTTCATCCCATCTATTTTCTATGAGACATTCAAATTTTTTTCAAAATAGTTCTTTAATAAAGTGCTTTCTTGTTTTACCTTCTCTAGCTCTTTGATGAGATTTGTTTAACTTTATTTTATGTGTATGAGTGTTCTGCTGGCATGCGTATCTGTGCACCACATGTGCCCTAGAAGGCCAGAGGGGGCAGTGGATTCCCTGGAGCTGGAGTTACAGATAGTTGGGAGCATCTCAGGAAGAGCAGCCATGCTCTTAACTGCTGAGCCATCCCTCCAGCCCCACTGTTTAACTCACAGACAGCCTTTACAGTATAAATTCGCTTTGACTGTAATTCTAGGTATGTCCTACAAGTTTTCACGCAAATAATTTTAGCTGTTTCCCAAATAGCTATTGGTCATGTTTTTTTTCTCCAACTAGTAAAATAGAATTTTGAGAAAGATACTGTGCTTTAAAAAAACAAACAAACAAACAAACAAACAAACAAACATATTGTTGCGACTGTAAAATTTGATCATTCCTGTGTTTGTTTGCCTGCATCATTAACCACAATACATGTAAAAATTAAAAATGGTTTATTTGTTTTTATCTGTTTATTTTTGATGTGTGTGTATGGACAGTGTGTGTGTGTGTGTGTGTGTGTGTGTGTGTGTATTTGAGGGCCTCAGTGTGTGGGTGCATAGGTCAAAGGACACCCTTGGGTGTTGGTTCTCTTCTTACACTTGAGGTGGAGTCTTTCTCGGGGTTGGCGGCTGCACTGTGTACCCCACACAGAAACTACACATGGAAGCTAGCTGGGCTGCAAGCTTCTGAGGTGTATCCTGTATCTGTCCCTCCTCTCTCTGGGCTTACAGACATGGGCTACCACACCCAGCTTTTATTTCTTCTTTCTTTTTTTTCTTTCGATCTTTCTTCCTTTCTTTCCTTCTTTCTCTCTCTTTCTTCCTCCCTTTCTTTCTATCTTTCCTTTTTTATTTTCAATTTATATGTTCACTTTATATACTGACTGTAGGCCCCTCCCTCCTCTTCTCCTGGTCCCACATGCCCAGCTTTTACACGGGCTCAAATTTAAGTCATCACTCTTGTACCATCTATGTGAGGCTATACTGAAGCTTACTTTTTTTTCATATGTGACAAACATTATTACTAATACTATAGGCATTGTTGAGAGAGACA
Organism: Psammomys obesus; assembly: GCF_907164565.1. Taxonomy (NCBI): domain Eukaryota; kingdom Metazoa; phylum Chordata; class Mammalia; order Rodentia; family Muridae; genus Psammomys; species Psammomys obesus. The sequence continues at coordinate 28,467,181 of NW_026585504.1, read as the reverse complement.
TAATCTGTAAGCAGACTATAATATGTGTAAGTAGTAATAATTACATTTACTAATTTTAATAATAAAATATTTGAACCAATTGTTGGTTTTCAGGACAAGATCTGGCCTTGTGATCCTCCTGCCTCAGCTTCCTGAGTGTTGGGGAAATAGGTGTTTACCACTCTGCCGTGATATTATTTATTGTTTAAAGATTAGATGCTTCAGATTTGCCTAGCATGTGTGAGACCATGGATTCAATACTCAGTATTTAATATATATTTTTAAACTTAAAATTTTTAATTTTTAAAAATTTAATTTAATAAAAAATTAAAAAAATTTAATTTTAAAATTTTAAATAAATTAAATTTAAAAATATATAATTAAAATTCATTTAATAGCTTGAAACCTGCTTTGATGTCATAATTTTCTCCACAATAAGTGTGTGCATATTAGCTTTTCTTTGCTTGTCCAGGAGTTTCACTGAAGTTTTCTATTTTCCCTGGTATTCCTATTTTTGTCTTGTTATTTATGTCACTGTCATTGTAAATAACTCTTACACTTTGTCTTATGGCTTAGATGTTTTCTGTTATGACAGTGCCAATTTCGGCTCAATTTGATCATTTTCCTTCTTTTTACAATTAATGCATTTATGTCTAAATTACGTTCATTTGAGTTCTTGTAAATAGCAAATGACCAGATGGGGGATTTTAACTCAAACTGAGTCTTTTCCTGGTACATAGCAGATATTCAATAAAAATCAGTAATGTCGAATGGCATTTAGCCTTCTACACCCCACTTTGTTTTCTGCTTCATTTTACGTGGGCAGTAAGGCATAAAGGGACCAGCAAGCCTGGCCAGTGGGAACACCCCAAAGTTGAAAATTCTCTGTGGAACAAGCTTACATTCCTGTGGCCAGTCTTGCCCTGTGGCCAGCTTAATGAGGTTGTTTGACTTTCGTATAAATCTTTAAGTTCCTGGATCTGGTCAACCTTCTGAAAAAAAAAAAAATGTTCACGTACTTTTTGAATTTCAATGTAAAAAGTTCTTGCTAATTTTGTTGTTTACTGAAAAGAGGTATAAAAAATATTTCACTGTGGAAACAAGTCGATCTGGTCTTTTCTTGTAATCTCTCAAATTTTACTTCATATATTTTGAAACACAGGTCTTAGGCACACATATGATCAGAATACTATGTTTCTCTAGGAACGTCAGACTTGTCATTATGTAGAAACTCAGTCTACTTCTCGTAAAAGTTTCTGGTATTCATTGACAATAAAATGATCCTGAAATTTTGGTTATTAGCTGTCTGGTATGTCTTCTTTGCATCCTTTGGCTTTCTGGGTTTCTACATTCTTGGGATGGAGCCAATAATCAACTCAGGATGTCTGTCAGACAGCACCCTCTCTAAGCTGAAGTAGTTAGCCTTCTCTCTTCTAACTACACATGGACCTGAATCGCAGTTTGGTTTCTGTTTTTCATGCCTTATCTCTCATCCCAGTATTTTAATCGTTTATAGTGGCTTTGTTGTCCTTATATTCTCTCCATTTACTGCTTTATACATTGTTCTATTTCCATTGTTTTGAAGGGTAGTGTTATTGTAATGACCTCGAGCAACCTAACTTGCATACATGAATGCAAAGTTAATGAATGTTTTGGCTTCCCTCAAGTAATAGAACATTAGAATAGCTAACTTCAACTTTACGACTTATGATATGATGAATTACTTATTGCCGTATGTTTAGGTTTTATTGTTAAAAATCTCCACAAGATATTAACACTTTGTGTGCATTCAATATGTATTTCTATTTCTACTTATCCTAACTTTTCATATTACATCTCAGGTCCTCCACTTATGGTTGCTTTCCTTCTGGCTTGCATGCCTTTCAGTTAGGGCCTAGTAGTTAAGTTTCACGTATCAAAATGCCTTTACTTTGCCTTTGTTCATGGCAGGCTGCTCCCCCATATTCTTTGGCCCTTACTTGTAAAATGAATAGAAAAAAGTGCGGCATTAAATTAGCTAGAGTCAGATGGATGGACTATATCCTCCAAAATGACTGGGTCCTGCTGCTTCTTGAAATGTTTGGGGAAGAATGTACTTAGCAAGCAGGGAGCTCAAATTAAGCACAACCCATTTCACTTCAAGTCTGCATCTTTCTCGTTTGAAAGACCCGTATGTCCGATCCCATCTCCGTATAATTGATTTGGAGGCTTGACATTCGTATTGTGGAATTCATAACTGTTTGAGCACTGTGTTCATTAATTTTATTCCAGATTTGATCTTTAATTTTATGTTGTATCTATTGTCTGTAATGTACTCAGGTGACAGGGGGAGGAGTATATGGTCTCTGCCAAATCTTACAGTTTGAGTATAGGCTGTAAGAGAAGAGAGACTAAAGCAGAAAAGGGAGGTCAAGGTGGTGAATAAAGGAGAGAGATGAAATCCACATAACAAGCTTAAGTATCCAAGCAGTAAAGGCCGAATGTTGACGGAAAAGGAGTCAAGTTTGAATAGGCCTGAAAATTGAGTCATATTGAGTCTAGGAAAATCATCTATCAATCACTGAACTGAGTGTTCAGTTCTTTCACTTTCACGACAAGAGGTATTCGAACTACAATGATGACTAACAGAAGAGTAAGAAATGCAAACACTATGGAAATACAAAGGTGGCTTCACAGCGTCTCAGCCTACACTCTTGCCTAAAATCCTTGGCAGCTGATTTGAGAACTCCTCCATGCTATTGTCACTTTCTAGATATTATGTATCCTACAAGGAAATCAACAACATTTGATAAGATGTAGTTCATTAACTACAGGTTTTCATGTATTCAAGGACATCAGTATTTTACAAAACATATTAAAGCCTCATAAAAACAGAGGGCTGATACATTCTCTTGGTTTTTTTTTTTTTTTTTCTCAATTCACTGGAGTGGTTTATAGGAATGAACTCTTGTGTTATTTTTCTCAAACCTTGAAGAAAACTTATAAATTGAGAAATTACAGTTCTAAATCTTCAAAGACAAGGAGTAATAGATTTTTCATAGTCAAGGATGAAATCATCAGAATTAGCAAGTTTAAAGAGGCTTAAGATTTTGGAATGTATTACAGGATAATGATCTTAAACTACTAAGTCAAAATACAGAGAGACCAATGATAGAAAAAAATTTAAAGTACATGTTTTGTTGATCTGTTGAGACATAACTTTTTTTCCCGTGACTGAAGGTAATAAAATTCAGGTACTGTGGAAATATGAAGACACAGGACAGGACATTGTATCTACACATGGATCAGGAACCTTTACCAATAATGTAGTCTTCTGAAATTTTATGCAAACTCAGAAATTATTTTAAAGAAAGGAAAAGAAAAGAAACAGAACAGATTTAGTTATTTACCACTGACAAACAGATGGAGTGGGGCCAACACAATGGAGACGCTGTAGCCATTGGTTAAGAGCTGGCTTCTGAACCAATATATGTCTCTGTGTGAGAGATGAGTGAAAGAGAAGGCAAGGGGAATTATCCACTTAAGGGCGCACAGAGGCCCTTCAGGGGTCTCCTGACAAGACAGCTGTGCTGTAGAGTAGCATAAAAACAGAGAAGACCAATGAAGAAATGAGTGGGAAGATCAGAATTCCAACCGAGAAAATGGAGGAGGAAAAACAGCCCCAGCCAGTTTAATTATCCACGTTTTTCTTGTCCTTCATTATCCTGAGGCTGTATTTCACTATTTGCCTGAAGGACAAAGTGAATGTCTTGAATGGGAAACCAGACATGGTGGCAAACCTCTATGGTCCCAGCATCTGGGAACCTGAGGCAGGAAGATTCCAAATTTAAGACTATATTAGGTAGTACCAGGTCAGCCAGGACTATATAGTGATTCTTTGTCTCACAAAACCAATCAACCAAATACCAAAAAACCAAAATAAAAGAACCTGTGAGGACAAACATTAAGATATCTTAATATTTTTGGTGCAGGCGTGTGGGTATGTTTGTGTGTGTGTACGTGTGTGTGTACATGTGTGTGTGTGTTTTGTGTGAAGACCACTGTGTTCCTTTGAAGGGCAGAGGACAACATGTGGAAGTCAGTCTCTTTTTTTTACCACATGGGTCCTGGGGATTGAATTCAGGCCATTACCCTTGGTGGCAAGCACTTTTACCTGCTGAGCCATCTCACCCACCCAAGAATTAAAGTATCATAAAGGAAGAGTTGATCTTAGTAGCTCAGATATTTGGAAAGCTAATTTTTTATTTCTGAGTGTACCAAACCCAAAAGAAACAAAAAATTCAGAATTCAAACAACAAAGAAATGTCTTCCAATTCATTTCACACGGGGAACATCCTCTAGGAATGTTGATACCACCCTTGATTAAGTTGATATAAGAATTCTACATGTTAATTCCAGTTACAACTATTTGCAAACATCCTAAGGAAAACATTAGCTGACCGAAGTCAGCAGTCTATAGGTGTTGCAGCTCACCATGACCGGTTTGAATAAATGTCAGTTGGCCTTTTCCCAGGAATGCAAGCTTGGTTTAAAACAAGAAAATTTATTAATGTAATTGACACATAGATGAATAAAACAAGTAATACAAACACAAATACATTCCAAAGAGATTTCCATAGTACAACATACATCTAGCTCTTCAAAAGGATTGTTCAGATCAAAGCTATGTTTTCCTCAGTCTCTGAGCTACTACCATACCCCTCCTTACATCCTAAAGCTGTATCAAAATGGGAATTCCTGAACCTTGCATAGCATATCTACATCCCAAACAAAATTTGAAGAGCTTACTTAAATGTGCCTGAAATGGCAGAGGGCCAACAAAAGCCAGTATACAAAGAAGAACAAGATGGAGGAGCCTGCCCTATGGGATACCAAGAGTTACCTGATAGTCACCAGACATGAGGATACCGTGCATGGTGGACAAACTGACGTGCTGGAGAGAATCGAACTCACGAAGCTGGAATGTAATTATGATGTTTTTCAGAGTAGGCACGACCGATGGCTGGCAGGGGCCACCATGCCGGTTGCAAATGCGGTTGGGAGGAAAGAAGGGGAAAAAATGATGGGAAGAAAGGGAAGGGAGGGGTGGGAGCAAGTTCTGATTTTGCTGAATATCATCTTTGATCACTCTTTCTCCCATTTACTCTTCCTGCTCCATTTAACCTCGGTGGATAGCGAGTGCATTACCCAATCAAGCTAGCTGTGCTCAGGGAGCCATCCTTGCTCCCCTCCCCACAACACTAATCTTCATATTTGCTGTGTACACTCTTCCTGTCCTTTGCTGCTTTAAGGCCAGCACTCTTCCCAATGGAGCTGGACCCCAACATCCAAACAAACAAATAAAACAAAACAAAATACCCTAACTGGATTGACACAGTATTGCCACTATAGCCTAAGCCCTCAGGCCTGCGGTGTGGCCTCAATAACTAAGGGTCTCCTCTTGTGAGAGTCCCTTGCTGCTCCTGTTTACATTACTATGATTTTCTAGTTGATTGCTAAGTAACTTTCTGGTGTGCTTAAAAGTATAGAATTTCCTGTCCAGTTCATAGTTTTATTTCTGTGCCTAGGATAATCAGTAACTGCTTGAAGAGTATATGAATTAATACTGTGAGTAAAAGTATAGGCGAATAAATATAAAGTCACTAAATTCCACAATGGAAATGTCTGATAGGTGTTCATTTTTACTTCACATCTTATTCTGCTTTTTAATATCTCCTCAGTGTAGTCATGATATTATATTAAGATAATATTTTATTATATTATTCTTTTCACACATTCTTCTTTTACTTTACACTGACTAAAAATACTCCACACAAAAACAGAAGCAAAGATACTTGAGGTTAATTCACTTCTACTTTTCTGGAATGTTTCTTTCCTTTGATACTTTAAAAAAAAAGATCAGTTTAAAATTTTAAAAGTTGGATACTTTTTAAAAAGTGATCAGATTTAAATTAAAAAAAAATGAAATGCCAAACAAAACACAAACAAAAGCCACAACACAAAAACACGAAAAAAATCTAGAATTCTTTGGAACAACTCAGATCTCTAATAAATTTCTGTTGAATGAATGAAAGATTAAAGGTACGAAAATTTCATACTGTGTATTGCTCTTTTATCTTTTCTTGTCTGTCTGAAGGAGTTTGACTGGCCAATAGAAGGCCTACTGGTGCCCAACAGCCCTCTCATGAAGAGGCCGGTTTGTAAGACACTAGAGCAGCGTGTCCCTGTGAGACTCCGTGTTCTGAGGAACGGAGACAAGAAAAACAGCAGAACCCTCGCGATTGTCCCGGAAGGCTCATCTGGATGGAAAACACAGTAAGAGCAACAATCAAGTCATGCTCACCCTTCAGGGCAATTTTCAGGTTTTATAGACAAGCGCCTTCTTCATCTTGAATATTTTCTGGAGGAATTACATATTTACTTACGCAAGAGTCCTATTTGAAGATGAAAACAGACGCACAATTTCGTTTAGTTTGTACGTCAGGAGCTTAAATGAATCTCTTGTGTTTTCATCTATACAGGAAAAGAATACGGGGCTGCAATGTGAAGAGCTGTCTGTATTTTCCATGAGCACTTTGGTTGGAGTTGTATTAGTGTGTGGAGAAATGAGTGAATTCACAACATGCTTATTAAATTTAGCTTTCAAGTAGCTTAATTGTTATTATAAATAATTATTCTTACATCTTTGTGTTAAGACACAATTCTCTGAAGTAGTAGGAAGCATTGATCTGTAGTCTTAAGTTACCATGTGATTCAAATCAAGCTATCCCAAGTGTCAGTATTTCTCTACCGCTGAGCCAAATCACCTGCTGTATGTTTCTATTCCACGAGAAAGGGAATCTTGGATGCCAAAAAGCTTTGGTGGAAAGAATGAGTTAAACACATTGTTTCTCATATAATTACCAGCAACGTTACTTCCTGACCTTTCTTCTGAGATATCTAGGATATCCGAGGCTGCAGATAATGGTGCAATATTGCTCTCTTCACATCGGTTAAATATACTTCATACATCACTGAACAATGAGGAACATTCAGGTTGGCTGTCCACTGAACTGCCTGGAAAGATGATAAAGTAAAAAATTAATCTTCAAAGTAAAGTCAAGCCTGAAATTGAAATCTTTGACGCATACATCTCATAATTAGCTCATTCTGCTTGATGTAAGATGTGAGGGTAATGCCCTTAAAAGGGGGGAATAGCTTTTTTTCTAAACACCCGAAGTCAACAAATCATTTCTATCCCTTTCCACATGTATGCTTTCCCTCCTTACTTTGTATCTTTAATTGTAATTATAAATTACACAGCTCACATCCCATCACCTTTTTGTTTAAAGTTCTTAGCACAGTCAAGAAATTCAAAAGTACTTAGAGAGGTTGGCAAATTTGAACAACTATCCTGGCAGAGAATATGTGGACCAGTGTTGAGGGCTCTGCTCATGAACAATGTGATTCCTCAGATATTAGAAAGCCAGTTAGTTCACCACCTCAGTCCATAGTACCCGAATAATTAAAATGCCCTGGCATTTGAGACAATCCTTCCAAACAGAGATCAATGTTCCTTTGCTGACTGAGGCAGTTTTGTGCATGATCGTCTATAGTGAATCCTCAGCTATATGGAAATACTGGCTAACAGAAGGTTTAGATAGAAAGACACAGCTAAGGCAAGAGCATGCTTAGGTGGCCCATCTCCAGAAGGGACATACTGGAGTCTGTGTAATGGCATCCCAAAGTTAGACAACTTATTGGGCTTCCTCTAATAGAGCCAAGCCAAATATCTTCCAGAAGAAAAGAGTCTGACACACGGAATACTTTGCTCTTATCAACATGAAATCTATTTATTTATTTATTTATTTATTTATTTATTTATTTATTTATTTATTTATTAATTAAAAGTTGAGCTAGTAGAATAATGATAGAAATCCACGTTAGCACCATCCTGCTTGGGCCGAAAGCTGTCCTCCGGCCATGTAACAAGTCACCACGGATGGTTTTAAGGGTTTGCTCTTGTTGGTTCCACCATCTACAAAGCCAAAGGGAGACAGCACCTGCCTCTCTGTACCATGATAACTCACTGTTCTGTTGCATACTTCAGCATGTGGGCTGCCTTCTCTGTCACACCCAGGGTTAAAGCATGAGAGAGCCATTTCCATATCACCACTAAATGCCTACAGCTGATGCCAAAGCAGTGCTCGAGACTGAATAATTAACTGCATTTGATCTATTTTTTCATTTCCTAAAATTTCAGCAATTACTAAAACTGCACAGAAAAGTTCACTGTCTTGAAAATCAGAATGAAGATATGTTTCAATCAAGCATTCTTTTTTCTGATCATTATTGTTTAAAAAAATTTAGGTTTAGATTCATAGTAGAATAATTAATTAAGTAATAAAACATTACATAAAAAGTGAATACTATCGCTAAGGTTTTTTTCAAGCTGATAAATCTACATTTCAGGGTGTTCAGCACTGTGAGTAAAGCATCATAATATTGTAGATAGATTTTCTTATATAGATTCCTGACAGAATGCATGTTTACTTAGTATTCCATGTCATTCAGTCTACAGTTTTCTATTTAATTATGAAATAAGAATTTTAATATTTAATTATGTTAAAATTTGAAATTGTATCTTCTAAAGGAAGGCAAATTATTGGGAGCAAATCATGATAACAGGTCTCACCTCCTTTCCATGCTAAGACATGTTATAGCTAACCCACAACATCAGTAACATGCACGTGCCTTGAATTATTTGTTCCAGAAATGTTAATGCGGAAAGGAAAAAGAAAAGTCACGCCTTGAACTATTCAGAAACAGAAAGAAACCAGATTGAATCTCACCACCTTTTGGAGAGGTAAATGTTTACTATTGGGAATGTAAAGATGGCATGTGAATACTTGAGTGGTCATGCCTAACAGCTAGCACACAAAATATTTCTCTATATAAGTTATGAATATAATGACTATACACATTTTAATCGTATAATACCTATATGCCTATAGGTAGATGTATGCGTGTGTCTATTTGTATATTGTGTTGTGTGTGTGTTGTGATAGGAAGGCGAAGCTAATTTATACAATCTCCTCCCAAAATTCAAGATGGGAAATTGCAGAAACCAGAAAAAAAGGGGGCTGGCATTTTAATCTAGATAATGTGACTTCAGAAGACACATTCATTATTAGGTGTTAGAAGCCAGTTATTGTCTGCTCTAAGCTTTGATGTTGGCTAGCATGGAAACTAGCGTATGAGGGAAAAGTGCACAGAACACTGCTGGTCTCAGCCCTCTGCAGCCAAATTCAGCACTAAAGCCAGGGTTTCAAAACAGGGCAAAGGATAAAGGAAGAGTAGTTAACTGCCTGTTCCTTCCTCTGCTCTGTGGCCCGAATGCCCTAAAGCAGGAGGCTCCCACAGGTGAAGATTCACTCTAGGAAAATATGAGTGAGGGAAGAGATGCTGGTATATCATGGGCTGCACTGTAACCTCACAGATGTGCAAAGACAAACGAGATGACATTGGATTAGCTCTTTTGGTTATCAGTCAAACAGAAGCAGGGCAACCCCACCAACTGCTGTGAGTGCTCTCACTCAGTATCCACTGGTCCATCAACTGGAGCATGAGTTCATATGCTTCATATGCCTTATTTCCTCAAGACCCCCTCAAGGAAATAACTGGTGTCGTTGTCTGCTTAATTGCAAAACCAATTTATGTAACTCTTGTTTCAGGTGCACTGACATTTTAAATTTACCTTCTGCTGCTTGGAGGAGGCTTTTCAATGAAAAAGGGAAGGAACTTTTTTCCCTGACGGACCTACAGAGGGGGTGTGGGATCGGAACTGAGAGGGCATGGGCACAGCCGAGGAAACACCCTTCGTTGCAAGGCTCCTAGGCTTGCCACACTTATTCTTTTCAGAATTCCCACCAAGGAGTCAATCGAAAAGCTGATCAGTAGCCTTGCTGCCTTCCTAGGCAGGTCAGGCCTGCATGACTAATTATGATACATAGATATGCCAATCATGCCTCTTTAAAAAGGATATCATTTTCTCCACCACAGAACTAAGGCAGCCCCGTGAGTCACTGCATCTGATTTCTACCTCTGTTGTTGAAGCAGATAGACCCTTGAATATTTTTGAAGTCTATGCAGTATAGTTATTTAAATATTTCTCATTCTCTCGGTTTGAGAAACTATGGCTTTTCATACACTCTACTTGGAGGCTAGAGTAAGCTGAGAAATCTCACACAGTCTAGACTTTCCCATTTGAAGAATTAGAGATATTACCTTAGGTAAAAACATTACTTGCCCTGATTTATGCCTGAAGCTCTTTAAATGAAGAACAAAGCTCATAATCTATTATCAAATCTTGAAGCTGGATGTGGTGGCTCGTGCCTGTAATCTCAGTACTCTGAGAGGCTGAGACAGGAGGATTGTTGCGAGTTCAAGGTCATTTTTTGGCTATATAGTGAGTTCTATGCCATTCTGGTAGGGAGACACTATCTCAAGAAAAATCAACACACACACACACACACACACACACACACACACACTCACACACGGGCAAAACAAAATAAAACAAAAGCTTGGCTGGTGCTCTGAAATCTGAGGTCCTCTTAAGAGAGTCTGAGAGCTGCATACAATGAACAGCACGAGTGGCAGCGGGTGAGAAGGCCTTGCTCCTATTTTGGCAGGCTTTATGTGGAATCTGAATTCTATCACTTCTAAGAGTTTTTGCTTGGTTTTAGTATTTCTGTTTGTATATGATGCTGGAGTTACTTGATGTTTTTGTTTTTGTTTTTTTCAGTTGGGATTTTAGGTGGACTACCTGAAAATAAATAGTAACCAAGGATAAATGTAGCCTAACGAGTAGTATAGAGGAGGCAGCAGGGCACAGGAAGTATGGGTGCAAGAAGGGTGAGATGGAGTAGGGGGTGGGCATCTGTGGTCACCAGTGTTTAACTCATTGCTCTGTGAGTGTGAAGATCGTAATGGAACCAGTTATTAGATTTGATGTCTGGGGGAGAATGGGGAGCCTATTACTCAGGAAGAGGAGTACCTAGGAGAAGGTCTTCTGCATTCTCATGTGAAGAGCTAACTGATGACGACAAAGGTGGCACCAAGGTTCTCTTCAGACCGAGTCAGCATGTCATTATTTTCCTCATCCCCGAGAGACTAAGTGCCAGGTGCAGTGGCCCATCTCTGCACCCCAGATGTCAGGACATGCGGCTGAATGATTTTTGAAGCTTGAAGCCAGACAGGGTTACTAGAGGGACTCTGTCAAGGGGGAGAGTAAGGAGGAAGAAAGGAAGCAGAGAAAGAAAGGTAATGTATTTAAGGGCATTTAAGAAATAGATACAAGGAAAATGAGAAGGTGCCACCTGTAAGATCATTATCCAGAAATTGCACATCGATATTTTGTGCACATTTTTCATGTTGTACAATAAGCTAAAATTACCTTTAAAGAGACATTTTAATTCTGTGTATAGAATTCAATCACTTCCTCTCCTCCTTTTTCTTCCTCCATTTTGTCCCTACCACTCTTTCTCAAAGCTCACCATGTCCCTACTGTGAAGTTGGTAACCTTTTCCCCCTCTGATTATTATTGATACATACAAATATGTTTGTATGTATGGGTATGCACAAATAAAACCATAACAATGGCAGTGTCAGTAGACATGCTAATGTGGAAGGGGAGAAATTTCATGGGATCCTACCCCTAGACCAAGAACTACAGACAACTAATGACTGCTGGGAAAGGGAGAATTAACTTTTCCAGGGATGAACCCCTTATTGGTTATCTAATTCAGAGTGGCCAGCCTTGAAACCATATGCACACAAACAGCAAAACTGGCTTCAGCAGATTGTGTGTGTGTGCATGCATTTTGATCTTTATTTTTAATTATATGTGTGCTGCATGTCTCTGTGTAGGTCTGTACACCTATAAGCAGTGTCTCTGAAGGCCAAAAGAGGCCTGGAGCTAATTCACCACCCAGTGTGGATGCTGGGAACCTAGTCTTGGTTCTGCAAGAGTAGCACACGTGCTTAACGGCTAGTGTCTCTAGCCCACACTCATAGTCTGGTGTTTATATAAAACTACAAGTCCATTTACACAAAGAGACAGGTAGTGAAGCTCTTAGGTTGCGGTGACCATGTGTTCTGGACTGAGACACCAGCGGCTGGCTGCGTGTAAGCAAATGGGCAGGCCTCCTTTTCAATAAAGCTGTGGACCAGCTGTCCACATCTGCCACAGTCACGGTTTGCCAGCCTTTGATTACACCTGCACTTCAGTCCTTCCTTCTCTCCTTCCTTCTTCCCTTCCATTAAAAGTAAACTTATTTGAAAACCTCTTTATTTGTAAATGACTACAGACCCAGAAAAGAGGCAAAGAGGGAGTGAAGCGCTTTTTCTGCTCTGCCTTGTGTTGTGTAAAAGGTCGGCATCCACTGGCAAGCATGGAAGAGGCCCAGGGAGTCTGACAACACATACAGTTACGGCTTTGCCTCCTTCCGCACACTCTGGCGAACTGGCGTCTCTGTCAGTACGTCGCTTCTGTTACTGGGTGGTATCCCATGATACTGAGCTTTGGCTGTTCACCCACTGTAGGTGTTCCAGTTGCTGCCATTTTGAGGTGTTTCAAATAAAGGTGCCTCCATCCCTTACATGCCATATCCATGACTCATCTCTTTGATAGGTGCATGTTTCGTGTGGAGAACACTGGATCAATCCTGACCTCTCCATTGCTCAACAAAGGAAGCAAATCTTCCTCAGAAGCCTCAAGGCTGACATTTGCAAGATTAAAACCTTTTGCAGCATGCGCAAGGTGGAAGGTAAACTTTGAAGTTATCTGACTTTGATGTCCTAACACATCTGATGGTATTGCTTTATTTTAAAAAGTCATGTTTGTTTAAACTGGCGTCTTTATGTTTAGTTCTTTAGCCCCATTTATTAAGCTATATTTAACAGGGTTGCATATTTTACTATTTTACTACCTACTATACTTTGGAGGAGATAAAAAGATTTAAAAAAACCTCAACATAATCTCTTTTATCTTTTACAGATGTATAGCTATTTGTGAGCCTCGTGCGTTCTCATCAAGAAAAAAAGGATTAAATGACCAATCATGTTTTAATGTTGTACCATCTGTTTATGCCATCAGTATCTTGGTGGGGAGTTGCTTTAGAACTTTGCCTTCTTCAGAGCTCCAGTTGGCTGAGAGGGGGAAACCTGCGCTGTAGATCCTCTTGTGCCTGGGCTCCCAGGCTGGAGTCTAAGTCTGGGTTGACTGGTGTTTGTTCATTCAGCCCAGATAGTACTTTGAGGGGGCTTTGTGCTTCCTACCTGGCTAAGCCTCCTTCCTTCTGCCTTGCCTTCTGAAACCTGGTAGTGGCCTCTGAGGTCTTGGCTAGAGAGCCACATTACCCTTATTTATCAACCAATTTAGGAAGGTTCTACAAAGCATCCTGGCAAATAATAGGTCATAGCTACATCTTCAGGAAGGCAAGCCAATATATATGTAGCCTTGGGGGATCATGTCACAGAGTCTTGAGGTTTCCGTAGTGTTTCTGCAGTGAAGTCTATATGGGGAAAGAGGATTCCTTCTATGTCTGTCCCCACAGGTCAATACTGAACTTAAACTCTTTGGACAGGAAGGAAAGTCTGTGGGAAACTATGCAGCAGCGCTGTGTTTCCTGACTTACATGGTGGTTGTCTTGGGACAGTATCCTGTTTGAATGTCAAAAATTGTCATTGGCATCACCTAAGAGAGCCAAGTCAGTACACTGCTAGCCACTGGGTTTGATTGCCAGCATTCTTGCGAAAAGTGTTATGGCAAGAACCTGGGATCCCAACAATGGGGAGGAGAAGACATACTCACTGGCCAGCTAGACTAGCTTAACCAGTGAGCCCCAGTTCCCAGGGGGACGCTCCGTCTCAACAAACAAGATGGATGGTTGACTTCTGTTCCCATTACCCCGCTCTTGTCTTTGTGGTTCTGCTTTTTTCTTGTAGCATCTCTCTTTTCCTTGTGAGTTTCCTCCTTCCCTTACCAGAGTAAAGAAAAACAATCACCCCACACACTTATATAATACTAAGATTTACATGCATCTTTTACAGTATTGGGCTTCATGGTTGAGTCTGACTCCCAGAGAACAATCTAAAGACACATACATAAATTCTATAGCTTATTTGAATAATTAAAATAGAGAATAATTAAATTAACCGTGAGGATGACTATTATTAGTACTTTTGTCTAAGAATATCTTGAGAGAAAAGAGTTGCCAAACACCCAGTTAAATAAGTCCAACTTCTTGGTTAAAGGGACACCCAAAGGCTGAAGGTTTTGTACTCGTGTGGGTATGTATTTTGAATTCCCAGTGCTCTATGGTCATAACTAATATGTCATTACAATTTGTTCATTTCTTCTCAGCTCTTGTTTTAGAAGTCCAAAATGACCTTTTCCCTGGAGGCATGCTTCCCATGAATAAACCTGTAGGCAGTTTTGAAGAAGAGAAGCAAGTGAAAGGACCAGAGGGAAGGCAGATGGAAAATGCTGCTTTAATAACAAGAGATGCTTGCAGAGACACTGTGTAAGTAATCTCTGTGGCCTGAAAAGGGGGCAGTGCTGTGTGACCGCAGCTCATCCAACTACAGCAGTAAGCACCCATTCAGGGAACTCAGAAAACTTCCTGAAACCTGTCACTCGAAGACACCGTGTTTAATTAGTTTTCTAACAGCTGAATGGAATTAGAGCTTGAACCATCACCACCATCTACTTGCAGTGATGTTGCTACAATGTCATGACTTTTTAAAAGACATTGTCTTGGCATTATACTTTTTTCTTTTCCTCTTTCTTTTGTTGTTTTTTAATTCTTCATGCTTTGTTCTGGTAAACACTGACTCATTCTGAACCATTGAGATATTTCCAGAGAGTCTCCGTAATGTCATCCTTTCAAATTCTCTACGTTTCCTCTGTGGACTGTTATCTTGGTAACACATGATCTTTTGTACACAGTTCTTCAGTGAGTGCCTAGGCTGACACGTTGAATAGTAACCTGCCTTCTTCTGGCCCTCATCCCTGCCTGTCCCCATTTGTACCTCCTGGTCACTCCTCCTTGGTACATGTCTTTTTGCATAACAAGTCTAGCACAGCAAGTTCTAGTAGGTGACAAGCAGTGACAAGAAGGTGACACAATCCACCACAGATACACATTTCTGCCTCAAGTTCTCTTTCTTGTCACACACTTGTCTGTGGTGACTTCATCCTCAAGACTAGTTTCATCAGTGCTGTCCATGGGGATGGCTTTGTCAGACCTCTTCTCCCTGCTCCTTCCTGTCCATCTAGGTCCTCAGTGTGGGGAAGGGCTCCGCACCACACACACTGCCGACGGAATAATGGAATGACTGAGTCCATCCTAGAACAGATCACCAGTGACTGCAAAAACTCATTTATCCTTGTTACAAGCTTATTTTTTACACATTAATTTCGCATGTGTGTGTGACACAGTGCAGGTGTAGAAGTCAGAGGACAAGGACTTAATTCTCTCCTCCCACTGTTGGCCATGGGGGGGGGGGGCAAACTGAATTCGCCAGTCCTGGTGACAGGCACCTTTACCTGATGAACCATGGCCGGCCCACCTGGTTTCCAACATGTAGGAAACTGGTTTTAGGAAGTACTTTTCTTAGTCATCTTGCCCATGTCATGAAACTACCAGAGAGGCTCTGGGGAGCATCTTTTGCTTTCAGAGACTAATTTCTCCCATGTGGCGCCTCCCATAAAAGTTAGGAATTGGACATAAACTTCCCTAACTACCCTTTCATTCCTCTGAAGAATGTTTTCTCTGGTCTCTGCGTGCTACCAGGCTGCACTTGGATAAAATAGAGTAAGGAAAGGGAACCATCTTTAAGAGCAAAGATCTGCTTTGTTCTGAATTAGTCACATCAAGGGCCGGAGTCCCCAAGGTAAGGGAGTTTACAGCACTCAGCACAGCGTGACTCTCTCCCAAACAGCCCACGTAGCCTTTGTGCCCTAGGCTCTCCAAGATTCCCTGTGTCCAGGGGTGTCACTGGCTCACAGGGCAGCCCGTTTTGCTTTGATAAGTAACTCCTAGAATTCTCTGTCCCTTGAGCTCATGCTTCCTTCCTAGCTGACAGTCCACTGTCCTTCAAGGCTTTTCAGGGTACCAAGTTGTCCCTCTTTGGACATCATTTTCACTGGTTCTTTCACATCATCTTCTTTTTTCATTTAATTGTTCTTTAAACTTATTTTTTAGTTAGCACGGAAAGTCATCATTTTGGCTACTATGATTTCGCACTTTCATCCCATTGTGTGTTCCTCATGTTCACCCCCTTGGCTACTGCCTTCTCTACCCTCTCCTGCTCTGGTGTAGTCGCCTTCTTCTCAGATGCCCCCCGCCTTTGGGCTTCCATGCCACACACCTTTCATTACCCTTTCTCGTGTTCCATCCTTCCTGTCTGGCAAGATGTCTGCGATTACAGAAATCTATGTTAGAAAGTCACTGTGCAATTTCTCCGGAGTCCCTCAGCCTGTGTCTTTGGAGTGAGGTGACCTAAGAGGAAGGGCATCAGTGAAACAAGTTCTGAGACATAAATCTAAAAGAGACTCTGTCATTTCTTCTTGAGATTATAATTTAATTACATTTCTCCCCTCTCCTTCCTCCAAGCCTCCCCTGTATTCCTCCCCACTCTCATTCCAACTCATGATCAATCTTTTCACCATCACATGCACAAACGTATGTGCACATACATTCCTAAATATAACCTGATCAGTCTGTATGTTTCTTGTATGTGCATTTTCAGGGCTGAAAGGCGGGCCTTTCTCATCGCTGGGTTCTGTGGAGTGATGTGCAACAGAGCCTGTAAGGAGGTGGGTGAGGAAGAGCCTGGGCGCAGACCTCTGCATCCCTGCTGATCAGAGCACAGGACTTGGGGATGACCTTCTCATTTTCTCCCATCATTGCAGACACTGGCCCTTCCTGACACCCGAATCCTGTGTGGATGCCCCCCCCCCCAGCACTCACCCGGTCACATCAGCATCTTCCTGCTCCTCAAACGAATCTAATGCATCCTTCATTTGCTATTTGTTTGTTTTTGGTTCAGACTAGAATGCTCTTCATCACGTAGGAGATTTCTCCTCAGCCCTCATTTTTAGCATGGCCTCTGAGAGGACTCCATCCTGAAGCACACCAGATCCCATCACAGTGTGGACGCTGGTTGTGGTTATTCATTTCCTTGTCCATTATCCTTTCTTTCCAAAAGCAATATGAGTCTCATGAACCAAGAACCTACCTATGCTGCTTATTACTGTACCCAACACAAAGAATTCTATACCTGGCTCATAAGATGATAGGCAAATAATCAGTTAAAGGAATGAATAACTAATGGAGAGGCATTTTATGAATAAGTGATTTGGTTAATTATTTAAACAAAATAGATTTTTAAAGGCTTTTGTAGAGTTGACTTGACTACATTTGATTTACTAAGGATATCAAAGGCTGGGAAATTCCAAGTAGACTATAGGACACGGACCTGTTTGCAGGGTGTGGGTGGCAGGGCTGTGTTTTCTTTGACAAACACAAGGTGGCAGTAGTGTATTTTCAACCACTAGGGATAGGCTGAAGTGGGAAGTTGCTTGTGCCGCGAAGGCCTTGACTACAATCCAATCTCTATCCCTAAGCAGACAGGCCCTGGCATCTGAACAGTACACAGCTAGATGTGTTAGCACCAGCGTTGCCCTGGAAGGCTTTGGTCATTTGATAATGCTTGCAGTTATATCAAATTTCCACCACCACCTTGGTGAGCACACCGAACCCAGAGAAAGAATGTGATCTCCCCAGTTGCATGCTAGGGTTGAAACTCACTGGCTGTTCTGCCCTCAGCCAAACAGTCTTCATAATGCTGTGTCCTGATCCCACCCAAGGTAAGTGTGCTCTAACAACAACTGGGGTTCAGACTCCATGGGTCCGAAGAGTGGCTGCTACCACTGTCCATCTTTGACTTGCATATTCAAATCATCACTTCTAAATTATAAAGTTTCCATATACTTTTCTTGAAGAAAAAGCATGTGTGCAGCTGTGATTTGAGTCACTTTAAAGTCCTCTATTGAGGGGAAGATTTCTTAACATCCATAACATGTGCAACCCGATCATCTGGGCGATACCGCTTCAGGCAAAATTAGGACCCACTTAACACGAGTGTAAGGAGCCCACTGCTTAATGGTCCTAATATGACTTTGAAATAGAACACATGGACCAATTTTTCAAAACTAAAATAACAAAAATGAGTGCTATTTATCATGTGACTGAAGGATTTTATTTCTCGGCTTCTGCTGAAAGATCTAAATTGTGTACCAATGAGGTGTTCATTTCCAAGTCTAGACACTCGTCTGTAAATATGATTTTCAGAAGCACCAGGACCTGGTAGGCTGTGGTCAGGCTGCACCTGAAGACTCTGTGAACACACGTCACCATTCTTAGACTTGACTTTGCTCCTGCATCTTGACAGAGATTCATATGCGAGAGCCCATCTCCTCATGGAAGCCTGTCGCAGGATGCCCAAGTATGCTTAGCAGGACCCTTCATACAACCTTGCCAATGGTTACAGCCTTCCAAAGAAAATGCACAAAGAGCTCTTTAAAAATGAAACACAGGTAAAATTTGCAAGGGATTTCTGTCTGGCCGTAGACTCCCTCATGCTGGTACAAGCACATTCCGTAACATTCTTACTTTGATTGGCTGCTGCATGTGCCAGCATGCACATTTTTGTCTTGTGATACTGATCAAAGCATCTGTGACCAGTGAGAAGGGTAGGTTCTTTCCTCTTTAGCTTATCCTGTGCAGGGTGATACAATGTCTTGGCGTCTGATGTACCTTTTCTGCTAAATAGTAGTTCCATATGCCTTTGACTCCTAAGATCTTAGAATAGAATTTGAACCTTTATATTCATTGAATAAGTGTGTGGATAAATTATTAAACACTTAAATAAGATGCCCCTAGTGCCTTTTAGAAGTTAGAAAGATACAATTTTCCAATTTAAACATTTTGTTCTGGTCATCGTCCAATGAAATGTTAGGAACATAACATACATTGTATTTTTCGATGTTTAGACATTTGTATAACATTATCTTGGTTACTAGCACAGGTGAGTTAAACCATTCCACACATTTAGCAGTGTTAGGCCACGCACAGAGTAGGGGCTTTACAGAGCTCTTTAGATAAATATGTCAATGCATTTTTGATGTTTATAGTGTGTCACACATCTGTTTAACGTTTTAATGACCTTAAGAGAGAGATTTCTTTAAATGAACTTCCTGGCATATTCTTATTCTCTTGTGACAGTTCTTTACTGAAAATTTTGGAGCTCAGAGCCCAGCAGCAAGAGAAGGAAAACTATTTCAGTTTGCACAGAGCACCATTATTTTACTGCTTTCATTCTACACGCTTCCTCTCCTCCTCCTTATTTTGTTTAGATTTCACCTTTTCTTCCGAGGCTGTACTGCCTCTCTGTCTGAACATCCTTCCCTTAGCTGGTGAATTCTTCAAATATTCTCTTAAATAAACATTCACTGCTTTCCTAAAATAAGCTCAGGATTCTGCTTAAATGTGTGTGTGTGTGTGTGTGTGTGTGTGTGTGTGTGTGTGTGTGTGAATATATACCATGTGTGCAAGCTGGTGGAGGTGAAAAGAGGACAGTGAATCCCTGGAGGTGAAGGTTGAGATGTCTATGATGTAGCTGTTGAATGCTGCAAGCCAAACTCAGATCTTCTAAAGGAGCAGCCAGCACATGTGACTGCTGACCCTCTCTCCAGCCCCGCAATTCTACTTTCCATACTGGCTTAAAGGCACACTGCTGACGGCCTTGGTGCTGTTCTCCTGCAATATTTACCACCACAAGGTTGACAGCCTATGGGGGAGCTCTGACCAACAGAGCATCTCCAGTGTATACACTTCCAGCGGCTATTTTCCTGTCACTAATAGAGTTTCCATCACCTTAGCCATTTCCCAAAGCACAGCAGATTGCAGAAGCCACGTCACCAGGAGTTTGAATGCAGAGATGAGCAAATCATTTGCCTTTCTGCTCCTCAACTGGTCCTAGGGGTACAAGGCTCCAGATCCCAGTCAAGCACAGAGGTCATTTTGGTGGAGAAAAAAAATCTGATGACAGTCACCAACGCTGGATACACAAGAAAGATGGCAGGTAAACCCATTCCACTGGGAGGTTTACACATCAAACTGTGAATGAAAGCCTGAAATGTCTGGCATGGACTCCAAATAGCAAGCAGGAATATAGTTGAGGGCCCTGGATTTTCTATTTAACTTGGCTGAAAATTTTTTATTTCTAGTCAAAGAAGAGACAGGGAAGTAAATGAGAATTTTAGATAGCCATGACTTCTCAACTGTTAGATTCAGAGCAGTGATCTGTTGATTACTTAGCCTTACCTGGCCACTAGCTCAAGACTAGATAAGTATCTAATTTGTATTTGTGATGGAAAGAAATCAAATAAGAATTCTAAAGTATATCCAATTTTGAGATATTTGGGGACATTTCTTTACTCAGTCCCTGTCTCTTCCCACATAGGTGCCTTCCCAGTTTTTCATTCATAAAAACAACTTGAGTGATTTCTAATCATACAGTCAGCATGACTTCCTGCTTTATCCAATGTAGGAACCTAATTCAATGCCTGGCCTTGGGACCATATTGAAATGCTCAAAACATTTTATTGAGAAGATCAGAAGAAATCCAAAACAATTCGGGTATCTGATGATACCAAGACAATATTACCATCTTGTTGCATATAATAAATGGTCAGTGATTATGTTGGGATAGAAAGGGGGTCCTTATCACTAAAGTTTATATCATGTTTAGAGTTAAAAACACAGTATCTTCCAGTCAGCTTTGTTTTAGCTCTCCTAGCGAGGGGATAGAGAGATGGCTTGGCAGGGAAGAGTACTTGTTCTTGCAGAGGACCAGTGCTCAGTTCCCAGAACCTACAGAGGTGCGGGCCAAACCACCTGTATCTCTAACTGTAAAGGACCAACATGGTCTTCTAGCCTCCATGGGCACTTGAATGCATGTGTGCATAGAGCAGACATGTATTTATACACACAATTAAAAGTAAACAAATAACACATTCTGGCAAAAATTAAAGGTCATTTCACTGAGATTAAACAAGTCAGAGTATTGACAGTGTTTGGGTCCACGATGCTTCATTACACATTTCTCTTTATTTTTGTGCACACTTGAACATTCATTTAACAAGAAAAAAATAACTACTTCCTTTTCTTGTTTGTTTGATGGCTTTACGTAAAATTCTACCATTACACATAATGGGGCTCCTGGGACTGCCTCAGTTTCTTGCAAACTGTGTAGGATGCTTGTCCAAGCATCCAGACAAAATATTTTCTATTGGGAAGGAGCTGTGACTAACTGCATCCTCTGGTGACCTGCACTGCCCATGGCTTAGGGCTTTGCATTTTAAGGGAGATTGAAGAGATTCTGGGAGGCAGCATCAGCAATCCTGGCACCACAGGAAAGAAGCTGGCTCTACCCTGCCCTTTCCAGTACGGGTAGCAGAGACAGAAAGAAATACTCATGGGTTGGGAAAGCTGGAGAGCGGCTTGCTGGACAGAGTTGCCGGAAGTGTTTCTTTACTGCATCAACCAGGGCTATGCTGTCTGTGCAACGAGGAGCAAGGAGAATGGGCTTTTCTTCCTACAAGTGACTAGTAATATGGAGCATAATTCACTCACTCAGCTGACACTATCTGTGCATCAAAGGAAAAATCCACCAAGAGGATACTATGCTTCTTAACATTTATACCCCAAATGCAAGGACACCCAATTTCATAAAAGAAATGCTATTACACCTAAAAATCACATACTGACCCTGACGTGGTGAAGGCGGGTGACTTCAGTTCCACAGTCTCACCAACAGACAGGTCATCCAGACAAAAGCTAAATAAATAAACTCTGGAGTTAAATAGTATCATAAATCAAATGGACCTAACAGACCTCTAGAAAGCATTCCACCCAAACACTAAAGAATACAGTTTCTTCTCAGCAGCCCAAGGAACTTTCTTCAAAAACTGACCACATATCAGGACCCAAAGCAAGTCTCAGCAAATTTAGAAAAATTTAAATAACATCCTGCATCCCGACCGCCGTAGATTAATGCTACAGTTTATTGAAAGCATTGTTTTAGGAGTAGAACTTCAGCACAGAACTAAAAAGTACAAGATTCTTGTTCCTATGTAACTAGCACCCTAGAGCCACCAAGACATGTGTGATATTTAGTTCATCTTTCTGCTTTGTCTTTGGATGATGATAAAGTCCTTGTTATAAAAATGAAAATAGATTTTTTTGTACAATATCTTTTGATTATGATCTCTTCCTCCCCCAACTCTTCCCAGATCTTCACTGACTCCTCAACCACCCAAATCCATACCACCTCTCTCTCTCATACAAACAGGCATCTAAAAGTAATAATAAAATAAGATAAACAACAACAACAAAACAAACTGGAAAAGGATGAAACAAACGACTAAGAGACAAAGGGCCAAGAAACAAATATAGATACACACACACAGAGAAATCTTGAAGAAACACAACCACAGAAACCATAATATTCATACTTAAATTTGAATGCAAGCATGGCTGATTACTGCGGTTAAATACATAAGGGGAATTACTTTGTGGTCTTACTTAAGCAAGCTTG
Organism: Psammomys obesus; assembly: GCF_907164565.1. Taxonomy (NCBI): domain Eukaryota; kingdom Metazoa; phylum Chordata; class Mammalia; order Rodentia; family Muridae; genus Psammomys; species Psammomys obesus. Next base: position 28,444,492 of record NW_026585504.1, on the reverse strand, counting down.
AAAACTCTTCTGTTGTCATTGTGAGAGAACTGTTCGGCGTTGTCATTGATTCTTCTGGGTGTTGGAAAGGAAGGAACTGAGAGGTTGATTAAAGAAAAATAGAAAGAGAAACTCTGCTAGCTGCGTTTGAAACTCTAGCCTTGGTAACGCCAAAGTCACGTTCAGTCTTCTGGAACTCTACAACTTTGTCATCTTGAGGCATCCCGTGCCAAGCCATGGGACAGTGAGGGTAGTTGGTAGGAATAGTTGGTGGTTAAAATCTTTTTACCTTTTCCTGTGTTGGCAGTACTATTGATTGTTACTTGAGCATAGCAGAGAAGTATTTACTTTCTATAAGAAACTTGTGCTTATGAAAGTTCTGCATAAAGAGCCTGTATACCAAACACGAAGGCGGGACCATTGTATCCCAGGGCTATCAAGATGAGCATAAGTGCGAAGCATGAAGACACAGGTGGATCTATTCTAAGTAGTGAGGTAGCTGATCTTGACATTTCGGTGGGTCACCGCAGGAAATCAACAATCATACGTTCCCTCAAATGTTGTTGAGTGCCAGTACACGTGTAAGAGGTGAACTATGAAAATAGCTGAACCCACAGAGCACAGCTGCATGGAACACTCACTCTCTTGCAGGACAAAGCCTTGGTAAATGCTGAGGACGCATTTCATAGAATTAAATATCTATATTGGACATTAAGTGGTACCCTGTTATCTAACAGTAGAAGAGAAAATATGTTGAAAGATTAGTATGATCATCTTTTACAAATATGATGGGCTTTTAAAAGTCCTATTTCCAAGAATTTTGTAATTCTTTAAATAAGGATGTGCTGTGTTTATGCTCAAAAGTTGAATAAGGTATCTGGAACTTTTTAAGTGTTTAGAGAAAAATGTATATTTTTTATAATGGATATATCCCCACACCGTCCCCATTCCTTCATTCTCACATCATTACATTTTATATTCAAGATGAATTAGCTTTCCAATGGCAGAAATGCAACCACTGGTCTCTAATGTAACCATGTTTATAAAATAAAGAAGAAATAAAGAATGTATTTTACTATTCAGACAAAAGTCCTGAATGTTTGCTTTAGTTTTTTAAAGTGATATAAGGAAACTAATATGAAGATTTTCACTTAGTCATTTTAATTTTGCTTTTCAGCCAAGGAGGCTTTGTACTAGCTGCAAGATCATTTTTAAAATTCAGCATAGGGCTCCCCTTTCTTCACAACCTCTCCAGTATGCGTCGTTCCTTGAGTTTTTTTTTATCTTGGCCATTCTGATGGGTGTAAAATGAAATCTCAGGGTTGTTTTGATTTGCATTTCCCTGATGACTAGGGGTCATTGAACATTTCTTTAAGTGTTTTTCTGCATTCTATATTCCTCTACAAGAATTCTGTTTTGCTCTGTACACCATTTTTTAATTGGATTACTTGTTTTGTTGGTGTTTAACTTCTTGAGTTCTTTATATATTCTGGATATCAGCCCTCTGTCAGATATAGGGTTGGTGAAGATTCTTTCCCAGTCTGTAGGCTGTCGTTTTGTTCTGTTGACAGTGTCCTTTGCTTTACAGAAGCTTTTCAGTTTCACGAAGTCCCATTTATGATTGCTGATCTTAGAGCCTGTGCTGTTGGTGCTCTGTTCAGGAAGTTGTCTCCTGTGCTAATGAAGTCAAGTCTCTTCCCCACTTTTTCTTCTAACGATTCAGTGTGTCTGGTTTTATGTTGAGGTCTTTGATCCACTTGGACTTTAGTTTTGTGCAAGGTGATAAATATGGTTCTTTTTGCATTTTTCTACATGTAGACATCCAGCTAGACCAGCATCATAAAGATGCAGCCAACCCTGATGAGACCTGATAGGCTGGGGTCAGAAAAAAGGGGAGGAAGCCCTCTGTTATCAGGGGACTAGGGAAGGAACATAGGGGGAAAAGAGGAAGGATGTGTGGGAGTGAGAGGAGATAGAGGGGGCTACAGCCAAGATACACAGTGAATTAATTGTAATAAATAAAAATAAAATCATTAATACAAAAAATTAAAGTCATTAAAAAGATATTCAGCATAGGGGCTGAAGAAATGTTTCCATGGTTGGGAATACTTACTGGTTGCTCTTGCTGAGGATGATGGTTCTATTTCTAGCACACATACAGAGGTTTACATTCATTCATTACTCTAGTTCCAGGGGATAAAGTCACCGCTTCTGACCTTCACCTGCAGCAAGCATGCAAATGGTACACATACATACATGCAGAAAAACACGCGTACAAATAAATAAATAAATAAATAAATAAACAAACAAACAAATAAAATTTTAGAAAAATCCACATAGGGGCTGGAAAGATGGCTTAAGCACCTAAGAACAGTTCTACTCTTCCACACCATTGCTGTTTGTTTCCTAACATTCACATCTGATGGCTTATGACTCTAGCTCCAAAGTGTCCATCTCCCTCTTCTGGCCTCCACAGATGTGTGTGTGTGTGTGTGTGCGTGCACACACAACTTTTTAAATTTTCAACATTTATTTTGGACTTTGGAAAGATCTTTTTTGGAAACACAAGAATTTAATGCAAAATATATATTAAAGATTTATTTTGTTCCTTATGTGTCTCTCTCTGTGTGGGTTCATGCACACAAGTGCAGGTGTCTGTAGAGGCCAGTGAAGGTGTCAGATATCCTGGAACAGGAATTACAGGTAGCTGTGATCCTCCCAGTGCCTGTGTCTTGACTGTTGAACCATGAATAGAACCCCAGTAAAATATATTGAAAAGCCACAGCAATGCATAGTTATAACTAATGATTTCCCTTATAACGTTTCCCTTCATTTGTATTAACTCACTTGACTCCCACAGCATGAGCATTATTCTGATACATAGCTAGGAAAATTGAAGCATCGAGTTGTTAATATGCCATGCAGTACTAAGACATGGACTCAGGATTCTATCCCACGCAGCATAACTGCAAAATCCATTTCATCATCTTTACTGCTTCTCAGTAATAGCAACATGGGCCATAAAGATATATCAGAGTGGGTACAATCTAGAGACAAAAACTACACCATGATTTAAATAGGGAAAACAGGTTATGAAGAATTGCTAAGCTCTGATAAAACATGAACTGTTATTTATAAATTCTACATAAGGTATTTTAATGGATATTTGGTAATATCTAAATCAGAATGTCATAACTTATTTGTTCTGATTAGCTGATGATACATAAAGAGACTTAGGTTTTCACATAGCAGAAATGTATGAAAATTCTATTTACATTAATAACAACATGTTATATAATGCAATTAATTCTGTCTTCTTAAGGACCTTTTACCTAGTGAGTAATCCAGACCTTGCGCTGGCAGTGCTTATGACCAAGGCTCAAAATGAAGCCCGTGGCTATCCAGTTATTATTCAGGTAAGATATGCACAGGCCAACAAGAAGCCTTCCCCTTTCATGACATTGCAAGGAGGCTCCATCCCTTTTTGTTGCAGAGAACGGCTGTCATAGATTGTTATCTTGAATGTCAGTGGTAAAAATACATGTGTATACACACATATATACATACATCTATATTTGTAATACTATGCCTAGACTTTAAGTTGAGTGTATCATGGTTCCTCTCAATTCGGTTCATTCTGATTAATGGCGATTGTAGGCTTGCTGGTAGTTTAGGGTAGGGGCACTTAGAAGAGTCACACTGGCAAGCGTCAGAAACACTCCCAACAGGATTCATAGAGCTTGCAACCTCAGAGGTGATGGCCGTTCGGTGCACCTATTTCACTGACGGGGAGCACAGGCAAGGACCCCTGGTCTGGAGACTGGAGGAAGAGGACTGGTCAACCTTTTTGTTGGTCATGAGCCCACAGCGGTAATTCTAAGCAACCCACTTGCGGTACCTTTAGTACAGGTTTCACTTGGAGTCTTGGGTGCAGACCCAGGAAGGTTTCTTCTGCCAAACACTTGTAATTGGATTTTCCTTGCTAGGCCAAGAGATGGCTTAGGAAGATCCAAGCTCCGCATTCACCTCCTGAAAGCTCCACCCTGGTTTTCATCGAACAGAATAATTCTCTCCAAATAACATTTGTTTTACTCCACGCTTTTAGCAAAGAAACTTGTTTTGCAGTTTGGAATCTGAAATGAGGACACAGCAAGCTGGATGGATTCTGAGTGCTGTTTAATTACGTCTTCTGTCCTCATGATGAACAAGGAGTAAACATTTATTCTGAAGACATGGCGCACATAACATTCCATGCTTCTTGTCGGGTGCCTCTTCAACACAGAGCAGGGAGCTTAAACCTCACTCAGCTCCACATTCACTTGGTTGCCTAATTGTTTTCATAGCATTTGCAGATATTAATGTCACCCCAATGTGTCTTATTTTATAAGGAATAAACTTAATCGTAAGGTAATTTGGATTACCTTTCATGATGTCTTGTAATTGCAGGTGCTTCATTTTTTATGTATTAAATGGTAAGTTTGTGAGAAAATGTTAAAGTATCTGTAAAATCATGGAAACGAGCTACTCCAGGATAATACTGTTTGACCCTTCGTGTTGTCTGAGAATTTAGCGTTTGGTTTTCCAAACCTTGGAGGGAGCTCTGTTGTCTGATCCATTAAATTAGTGTTAAGGACTTCTTGGCTATTAATCTCTTACAAGGTAAAGTAGTTATTGTAAGTTATAAAGTTCCTTGAGGCATCATAACATGGGTATTTGTAGCTAGCCTACCAGCTTAAATCATCTTACACTGAAACTATTTTTTAACACTTGAGATAACTCAAAAATGGTGTACCATTAACAAAATTACATTCTATAACAATACAAACAGGGCTGGAGAGATGGCTCAGTGGTTAAGAACAGTGACTATTCTTTCAGAGAACCGGGGTTCAATTCCCAGCACTGACATGGCAGCTCGAAGCTGTCTGTAACTCCAGTTCTAGGGTATTCACCAACATCATAAATACATACATGTAGGTAAAACACCAATTCACAGGAAATAAAAAACAATAATAAATAAAATTTTAAAAACAATACAAACAATAGTATTAAAATACACAGTTTCTGTTGTGTATTCAGCTGAATTATTGGAAAAAACACTTCCTTGAATACCAATGAAATTCATATTTGAAATGTCAACAAATTGCTGTTTTTCTCACTTAGTGATCTGGTGTTTGGGGATATATTATGCACATTTGGCAAGAACATAAAAACAATAGGTACTTAATACAAAAGCCTGTTACCACAAAATTTGAAAATGTAATGAAATGGAAAATTTTCTTGATAAATTCCCTTTACCAAAATTGTATCATGATCAGGTAAATAGATTAAATAGTCCTTTATCCCCCAAGGAAATAAAAGCATTCATCAAAAGTCTCACCTCCAAAAAAAAAGCCCAAGGTCAGATGATTTCAGCACAGAATTCTACCAGACCTTCAAGAAGAGCTAACTCCATTTCTCTTCAAACTATTCCACAAAATACAAACAGAAGGCTCATTATCAAATACATTCTATGAGGCTACAGTCACCTTGATACCTAAACCTCACAAAGACCCAACAAAGAAAGAGAATTTTAGGCCAATCTCCCTTATGAACATTGATGGAAAAATACTCAACAAAATACTTGCAAACTGAATTTAAGAACACATCAAAGATATCATCCACTCTGACCAAGTAGACTTCATCCCAGGTATGCAGAGGTAGTTCAATATATGGAAATCCATCAATTGAATCCAATATATCAACAAACTGAAAAAAAAAATAACAAAAAAAAGATCATTTCCTTAAATCCCCAAAAAGCATTTGACAAATTCTAACACTCATTCATGTTAAATGTCTTGGAGGTATCAGGGCACATATCTAAACATAGTAAAGACAGTGTGCAGCAAGCCTATAGCCAACAAAAAAACTAAACAAAGAGAAACTTAAATCAATTCCACTAAATTCAGGGACAAGGCAAGGCTGCCCACTCTCTCCATATCTCTTCAACATAGTACTTGAAGTCCTAGCTAGAGCAATAAGTCAACTAAAGGACATCAAGGTGATAAAAATTCACAGAGATATGATAGTATACATAAGTCACCACAAAAATTCTAGAAAAGAACTCCTACAGCTGATAAACAGCTTTAGCAAAGTGGCTGAATAAAAAATTAATTAAAAAAATCAGTAGCCCTCCTGTATACAAAAGTCGAAAGGGCTCAGAAAGAAATTAGGGAAGCTACACTCATCACAATAGACACAAATAACATAAAGTACCTTGGTGTGACTCTAACCAAGCAAGTGAAAGCACTGTTTGAAAAAAACTTCAAGTCCCTGCAGGAAGAAATCGAATAAGCTATGAGAAGATGGAAAGATCTCCCATGCTCATGGATCCATAGGATTAACATAGTGAAAATGGCCATCCTGCCAAAAGCAAGCTACAAATTCAATGCAATTCCCACCAAATTACCAATACAATTCTTTACAGACCTTGAAAAAACAATTCTCAATTTCATATGAAAAAATAAACAGCAAACAACAACAACAACAACAACAACAACAAAAACAAAACCAGAAATTGCTAAAACAATCCTGTACAATAAAAGAGCTTCTGGAGGTATCTCCATCTCTGATCTCAAGGTGTACTACAGAGCAACAGTAATAAAAACTGCATGGTACTGGTATACAAACAGGATGCTGGATCAATGGAATCAAAAAGAAGATCGAAAAGTAAACACACACACACAGATACTTGATTTTTGACAAAGAAGCCAAAACCATACAATGGAAAAAGCATCTTCAACAAATATGCTGGTCTAACTGGATGTTTACATGAATAAAAATGCAAATAGACCCATATTTATCACCTGGCACAAAAGTAAAATCCAAGATGTCAACATAAAACCAGAAAAACTAAACCTGTTAGAAGAAAAAGTGGGAAAGGACCTTGAACTCATTGGCACAAAAGACAACTTCTGGAAGAGAACACTACCAGCACAGGTTCTAAGATCAACAATCAATAAATGGGACCTCATGAAACTGAAAAGCTTCTGTAAAGCAAAGGACACTGTCATCAGAACAAAACGAAGAGCCTACAGACTGGGAAAGCATCTTCACCAACCCTATATCTGACAGAGGGCTAATATCCAGACTATATAAAGAACTAAAGAAGTTAAAAAGCAACAAATCAAGTAATCCAATTAAAAAATGGGGTATGGAGCTAAACAGAGTAACCTCTATAGAGGAATATTGAATGGCAGAGAAACACTTAAAGAAATGCTCAGTGTCCTTACGCATCATGGAAACAACTATGAGATTTCATCTCATACCCATCAGAATGGCTAAGATCAAAAACTCAAGTGATAACACATGCTGAAGAGGTTGTGGAGAAAGGGGAACCCTCCTTCATTGCTGGTGGGAATGTAAACTTGTACAACCACTTTGGAAATCAATCTGGCCCTTTCTCAGACAATTAGGAATAGTGCTTCCTCAAGGTCCAGCTATACCACTCCTAGGCATATATCCAAAATATGCAAGTATACAACAAGGATATTTGCTCAACCATGTTCATAGCAGCTTTATTCATAATAGCCAGAATCTGAAAACAACCCAGATGTCCCTCAATGGAGGAATGGATACAGAAATTGTGGTACTTTTACACAATGGAAAACTACTTAGCAATTAAAAACAAGGAAATCATGAAATTTGCAGGCAAATGATGGGAACTAGAAAATATCATCCTGAGTGAGGTATCCTAGAAGCAGAAAGACACACATGGCATATACTCACCTATAAGTGGATATTAGTCATATAATATAGGATAAACATCCTAAAATTTGTACAACTAAAAAAGCTAAATAAGGAGTTTCTCAATCCTCACTTAGAAAGCAAATGGGATGACAATGGAAGAGGGAGATAACGGGGAACAGGAAAGGAGCCAACCACAGAGGGCCTCTGAAAGACTCTACCCAGAAGGGTATCAAAGCAGAGGCTGAGACTCATAGCCAAATTTTGAGCAGAATGCAGGGAACCTTATCAAAGAAGAGGGAGATAGAAAGACCTGGAGGGGACAGGAGCTCCACAAGGAGAGCAACAGAACCAAAAAAAAAATCTGGGTCCAGGGGTCTTTTCTGAGACTGATACTCCAACCAAGGACCACTCATGGAGATGGTCTGGAACCCCTGAACAGATGTAGCCCATGGCAGCTCAGCCTCCAAGTGGGTTCCCTAGTAAGGGGAGCAGGGGTTGTCTCTGACATGAACTGATTGGCCTGCTCTTTGATCACCTTCCCCTGAGGGGGAGGTCAGCCTTACCAGGCCACAGAGGAGGACAATGCAGCCAGTTCTGATGAGACCTGATAGGCTAGGGTCAGATGGAAGGGAGGAGGACCTCCCCTATCAGTGGACTTGGGGAGGGATATGGGAGGAGACTAAGGATAAGGTGAGATTAGGAGGGGACAAAGGAGGGGGCTACAGCTGGCATACAAAGTGGATTAATTGTAATAATAAAAAAATAATAGGTAAATTAACATACTGGAAGTGATGAAGAAAGCCAAATAATTTTTCTAAAAAATGTTTTCTTAGTCAATATCATAATTTTTTAAATGACCTTAATCAAAAATCCTTTTAGACGTTTTAGAATGCTAAAGAAGTGTTCATGTATTTACACACACACACACACGTAAACACACACACATCTCCTGATGTCATTTATTATAAGGAATGTTTTTTTAAAAAAAAAACCTGCAGGTTTAACTATTCAGGATTAGAAAGCATACTATCTCTGAGATAAAATGAGTAATATTTTTTTAAATGTCAGAAAATTCACAGAAGAATGTTAAGTATCAAAAATAATAGAGTTACAAAATTGTATGTTTTAGTGTTTTGTGAATGAAACAATGTATTTAACATTATGAAATATTTATGTAATTCTCAAATATGGACAGTAATTATCATTGTACAATAATTTATGAGTAATTGTACTTTCTAAACTTATGCAATAAAAAGAAAAACACTCGCTATGCCATCTTGTAAACTCACCTATCTATTTGAGTCTGTATATTATTGCTCTCTTTTGTTTTTCTAGAAATATAAGCCATACAGCAATGGGACTGCCAATCAAAAGTGGCATTACATGGAAAATAAAAGAACATTTATAGCCTTTCACAGTACAGCCCTGGATAAGGAAATCACAGCAGTGAATTCCTCTGGCCTTTGCACGTCATCTGTCACTAAAGAAAACATTGATCAGCCTGTAAGTAGTTCCCTCTTCCCACAGATGGAAAAAAAAATAGGGTCATTTAATAAAGCAAGAAGTTTTTCCCCACAGTAAAGCTTGAATTCATACAGGCTGAGCACTAACTTGTTAGTTTCCAACAGTCTTTCTACAAAGACCAAGCTGGCTTCTGACTTGCCATCCCCCTTCTCTCTGTTTCCCAAGTATGGGATAGCAGGTGTGTATTACCATGTTCGGCATGAATACTAATTTTTGAGGAAATCACTTATACTCCGGGATTCTCATTAGGAAAGAATGAAAGAAAATTATGAGGAGTAAGATAAATTATATAGTCTGTCCAAAACTACTTGTTTTATTGTGGACAACTTCATACATATTCTAAAGCAGACATTTGTACAGTGAATCATGATTTGCCCATCACACACAATCAGCTGTGACCAAGATTGGGTTACTTCTGCTAATCTCAGATATGATATTAGCTTACTTCTAAATTAAATATGGAATCATATAATTTTAAACATTTTTGACATAATCACCATGCCATTGTCATGATCAACAAAATTAACGATGATATTTGAGCAACGTAATAAACTATTTTTAATCAAAATTCCTGGGTTGTCCTGAAAACCCATTTTTCTGTTTGTCAGCTTGGGTCAAGACTCAAAAAAGGGTCTCAGCTGGGATCTTGTTCTTATGGTCCATTTGAATTTGCTTCCTTGTAGCATCCTTTGACTTGTTTCTCCTTCCTCATTGATTCTATAAATGGGACGCACACTAAAGTTGTTATTAAGACCTATGCTAACCGTTTTCTTCAGAACCTTAATGGGTTTCCCTGTGTGTTTCATATACTTAGGTCTCTGAAACCTATACCTAGCTGTCCTAATGCTTAGTCATTTGAATTAATTTCTTCTTATTCCCATATTTGGAAATTCCTCAGTGTCTATTCATCCAATATCATCATTTTGTTTCATATTAGTCACTTTTATCTGATTATACTGTTTTCCCCACATTAATTAACTGAAGTTATAATAAGAACATTTCCCATATAGGTATTTCAGTATCCAAAAGTATGGTTTGAAGGGAAAGGCAGAGGACATACCTACTTCTTTTTTTTGAAACTCCACTTTTCTGTTATAACATAGCACATCAACTAAAATACATACCCTTGTGAGGTAGCAATTTGGGATGAGCACTGCTGGCCAGCTCTGCAGGTCTTTAAAGAGCCTCTAAAGTGGTTATGATCAGCCTGTAGCTTTTTTTTTTTCTTTGAAGCCCAAGATGTAGTCTCTAACATGCATACTGGTTGGCAGGCATTGACTCTCCTCCCGCTCACTCCTCAAGGACGTTGGCCCAATTGACTCCACAGTGTGGCCTCAGGTCTCCGGTGTTAGCTGTAGAGGCCAGCCTCCACTGTGCAAGCCCCCCCACCCCCCCGTGCAACTGCTTGCCTTTTACTTTTGTTGTCAGTGGGCCAATGTCGGTGACAGAGCCAGCTCACAATCACGGAGGGGAGATACAGAGAAAAACACTACACTTCTTGACAAGTGGTGTAGCAGCGTCACCAGTTAAAAGGGCACACAAACAGGATTGGACTAGCTTTATTATGGCCATCTTTAGAAAGAATTTGCTACACTAAGAGCCACCACTGTTAGTTTCAAGTCAAATGTCTGTCAACCATAATTCATTTCTGATAATGCTGAATGAGGTCCCTTGCCCTTTTCATTCTTTACTCAAATTCGTAGCCTTATTATAAACTCCTGGGAGTTGATATACTCAAGAACAGTCTGTTTCAAATATCATCCTTTCTAGTCTCAAACTGTCTTATTTTGAGACAGTTGGGATTCCTTCACTTTGCCTTCTGTATCCTTTTGATATTAATCCTTAACTCCAATATTGATTATTTAGTTTCTGGGTACAGCAAGATGTCCCTTATATACAAGATGTTATATGTACTTTTCTTATCCCTGAGAAAACACTGGTCATTCATCAAAGAAATCTTAATGCTGTACAAAAGTTAGAGTCTCTGATATTAAATAATCATTACAGAGTTAAGAAATACTTTTATTATTAATATTATTTATTTATTCACTTTATAACCCAACTGTAGTTCCTTCCCTCATATCCTCCTGGTCCCTCCCTCTCCTCCTTCCCCCTCTACCCATCCCCTAGTCCACTGAAAGGGGGAGACCTTCTCCTCTGCCATCTGACCCCAGTCTTTCAAGTCTCATCAGGACTGCCTGGATCTTCTTCTTCTATAGCCTGGCAAGGCAGCCCTGCCAGGGAGAAGTGATCAAAGAACAGGCTGCCCAGCTCATGGCAGAAGCAGCTCCTGCTCCCTTTACTTAGAGACCCATATTGGAGCAGATGCAGAGACTCATCCACAAACTTTGGGCAGAGGGCAGGGAGTCTTACATAAGAAGAGGAGAAGGGATAGAAGGACCCAGAGGGGACAGGAACTCCACAAGGAGACCAACAAAGCCAAAACTTCTGGGCCCAGGGAGTCCTGCAGAGACTGATACACTAACCAAGGACCATGCATGGAGATGACCTAGACCCTGTGCTCAGATGTAGCCCATAGGAATACTTAAATATTTTTAAAAAAATTTATTGGGACTAGTAAGATAACTCCACAGATAAGGCACTTGCTGCTAAGCCTGAGGACCTGAGTTCAATTCCTGGAACCCATGTGATGGAAGGAGAGAACCAACTCTTGCAAAGTAGCCTCTGACCTCCAACCATGTTTGGCCCCCGCTCCCAGCATAAACACACCAAATAAATACGTGTAAGAATTAATTGTTAGATGCATAATGCATTTGGGTTGTGGATTTAAATGTAGCATTTGATGATGACGAACATACTTTCCTTATGCTGTGAAGAGCTCTATAAAAGAGCTTTTATGATTAAGAAACACCGACATGGGAGCATCTTTCCTCCTGTTTTAGGGATACTGTTACCTCTCACCTGATGGAAAGGGAAAAATCATGCTCTGCCTGGCGCACGGACAGTCCATGGGGGCAGAGAAGGGGCTGAGACATCTGCCTCCAAGGGCTCCATTCTTCTGTGTTTCAGGCTCTGAACAGAAGTCCTTGCGACGAGGGTCTTTCAAGGTCATCAGTGTTGCCAAGGTACATACCAGGCTCTGCTGCTGCCCATGTGGCAAGGATTTGGCAACATTGATGCATTTGGATTGGTCCATCTCCGCTCACCCACTTCACCTTCCTCAAAGGCACCATCCCTTGAAGTTGATTGGGCGCTTCGGACGTAACCGCAGATCTCTAATTAGCACAGTAGCGTTTGCCCCGCGTTGACAGGGAAAGCTGCGTTATTGTGAGTATGTTGAATTTCGGGGAGGATTTGACATGCTGCTGTTTGTAATGTCTAATGCCACTTAGCACCCCTGGGGCGCGAGGACTAACTGCCACATTCCTGTGACCTTCACTTAAAATGGCACCATTGAAACAGAAGGAGAAGATCCTTCCCTTCAAGTTGAGCAGTGTAAAGAACCAGGGTTAGGGGGTGACTAAACAGCAGAATAAAGAGGAGGTAACCCTGAAATGTGAGCAGCTAGCCAGCCTGCTGCTCTGCAGGGATCACCTTCTTGTCCTCAGACTTCACTCCTCTGTCTCCTGATCCCAATTTATGCTAGAGACGGACAGTCAACTCAACCCAAGTAGTGACCCGGAAAAAGAAAGGAACCAGTCACATTGGAAGCCTGGCAGTATTTGGTTTGCAAATACTGGGGTAACTGGGAAGAACTCTACAGCAGCATAGTCAGAGCCTGTCCCTTCTGGCAGGCTCTTGGGTCAGGACAGTGAGGGAAAGCTTTCTAAGGGATCTTCTGCATCTTCCTTGCCCTCCTCACTCATCTGCCACCAGTGAATGACCTCCTTTTAGAGTGACTAAGAAAGTATCTGTTGTGTTCAATCCCAGGTTCCCTTTGGTTCTGAAATCCTTTCTTTCGCATCTCTTATGACCCATCTCAAATCCAAACAGATATACAGCAACAGCTAAGGAAAATCAGAGCAAGCCAAAAGGACAAACCAAGTGTTAAGGTGTTAGTGAGAGGACCAGAAAGAGAACCGAGGAATTCTGACCCAACTCCCTTACTCCTCCACGTCAAGAATCTACAGTACATGAAGAAGGCACTATCAAGTGTAAGTGCCACGCGCATACACATACATGCAGCCTTTACATGGGGAGTAGAAACATGTCAAAATAACAGAGCAGAAGCAACACAATTTATGTAGATATTCATTTTTTTTAAACTAACCAGGCTGATTTATCTTTTTATGAAGGTGAAAACACTCTAAGATATGAAAAGTATCTGTCATCTTTATGGACAAAGACAAGTGAAAGTGAATGCACTGCAACTCACAGTGGTGTGGTAGCTTTGTACCAGAAGGCAGTGAAAATAATTGCATACAAAAATGGGAATGGATATTCAAATGGGAAGTTAATTGTGCCTGGGACATTTCCTGGGGATAAGTGGCTATCACTAAAATGCTGGATCCATCCTTGGAGATAATGGTGACGGCAGTTCCTGACAAGAACCCCCCCCCCCCCAAATGAGCAACAGGTATCCCTGTCTATGTCCATAAACTTAAACTGATCTCCATTTTCCTGGAAGCATTGCTTTTGGGCTTTCTTTCTTTCTTTCTGAACACAAGTTTAGAAAGAGTGAGAAACCAATATATTGGTTTTCCACTGGGCCCAGAGAAAAGATATAAAGCAAGAGGGAAAATAGACCAAATAGGATTCTTCACTCTCATGCTGAACAGAGCATCTCTTTCCTCTTTGTTCTCCATGCACTTCAAGTTGCATGTCATCTGAATGGTTTGAAAAAAAAAAGTCACTTCAGGTAGCATTTGGAGCATCTGAACACATATTTATTAATAAGGTGTTTCACTTCACTTTTAAGTTGGGCGGCCTCAAGTGGTCAATGACTGTAATCGCCTTAGGGGCTGAGTAGTCATGAGAAAGAAGAGAGCTCCAAAGTGATAATTCTGTCTCAACAACTTGCCCAATATTTTTAATAACATTTTATAGGTAATATTAAATACAACATGGAGTTTTCTTGCCAACTCCCCATCCTTTCCTGTTCACTCACCTCTGTGATGGCAAACAATTGGCTTTTCTTGTCAAGATACTGTTGTTCAGGTCTGGAGAGATGGCTCAACACTTACAAAGGACATGAGATTGATTCCCACACCCAATCTGGTGGCTCACAACAGTCTGTACATAAACCCAGCTTCCCAGGACCTAACACCCTCTTCTGGCCTCCTGGGACATCTGCACCCATGTGCACACAGAGATGGACAATGAAAAACATAATTAAACACACAAAAAAAATAAATAAATCTTTTCAGAAGAGAAACTACTGCTCAGCGGACAAAGCAAAGCACAAAACTCAACACCAAGATTTAACAAAGGCACCCTCCCGCTCTGTTTTTCTGTTTTATTTTTGTCTTTTTTGCGTTTACATTTTTATGTATGAATGTCTGTGTGTGTGTGTCATGTGGCCACACTTGTGCCACAATGCACTTCTGGATGTTAAAGAACAATCTGAGAGAGCTGATTTCCTTTCTCCACTATATGGCCCCAGAGATTAAACTCACATCATCAGGTTTGCAGCAGGCACTCTAACCCTCTGGGGCATCTTGTTGGCCCACAAGTCTGGCTCTATGATTTGTTTTCCCACCTGCAAAATAGAGGTGATAATGTCTGACAGGTTTGGGATAGAACATTAACTTTGTTTATTCAAAACTATTCACCAATTTGCAGTATTGCAATTTTGCATCTTGTAGTATAATAAATGGAAGGAGGTTTCTAAGTTACACACTTTTACTAGGATAGTCTGATGGGGGAATGTATCAGCATATATCAGCAGCTCCGCTTCAGCTAGAGTCAGGGATGCCCAAAGCCAGGTTTGACTCATGTTAAATAGAGCAATCAACTATCAAAAATTGCCAGTAATCAAAAATCAACATCAACACTTATTCAGTGCCTGTTCTTTCAAAATAAAGGATTTTTTCAGATTTCTACAATGGGAAACAACTTGTTATGATTTCAATTGCCATCATTATTTCTTGTTAGTGTTTTTAAAAATATATTATTCACTTTTATTTTTATGTGTCCTACCTGCATTTAAGTGCACTTTGTGCAAGCCTGGTACCCCCAGAGGTCACAAGAGGGCACTGGAGCCCCTGGAACTGGAGTTATCTACAGATGTAGGCCATCATATGGGTGCTGGGAACAGAACCTGGGTTCTCTCAAAAGCAGTGAGAACTTGTAGGAGCTGAGCCACCTCTCTAGCCCTTTCCATCAGTTCTTTACAACTTGTGTTGTGTATCTTCTTGCAGAGTGCACGGAACGACCTAAACTCACCAGAGCAGCTTCCAAAATCTATACCAGAGATGGAACCACCATCCTCACTTTGCGTGGTTTGCTTCTGTGGGCTATCGGTGAAAACCTTCTCCAGGGAGACCCTGAGGAGCAACAGACAAGTACAGAGTCTGTTGGGACAGAAGAGATAGCTGTTCAAAATACAGAAGGTTGGTTAGCATCAACAGGCATCAGTTGGTTTTATTTATACTCTTTTATGAAAAGGTTAAATATGATTCATGCAGTCACTACAGCAAGAATTTCAAAATTATTGCCAGCTACTTTTGTAAATGGTTCAAAGGGTATCAATGAGATGCTCATAGTGTTCTCACCTTTCTGAATGAGAGAGAGAGAAAGAGAGAAAAAGAGAGAGAAAATATATATATATATATATATATATATATATACTTTAGAGCTGAAACAATGAATCAATTCATACTAATAGCAGTAGTCAATTTAACTACTTTATAAAGCGCTAACCCTTTTTGCTCTAAAACTCAGAATCCATAGCTTTAGCTAGGAGCACTGAAGAAATTGTTGCTAGATCAGTAAGGATTTCTTTCTTCCGCTGAAAGGAAGGTCTCCCTCTCTGTATTTTTTCTACCCTTTCCTTTCATTCCCTGACCTTGCTTTTTCCATTGCTTCTGTGAAACTCTAGAAGCTCCAGTGACTGTCCCTTTCTTGCCACTTTTAGTACATCATATCATAATTGTCTACCCACATCTTTCTGTGTCCCTCACTATCACATTTTATGGGAAGGACTGTGCCATGAACATTGCTTTGTCAAAAGCCAGTCTTGCCAGTCGTAATATAGCGGTGTGTTCTCAGTGTGAAGTTTTTTTATTCCTGTCCTCAATGTTATGGTTACAAACTTTGGTTTGGGAGTCAGAATGCCAAGTTTCAAATCTCAGATTTGCCAGTTGCAGCTAAATGACATTGGTCAAGCTCTTGAACCTATATTTAACTCGGTTCTCTTATTCGTAGCTGAGTTTACTAATGATCACTTTCCTTACAGAATTTTCATGAGAAGCAAGTGAATATAGTGTTAATAGAAAAACTTCAGAAAATGTTATGGTAAAGGAGATAGGATGTAGTTTATTCTGGAGCCATTTTGATTAACTGTAGCTAGGGAACACAGATTTAGGTTACCACAAATTCTATGTTCCAGCATGAAAGCAGTTTTATAGTTTCACAGAACAAAGAAAGTCATAAATCAAGGCAAATTTAAAATGCATTGATGGTTACATCAGAGAGGCAAGTACAGTGAAAAGGAGGAAGCTCTTCATCAGCCCAAGATGCTATCTAATGACATCCGTAGCTTCTGGATTGGTGGAAGTTAGTGGTCTGGCTCTGTTAACATAATAGGTTTTAAAATGTTTTTACCTACTGATCACAAGATGTTAGTTCAGACACAGAGGTTGGTGAGGAGTGGCTGTTCTGGATGGCTAGAGCAAGTCCAAGATAAGACAATTATCTTTGGACCTGCAACAATCTCTCCACAGTACTGAAATTCTAGTTAGTCCATCTCTGCAGACAATTTCCATTTAGGAGTTTTTGTTCACTAGAAAAATGTATCTTCTTGTGATTTTTGAGGTCTTCGTTTTTATTCTATTATAACAGAACACTACAGTGTGAGAAACAGTTTGTTCTATCAAAGATGGGTGACCTGCCTGCCAACCACCCATAAATCTCTTGTGATACTTTGGCATGTGCTTGTTTGCCTACTTCCCAGATGTCAGACATGTCTGAGACCTAACTATCACGCCGTCCCTTTTTGCACCAGCTATGACTTCGCCAGGCTGTGAGGTCTAGCTCTCACCAGAGGGGCAAGACACAGTCACCACCTACATGAGCATATCTAAGTGAACCTCCCGCCAGTGTGCTTGCTCACCCACTTCAGGTCATCTTGATTTGCAGAAGTAAATTACCTACAGCTTTGCCTGTTGGGGGGGCGGGTTGCTTGGTTGGTTGGTTTTTGTTGGCTTTTTTTTTTAAGTTCTGGGAATATCTTTTTCTAACAGTAGGAATTCTAAAACAAAAATGTGTTTTTTTTTTCACAGAGATTTGGAAGTCCAAATCAAGCTATTGGCAGGTTTGGTTGACTGTAAAGATCAAGATCTGTGTCTTCTGCACTCAGGGAGGCAGAGGCAGGCTGATCTCTGTGAGTTTGAGGCCAGCCTGGTCTACAAATCTAGTCTAGGACAGACAAGGCTACACAGAGAAGTACTGTCTTGAGCCCACCATCACCACACACACACACACACACACACACACACACACACACACACACACAC
>NW_026585504.1:28370095-28426618 GCF_907164565.1 Psammomys obesus | reverse complement strand
CACACACACACACACACACACACACACACACACACACACACACACACAAAAGATCTGCATCTTCCAGGGGGATGACATTCTGGGTTGTCATATAGAAAGTTAATATGCAAGGAAGCCAAAAACTCTGAAGTCTGCTTTATAAGGGTTTCAATCCCAGTCAAGAAGAGGAGATCTCACAATGTCATGATCTTTCTAAAACTCTCAGGGCTGGGGAAATGCTCAGTGTATAAAATATTCTGTGCAAGCATGAAAACCTGGGTTCAGATCCCCAATATCCATGGAAAATAGCTAGGAGAGCTGGCACATATCTGTGACCTTACTAGGGCTGGGATGTGGAGACAGGTAGATTGTGGGGCCTCATTGGCCGGCCAGCAGAACTGCAAGGGCAGTTATCAAGCTCAGGGAGAGACCCTGTTTCAAAATTAAGATGGAGAGAGACAGAAGGCAATGTCCCCAAGCCAGCCTCAGACAGCCACATGTAATTATGCCTAAACACGCGCACATGCCATATAAATGAATGAATAAATGAATAAATGAATAAAGAAATAAATAAAAGAACCTCACCTCCTAACAACATCATGCTGACCATTAATTTTCTCTGCTTGAATTTAAGAGTGGACACGTTACATATACATATATATATATGTATATTTATACATTTACTTGACTACATACTTAATATTCTTTACATGTAATTGATATTTGACCTTTATGGATATGAACATATATTAGACCAGTGCTTGCCTGGTCCCTTTCAAACATTTATGACCTTTATTTGTCAGAATTGTGTATATTATATTATTTGATTTTTCTATTGGTTTTAAGAAACAGTGATTTGAACATTTAATGCCTAGATGATTTTCAAATCACACGGCTCTGCCTTTACTTAGTGTTTAAATGGGTGTTATCTCAACCACACTCCTTAAAAAGTCTTCTTTAAAGTCTTTTTGGAAGGTCAGAGTAATGCCTCTCATCAGGACTATCAGAAGGGTATCTTTCTGATGGCATCCCTTCTTTTCCCATATTCCAAAACACATCCTCAGGCAAGGCAGGGCCATTCACGTGCTGCTCCTGTAGGGAGTTGAGTTTTGGTATTGTACCATTAATTTCCATAGAAGACCTTTAAAAAAAAATAGCTGTTGACATTTAGTAGTGGTTACTGGGCAGGAAACAGAAAAAAAACACAGATGCTAAAATCACCTACCACTGCCGCAACCCAACTATGTCATTAAACCTCACATATTTTAGTTATTTTTTACAGAGTTGTTGCATTTTAAAGTATTTGGGGGCATATTCAAGTCTTTGGTTGTCTATGAAGTTTCTGACTAAATGTATATGTTGGCTCCATTCTGATAATAATTATGAACAAATGAATCCATAAAGCATATTGATTCAGTATTAACTGACAAGAGTAAATGCATCCTTTGTTTCCCAGAAAGCTCAAGAGTGAAAACGGAAAGCAGATTGGATTGTTTGGGGGGCCTAGATAAGTATCTGCTCGCTCAGGTCCTCAGAAGTCCTATCGTCATTTGGGTGTTTGGTGATGAACCATTTCTGCCTCTAACGGTGCAGAGTTTGTTTTCGCTTCTCTCTAGACAACATGTAAAGAGAGGGAGAAATAAGTTCATGTCAGGAGAAAATGAATTAAGCGTATATAATGTCACCATAATAATATCTTATTTATGCAGAGAGCCAATCGGTCAACTAGTACATGTGCAAAGATAGCTATATGCACGTATTTGTACCATTGCTTGTTTTTTTTTTTTTTTCCTTATTGGAATGGAATATTCTGCACGGAAAAATGTCTAATTTAGTTGATAAAGAGATGCTTGGTCTATAAGGTGGAGAATAATGGTATCCATTAGAAAATAACAAATGAGTTTAATTCACACTGAGGACGACCTGTCTGCACATTTTCATTTTTAAGAATTGCACCCTTTAGGCAATAGGTGGATGTTTAAAAAAAATGAATGGTCCCAAGCCAGGCTTTCATCACTGCCAAAACAGTTAGTAGAAGCAGAAAATGAAATATGGCTATTGCATATGGTAAATCTATACAATAAAGTGATTTTGATCTCCTTTCTGGCCTGCCTTCGTTCCAAACAGAAATGCCCTAAGCCCACTCATCTTTTAAATAAAGTTTCTTTTAACAACCCTTACCTCTTTTAATTACATCTTTCTAATTTAATCTGTCTCTTGGAGCAGAAAGTTCTTTGTAATTTATTGGTGTCTATGATAAATGAGGGGTGATAACAGAGCGTTATACACAATATTATTTTTTTTTTATGGTAGCCCCACAGGAATCAGGAAAAGTAAAAATAAAACAAGACTGGCTAAAGAGGAACAAAATTTTGGCTGATTTAGACACCATAAAACACAAGCTGCGACAGCTGAAAGGTCAGTATGGATGAAGCTGGTCACTGTGTTTAATTACACATATACCAACAGTTACTAATAATTATTTCCTTCTGCTTGATACCAAATAGGTAGCCAGTACATGCTACATAAACATTATGCTATGTAAGTTTTAACAATGTATAAACTCTAATAGCATAGCTATTTATATTGATTTTATGTCTGTAAATTTTATATTGAAAGGACTAGCCCATAATATTAAGTGTTGTCTGTCCTTGCTTTTGAATAATCCCTTAACTGACACCATGGAGACCTTAGAAGTAAAAGAAGACCTGCACATTTAAACAAAAGCTTGCTGTTCTTTTGTGGGGGGGGGGTGTTTTATTGCTGGGAGTAAAGTTTATTTGTGGGATATTTTTCATTTTAGTGATTAGAACAGAGCTGTACGAAAGTCTCCGAGGTCGGGGTCAGTGAGCCATGGACTCATCCGAACACAGCATAAGATAGCTTTCCATAGTAAGAACAAACAGTGGGTATTACGTGTCCTCTTGCATTCTCACAGAATGCATCCTCTCATTCTCACAGAACCCTAGGTTCCTGACTTCACACTATTCCGAGCAGGAGAGACACAGGTGACTTCTCGGAGGGAATCATCCTGTGAACTTGAGTCTAGGAAGAAATCATTTAAGTCTGTGTCATCAGCATCGCAGAACTTTGTGTCTTGATTATAAACATTGTCTTGTGCCCAAAGCTGACGAGCCATGCTTCAACCACAGTACACACAGTTCTCAATGTACAAGGCGACTCTGGCTGCGGGACGACCAGTATTCATGCTTACCTAAGGAATGATCCCAGCTGTGAGCAAAAGCATCTAAGACTCCTCCAAATATCTGATCCCTCTCCTACTACACATTGTCACTTGAGTGTTCCAGGGACATGGCCAAGCTGAAGCTGTCATGTCACTCCAGTGCCAACGCCTCGTTTTCTCCTCTGTCAGTGGAGACAACATCTATCTTCATCATCCACTCAGGTGTTCTCTTACAGTAACCTGCAAGTCATTCTTGTTCTCATGCCCCTTTCCTAGGGAGTCTTGTTGCCTAGAGTTACGTCGATCTCTAATGGATTTTAACCCCCTTAAGTCTCTTGTGCTGGTTAGTGTTTGTCAACTTGACTAAAAGCAGAGTCACCTGGGAAGAAGGAACCTCAATGGAGGACTGTCTCCATCAGGTTAGCCTGTGGCTTTGTCTGTGGGGCATGTTCTTGATTAGTGACTGAAGTGCGAAGGCCTGGTCTATTGGGAGCTATGTCAGCCCTGGGCAGGTGTTTCTGAATTTTATAATAAAGCAAGCTGAGCAAGCCAGGAGTAGCAAGCCAGCAAGCAGCACTCCTCCATGGTTAACTGCTTCAGCCTTCTGCCCTGACTTCCTGATTTGGTTCCCTTCTATAAGGCAAGAATCTGAAAGCCATATAACTTCTTTTGTTTTTTTCTCAAGATGCTTTTGGCTGGTGTTTTATCTAGTTACCATCAGAGAGGCTAACCAGAAGAGTCTCCGCTGTTTATTCAAATTCAAGCACATCCTCGATTGATTGGGTTAGTAGAACATTTCTTAACTGGTCTCCCTGCTTCAAGTCTCAACAGCATCTATTTGAAGGTTACTAGCTTTTGTGCATGCTTTTTTTTCCTCTCATTTTTTACCACTCACAATTGTGGAACTAATAACAATGCTGACTTTCATTCTTAGCCAAGAATATAAGAAATGGAAGTTAAACCTCAAATAAATTCTTTACCCTTGAAAGATGGGAAGTGGTAGACATAAAGTAAAATAAATGAAAAACTGCATGGTGTTGGCACAGAAACAGAAAGGTGGATCAATGGAGTTGAATAAAAGACCCAAAAATACCAGGCCACAGTAGAGGACAAGGCAGCCACTTTTGATGAGAACTGATAGACTAAGATCAGAAACAAGAGGAGAACCTCCCCTATCAGTGGACTTGGGGAGTGGCATGCATGCAGAAAGGGGAGGGAGGGTGGGATCGGCAGGGGAGGAGGGAGGGGCTTATGGGGGGATACAAAATGAATAATGTGTAATTAATAAAAAAAAAAGTATAAAAAAAAAGACCCAAAAATAAACCCATACACCTACGGATACTTGATTTTTGACAAAGAAGCCAAAATCATACTATGGAAAAAAGACAGCATCTTCAAAAAATGGTGCTGGTCTAACTGGATGTCTACATGTAGAAAAATGCAAATAGAACCATATTTATCACCTTGCACAAAATTAAAGTCCAAGACCTCAACATAAAACCAGAAAAACTAAATCAGTTAGAAGAAAAAGTGGGGATGACTTGAACTCATTGGCACAGAAGACAACTTCCTGAACAGAACACCAACAGCACAGGCTCTAAGAGCAACTATCAACAAATGGAACCTCATGAAACTGAAAAGCTTCTGTAAAGGAAATGACACTGTCATCAGAACAAAACAACAGCCTACAAACTGGGAAAGGATCTTCACCAACCCTATATCTGACAGAGGGCCAATATCCAGAATAGATAAAGAACTCAAGAAGTTAAACAGCAACATATCAAGTAATCCAATTAAAGAATGGGGAACAGAGCTAAACAGAGAATTCTCAACAGAGGAATATTGAATGGCAGAGAAACAAAGAAATGTTCAACACCTTTAGTCATCAGGGAAATGCAAATCAAAAAGACCCTGAAATTTGACCTTGCACCCATCAGAATGGCTAAAATCAAAGACTCAAGTGACAACACATGCTGGAAAGGATGTGGAGAAAGGTGAACCCTCCTCTATTGCTGGTGGGAATGTAAACTTGTACAACCACTTGGAAATCAGTATGGCGCTTTCTCAGACAATTAGGAGTAGTGCTATCTCAAGATCCAGCTATACCACTCCTAGGCATATATCCAAGAAATTCTCAAGTATACAAAAATAACATTTGCTCAACCATGTTTGTAGCAGTTTTATTAGTAATAGCCAGAATCTAGACACAACCCAGATGTCCCTCAACTGAGGAATGGATACAGAAATTGTGGTACATTTACACAATGGAATACTACTCATTAATTAAAACAAGGAAATTATGAAATTTGAAGACAAATGGTGGGAACTAGAAAAGATCATCCTGAGTGAGGTATCTCAGAAACAGAAAGACACACATGGCATATATTACATTATAAGTGGATATTAGACATATAATATAGGATAAACATATAGAAATCTATACACCTATAGAAGCTAAGCAAGAAGGAGGACCTTGGGTAAGATGATCAATCCTCACGTAAAAAGGCAAACTGGATGGACATCAGAAGAGGGAGAAAACAGGAAACAGGACAGCAGCCTACCATAGAGAGCCTCTGAAAGACTCTACCCAGCAGGATATCGAAGCAGAGGCTGAGACTTATAGCCAAACTTTGGGCAGAGTGCAGGGAATCTTATGAAAGAATGGGGATAGAAAGACCAGGAGGGGACAGGAGCTCCACAAGGAGAACAACAGAACCAAAAAAATCTGATCTGGGTACAGGGGTCTTTTCTGAGACTGATACTCCAACCAAGGACCATGCATGGAACCTAGAACCCCTTCACAGATGTAGCCCATGACAGCTCAGCCTCCAAGTGTGTTCTCTAGTAATGGGAACAGGGACTGTCTCTGACATGAACTCAGTGGCTGGCTCTTTGATCACCTCCCCTTGAGGGGGGGGGCAGCCTTATCATGCCACAGAGGAAGACAATCCAGCCAGACCTGATAGGCTAGGGTCAGAGGGAAGGGGAGGAGGACCTCCCTTATCAGTGGACTTGGGAAAAGGTATGGGAGGAGTTGAAGGAGGAAGGGTGGGATTGGGATAGAGCAAGGGAGGGGACAGCTGGGATACAAAGCGAATAAACTGTAATAGATAAATAGATTTAAATTAAAAAATTGCCATTGGCTGATAAAAAAATAAAACAAATGGAGCGGGCTTTGGGGTAGGAAGAACATCTACTAATGGGAAATATCCATATCTTTTCTAGAAATGAGCAGACATTTACTGAAATTCAGGCACCACTTCTTTCCCCTCCTATGATTCCTTCAGGTTATCCACCCAGCCACTATCAGCTGTACCAGCACAAGAAAAGTGTCTTTTAGCATGCAGAAGGTCAGCGGTTGACTGGAGGGGACACAGTGACAGCCATTGATTTCAATAAGCCCTGATTAAAAAGAACTTGCAGCCTACAGCTATACATACCACCCCCAGAGATCACCAAGATTACTGTGGATCAACAGTCAGCCCACCGTTGCAGGACTCAAGCAACATGAGCAAGGATGAGACTCTGGAACTGAAATGATCGAGTGAAAGTACAATGGTGTTAAGGTAGCCCAGACAGAGGACCTTCTGAGGCTCCCTAGCATCCCTAGAGACAGGGCTGGCACCTCTTCATACGGACATCCATGCTTCCACTTTCTGTAAGGTCTTCTCTCTCCTTGCTCACCACACCCTTTGAACTTCCTTAGTGCCCTAGGCTTATCACGTGCTTTCAAAATTCTGGGCTCTTGAGGAAATTTAATTCCTTCTACTTCACGCATTCTCCCTTTGC
Source organism: Psammomys obesus (assembly GCF_907164565.1). Classification (NCBI taxonomy): domain Eukaryota; kingdom Metazoa; phylum Chordata; class Mammalia; order Rodentia; family Muridae; genus Psammomys; species Psammomys obesus. Next base: position 28,419,666 of record NW_026585504.1, on the reverse strand, counting down.
TCTCTTGGATGTTCCCTTGTTGTTATTATTTCTCCCTCTTCTCCTGGGGCTTCCGCTTCTGTACACATTCCATGCCTAGGGTAAAGCAGTTTGTTACATCTTGAATTTCCTCCCTGATAGCCCTTAAGATATTATTTTAATTACTTGTTCTTGGGACTATCCTCCTTAGGTGAAAAATGTCACCTTTCTCATATATTCTTGACTAGTTGCAGAATGACTGAAAGAGAAAAAAAAATGAATGGAATTTCAATTCATCCACTTGAGGGAATTTTCTAAGCTTCATTACTTTATTGACTTAACTCAGTAGAAAGAAACATGATGAAAACAGCATCTGGCTGAATTGCCTGTGCTAAATCCTGGTTTTACATGATGTCTTTAACTTTTGCCATTATTTTCAAAAAGACATTTAAATATAGTTTGGTATCATCCACAGTGCCAACCCCAAAACAGTCTATATTTGGTTAGTGAATGTCCGTTATGGAGTTATTCACAGATCTATTTTCCCTTCAGATTCAACGTTAATTCTTGTCTCCCCCTAAAAATTGGTGTGTTCTGCCGTTAAATGCAAGTCAACACAAAATTCTGTCTTTTTCTGATGAGAGCTCTAGACTTGTTTCATAATAGTCATAGTTTCATAGTATAGTTTCATAATAAATAATAGTCAAGCCTTAGCTCAGGTAACTGAATTCCTTATGTATTAAGTCTTCTCTTCCTCCACCCACTTATACCACACACACACACAAATGCGCACACACACACACACACACACACACACACACACACACACATGAGACAGAGACACAGACAGAGAGGGTAGTCTCTAAATCATGACCCCCTTGCCTCACTCTCCTAAGTTCTGAGCTTGTAGGCATGGTCCTCTGCTTAATTATGTACATCTTCAGGGTTACCTGAAAGACGAGGTGTGAAAGCTGTGAACAGTTGCTGAGCTGACTATTCCTCACTATTACATCCATTGGTCATTGGGAGCCCTGTGTTCAAAACATACTACTGAGCTGATTACACTTCATTCAGAAGCATGATCAGTGCTATTAATAATAGTAAATATTTTGTAACAATTTTGTGATTATGCAGCCAATGTCAAATACTTATTACACGGTAACAATAGATAATAAATAGTGGTGCCTGGGTTCCTGAAAAGACAGTGTATTTCTTAACTTGGCCTTTTAAAACTAATTAAATTCAGAATTACAAATCAGACCACAGTATTGCCCTTGCTACACAGGAACCAGGTAGATCTGCTAATCTGGATCCTTTAGTAGACACGGAGTTAAAAAGGATGGGTGTCATAATTAAGAAGTGGAATGGGGAGAACTGGTGAGAAGGGCACCATGAAACAACACCAAAACTCACACAGTCTCCAGCTTCTTCTGTAGGTATGTGTGTGCAAATTATATTTTTTTATTTAAATTTATTTTTTAAAATTTATTCACTTTACATTCTGATCAAAGCCCCATCCCTCATATCACCCTCCCCCTCTCTTCTCCTTATCCTCTTCCTATAGTCCTCAGAAAGGGGGAGCCCTCCTCCCCTACTAGCTGACCCTGGCCTATCAAGTCTCATCAGGACTGGCTGCAATCCTCTTCCTCTGTGGGAGAAGGAATCAAGGAGCAGTCAATAGAGCTTACGTCAGAGACAGCCCCTGCTGCCCTTACTAAGGAACTCACATGGAGACTGAGCTGCCTATTGGCTACATCTGAGCAGGGGTTCTAGGTCTTCTCCATGCATGATCCTTGGTTGGTGCATCAGTCTTCACAGGCCCTCCTGGGCCCAGATTTGTTGGCTCTGTTGGTCTCCTTGTGGAGCTCATGTCCCTTCCTGGTCCTTCTATCCCCCCACTCTTCTACAATACTCTCTATGCTCTGCCCAAAGTTTGGTTTTGTGCAAATGAGTTCTGCTTAAACTCATTGGTACAGGAGACAACTTCCTGAACAGAACACCAACAGCGCAGGCTGTAAGATCAACAATCAATAAATGGGACCTCATGAAACTGAAAAGCTTCTGAAAGGCAAAGGACACTGTCACCAGAACAAAACGACAGCCTACAGACTGGGAAAAGATCTTCACCAACCCTACATCCAACAGAGGGCTAATATCCAGAATATATAAAGAACTCAAGAAGTTAAACACCAGCAAACTAAATAATCCAATTTAAAAATGGAATACAGAGCTAAGCAGAGAATTCTGAACAGAAGAATATCGAACGGCAGAGAAACACTTAAAGAAATGCTCAACGTCCTTAGTTGTCAGGGAAATGCAAATCATAACAACACTGAGAGTCCATCTTACACCTAACAGAATGACTAATGTCAAAAACTCAAGTGACAGCACATGCTGGCAAGGTTATAGAGAAAAGGGAACCCTCCTCCATTGCCAGTGGGAGTGCAAACTTGTACAACCACTTTGCAAGTCAATCTGGTGCTTTCTCAGAAAATTGGGTGCAGCTCTACCTCAAGACCCAGCTACACCTCTTCAGCTTCCAAGAGAGAGCTGAAACTGGAACGAGAATCCTCAGCTTCCTTTGCCCAGCTTCTGATGGGTGGAGCAGTCTGCTGCCAGCAGGACTCTACTCGCTGGAAATTAAACGTTAGGAGTAGGGAAGAGGCATGTCCGCAATAGTCAACTCATTGCTCTTCCCCTAATCTCGCGTCAAATAAAGTAGAATATATGCAAACTATAGCAGGAAAATAAGGTATTTTATACAAAACCCCTTTGCTTGCATTCAGTTTATGTTATTCTTATGTATGTAAAATATGAAAACCTTTTCTCTGACCAAAACCCTTCACGCATTTTTGTGAACATTATGCTTCAAATGCATTTGTTTTGCTTAGGATCTCAGGAAGCAAGGTGATGAAAATAAAGGCCACGTAATCTATTTCCCTGAGTTTTCAGCTTCTGGCTCTCAGCTGTGATAATGATGAGCTCTTGCTGAACTCTGTTTACCTGAGCAAACTTGAATGTCTAAGGTGCATTTTAAATAAGACATTCGTTGAGCTCTTAGCCATTAAAATGTGCGTTTCCTAAATTAATATTATCTGCGCTCTGTGAATAAAACTGGATAAAAACTGCATTTGTACAAACTTGGGTCGAGCGAGGCTGCTGTGGTCCAAAGCATCTTATCTAGTGAGGCTGTCACTGTAACTCACTGACTGGTTGATTCAGTCACGCTTTTCCACATTCATAGACGGCATCTGAAATGTTAACAGGCATATTGTGTTCTGGATTACCAGAGAAGTAGTTGCAATCACTGATTTTTATTGCTGGATCTTCTCATAAATTTTAACTGTGTTTATCAACTCCATTAATATTGAATTATTCCTAGAGTGTTGTTTGTAGCCATCATCTGAGAATCTTCAAATTAACAGGGTCTGGGCAACAAAGTCAAGACTTCATGTTCATCGTTCTCTCATTTATCCACCTGAGCGTGACCTCCTCAAAGCCTCCTGTCACATCTTAGGCCAGCAGCTCCTGCCCGGTGTTCACTTACTAAATGTTGGGAATCGAACCCCAAGCCTTGAGGATGGGAAGTAAGTGTGCCAGTATTGGGCTATGCCTTCAGTCCTTTTTAATTTAATTTGATAAAACTTTTTACATTTTGCTAAAATTGCTCTAGCTAGTCTTGCTTTAAACATGCTCTTCTTCTGCCTCATCTTTCACAGAAGCTTGGGTTTCTGCTGTCTATATACTGATCTGTACATTTCCAGCATAAGCATTTTCTTACCATTTCTGTTCCCTACTAAAGTTGAAGCAAGGACTCACTGAAACATACAGCCCAACATAAATGACATAAAACATAGCTTCTTTTTTTTTTTTCTTCAGAAGTATAAAGAGCAGTGTGAGATACAGTGCTGGACACACCTTCAATGCAGAAAGAAAACACAGTATCATAGAAGCGTGGCTCGGGGGATATTTTATAAGGATTCAAAGTGTCCTACTTGAAGGAATGCAAACATTTGTTTCACCACACTTAATTATTCCTGCAGTTCTTCAGAATACAGTATTCCGGTAAATAGCTTCTTTTACTCCAGCCTTTTAAACAGCAAAGAGGGCTCAGCAGATGCACCAGAAGTGAATTGTGCTAATGCTGTATTATTAGGTAGAAAGGCGGGGGGGGGGCTTCCATCCCTTCTGTGAATATTATTTTAGCAACACTTGATCCCCAGGCTGCAAAGCTAATTGTCGGGGGGAGGCTTGTTATTAGTGAAAAGAACAAAACATATGTTCTGAGCCTGGAAGAAATGGTGGGAAAGAAGTAAGGTCATGAATTCTATTTGACTAAATTACTGCTGAACCAGATCGCAGATGCTGTGAGGGCCAGGTGGAAGTCAGCATACCATCTTCTTTTTCCATCTGTACAGTCCTTGCCATTTAAAGCCTCACACTTTAATATTGTTAAATATTATTACCTGAGGCATGTTGGCTTCTATGATATTTTTAGTATTTTAGCTCGTGTTCCTGATGCTAGGTGGGAAAATTTATGCACAGAAAGTCAACCCAAGTCTTCTGAAACTTGAAAGCCTGTCCAGAGAAATGTCTCTTGGGGCTCCTTTCCAGGGCGGCGAGAAGCAGCCTGTCAGCCAGCCCCCATGGTTCCCACCCAAAGCCCTCTGCAGCCAGCGGCAGTTGAAGGAGGCTGGACTGAGAAGGCTGAAGAGGAAACGAAGCTCATGGAACTGATAAGACAGACAGAGGTACATTCTTTGGCATGCAGACATTAAGGACTCTGCCCCTTTTAGCAGTGCTTAAAAGTACCATGTTGAATTTTTAAATCCTGCTATTAATATGCTCTCAGCAACTAAGCAGTTATGACCACCATAAGCATATGCCAAGCACTGAATTGGCATTTGGAGAGTAGCTATCCTGGAGACAGCCAGCTCACAGGAACGTCTGTTTTGTTTGAATGGAGACCAGGAATTATGACCTTAGCAAAGAAGAGAAAAAGGCCCAGTGGATACGTTCAAAGGTAATTACCCTAAGTGTAGTCAAGTTGAACCTTATGGCTTCATCACTCATCGTTCCTGAGGGAATGACTCAACATGTAAAAAGAGCAAGGAGCACAAAACTGATCACAGCGGAGACGTTCAGAAGTAAGAAGATGAAAAAGTGGTTTTGGCCAATTAGTTAATCAGTCAAGATTGCCAGACATAAAAAGTAGAAAAGAGAAAGGTCAGCTGTTGAGACAGGATTGGGGACAGAGAATGGAGAAAGCTTATATGCTTTGTGAATTTTTTTTTTTTAATCAAGCTATATGTTACTATTTTAACAGGGCTTCTCAAATTCATGACGTGTGTTCAATGTACATTTTAAGTGTGTGTCTAAATCAAGGTGACTGGAATGAAGAAGCTGCCATTGCTAGAGTCTTGACTCCTTGACAAGCTAAGAAGGATGAATCCCTAGCCAGGGAGTGAATAACCAAGCGTTGAGCTAGGACACGCCTGAGGTAGAATGAGGAGCTGCCAGGCGAGGACCTGGCAAAGCAGAAGGGTGGCAGCTGCATTTCAGAAGCTCGTAAGTTAGGACTTGACACACACTGTCCCCTCAGCATCTCTTAGCTAAAGGAAAGGCAGCTGTGGCTCTAAATCAGAAACTCACTTATTAGTTGCAAAGACGTCTCCTGTAGGAGGACCACCACACGCATGTCCATAAACACATTTTTCTCAACACTGCAAATGAGTTAAATGCTTTGTCAAAGTGGGTCTATCTGTGTTATTCCCCCAAGAGCTGTTAGCACTTTTTGTGCTTCATGGAAGCAGAGGAAATTCACCCTAATCTATGGCAGGAGGGGCGTGGGTTTACTAGAATTGTTTCAGTCAAACAATTCAGTCAAACAAATTGTGATTGCATGGGATTTCTTGTTTCCATCACACTCCTTATGCACACCAAATTGTTCTCCACATGCAGCCTTTTCCGGGCGTTCCTTGACAAACACATCTTTCTGAAGGCCAAGAATGGCAGCCCAGGCGCTCTCTGATCGCAGCTCAGGGAAAAGCAGAGCAGCATCGGCTGTACCAGGCTCCCAGAGTGAAGTGTGTGTGGGCCTACAGAGCGGAGACAGATTGGACAGCGGCGCTTCCCCGGGCCACCGCTATTTCAGAAGTAAATCTAATGTGAATATTGAATAGGCCTGGAGTCAGACCCCAGCTTTGACATTCCTAGATTGGTAGATCAGACAAGTTAATGAACTTTGCCGAACCTCATTTTCTCATTTGTCCAGTGGGAATAATACTTTCCTCACAAGGCTGATCAAATTATTATCCGAGCTTACATGTGTGAACATGAGAAGTTTAATGCTATCTGATGTGTGTGTATGTGTGTGTGTGTGTGAATTCGAATAGGACGCGTGGCCAGCATAGAACAATGCCAACTGCACACACTCCAGACCACGACTATAATCTACACTTTAAAACCACTTAAGAGAAGGCATGGTGTATCAAGCTTCTAATCCCAGCACTTGAGAGGTGGAGGCAGGCCGGAGAGTAAGGATCATCTTTAGCTACAATAGTGAGTTTAAGGCTAGCTGGGGCTGAGCAGAACCCTGTCTGTTTGTAATAGAGATAATAATAATTTAAAATAGTTTTCTCATTCATCTTAAATCTAGTTCACAACAGTTATTTCTACCCCCCTGTTGTGAGTTGTTCATTAGATGCGTTCTTTATGGAAAAACAACAGCAGTTCTTAGAAGAAGCAATATAAGCTATCAGATAATGTTCTTATAACTCATCGTTCTGGACTAACTGAATTTCCACTTCTCAGAGATAAGGTGTTGGCCTAGGAGGAAAAAAGCAGTTGCTCATTAAGTGTTTGTAATTCAAGGAATATAAATCTAAAGTTTGACACTTTTGTCTTAGTCTTTAAGTGGAAACTCGAGGCAAAGGTTCCCAGAAATAATGTTGGGGGGTGGGGAAGGGGAGGCACAATAGAAAGGCCCGGGGAAGTTCACTCTGCTGGTGAAGGGTCTGGAATAGCAGAGACATCCCTGCTGAGCACAGCCTTGAGACTTCACTAGGCTCAAGGGGAGAGCACCGGTCTTTGCTGGTAGAACGGTGAGTGCAGCCATGTCTCAGGAGTTGATGGTTAACGTGCCGCACTTGAAAAACAAGGTGAAAATGTAGAACATTTAAAGTGAGCAATAAAGGGGAAAATCCTTTGTACACCTCCAGGCAACGGTTACTTTGAAAAATACAGCAAAAGACAGCTTCTGAGAACAGACACTGGTGTTGCTAAAATGTACCTCTTTGAATTGATCTCGTCAGAAGCCAGAGTCAATGTTGATGCTGCTTCCAAGAGAGCACTCAGCCTTGAAAACTAAAGGCAATCAAATAGTGAAAGAATATGTAGCAATTAAGCAACAGATACAGAATGCAGTGTGATGATAGGAGGAAATGGCCTATCAGACACAGTGTAACTTACAAGGGACTTTCCAAAGATTATATGGGAAAGCCGGCTTTTTGGTTCATGTGGCTCATACTGCAGAGTATGAAAGGTACTCCTTTTTAGTCTTTATTAATCCCAGGTTGTTTACTTTGTATCCCAGACATAGCCTCCTCCCTCACTCCCTCCAAAATCCTACCCTCCCTCCCTCCCTCATCTCCTCCCTGCCTCTTTCCAAGTCCACTGCTAGGGGATGTCCTCCTCCCCTTCCATATGACCCTAGCTTATCAGGTATCTTAACTATGGTTCTGTAGCCATATAATTTTGATTAACTTTATACATGGACATCACTATGCTAGAAGCTGTGAAGTATCATTCTAATTTACATTTGTAGGTGGACTTTTATAAACTTTTGAATCACTGTGTAACTGACAGAGTAACATCAATAGTAGATGACACAGGATCTCATTGATTTATGATGTCAAGATGACAAAGACTCCTTACACTCACAAGCAAGTTGTTTAATGTAGATTTTTATATTATAGAGCAAAGCAATCCATTCTGTAAAAACAAGTATATGTGCTTTAATGAAATTCATAGCAATATCGACTATACTTGACCAGTTTCTGTAATTATACACTTAATTCTTTGTTAGTATCTTTAATTTATTAAGTTAACATAAAAAGTATTGGGTCAGTTCCTTCAAGGAAATATAGAGAGAATGTGTGTGTGTGTGTGTGTGTGTGTGTGTCTTTGTTCTTAGTTTTCTTCCCCTCCATGATCCTTTTCCTCACCAGCACCCCTCTCTTTCCCACTCTCTCTACCATCACCCTCCTACCCCACTGGTCCCCTTGCTTCCCAGTAAGCACTCTGTTTTTCCTTCACATGTAATTCTTTGCCTTCTCTATCTGCTATGTTCCTTTCATTCCATTTCTTCCCTCTCCTACTCCCTTTTCCAGTTCCATGACCTACAAACATAGACACACAAACACACGCACATACTCATTTATATATATATGCACATATATAATCTAAAAGTTAGGTTCCATGTATAAGGATAAACATGAAATATTTGCCTTCTTGAGTCTGGCTTATAAAATAGCTTAATATGATTTCCAGGTGCAACCATTATTCTGCAAAGGTCATGATTTCAATTTTATTTATGGTTACATAGTATTTTATTTGTTTTCTTTATCCATTCATCTCCTGGTGGATGGATATCTCGGTTTGTTCCATTCCCTTGCTCTTGTGAGTATGGATATGTGAGTATCCCAATGATATGCTGACTCAGTGTCCTTTGGCTATACACCTATGTTGATATAGCTGGGTCATTTAGTTCTAATTTCAGTTTTTGAAGACTCTCCATCCTCATTTTCATAGTAGCTGCACAAGTTTATATTCCTATCAGCCATGTGTAAAAGTTCCTGCTCCACTCCAATCTTTGCCAGCATTTGCTTTTATTTGTTTTCCTTACGGTAGTCAGTCTGATTTCCCTCTTGGCTAAGGCTGTAAAATACACTTAATAATATTTGCTAGTCATTCGCATTTCTTCTTTTGATAAGGATCTATTCAACTCATTAACCTATTTTTTCCTGATTGACTGATATAGAACCTCAGTACTGAGCAGGATGCAGGCAGAGGGCCTGCCTCTGGATTTGGGGGATCTCCTGAATCCCTACCTTCTGCAAGAGAGGTGATGGCCTTTTGAATGTCATGTATACCCCTGGGCCTTCAGAGTTTTAGTACTCTACAGCAGAGGACAGAGAGTTGGCTGCAGAATTTAATCCACCTGATGGCTCAGAGCTTTCAAACCCCAGGGTAATTCTCAGATGAGATCTGTCCCAAGTCACTTTTCTCTATGCACTGCCCAGCTGGAGCCATCCTTCTGCCACATGTATCCTGCAGCATTCTACAGCTCCTCACTGAACCTTCTCCAACCCAGATGCTACTTCAGACCAAAGCCAGGCTAGCCTGAGACTGTTTCCTGCTCGCAGGACCAAGAGGTAGCCAGTTTTAGCAATATACTCTATTTCAAAATAGCTCAAGGCCACTGTTCTCTGAGTCGTATGGTGTAATAAAAAGGAATTTTTCTCCACCATTGACCATATCCCACAACTAGATTTAAAGCCCATGAAGACTGTGGGCTTGTCCTGAGGGTGGGACTGTTTCATCTGTGTTACCTTTCGGAACCAGCTTCTGAGTCCTCTTCTTGTTCAAGGAGCGGTGCCACGGCAGCTGTGTTCAGGAAGTCGCCTCTCATCTGTCATCTTACTAGGCCCTCTCCTCAAGATGGTAAGAGAGTATGAAAACACATTCCTGCTTTAATTGGGTACAGAGAAAATAGACACTGTTGTGTTGAAGGAAACTGAACTTTTTAGAATCAATTGCTTAGTTATGCGTCTCATAAGCAAGTGCACTTTTGAAAGCACCCACACTTGCTTTTCGTCGCTGTGACAACATAACAGGCAGATGAATTATGGGGAGAAAAGAGTTGTTTTGGCTCATGGTTCCATTCCATCCCAGTTGGAGTCAATGGTGGAGTCCATGATAACAGGAGCATGTTCCTACCGTTTCTCACCTTTGAGCAGATGAGGAAGCCGAGAACAAAACTGGGCATGGCCATGGCCTTCAAAGGCCTGCCCCTGTTTCCCTACAGAGGCATCGCCCTGGCAGCAAGGCCATACCTCTTAAGAGTTTGCTAATTATTACCACCAGTTGAGGACTAGGTGTTAAAGCCCGTTAGACTGTAGGACGACATTTCATACTCAAACCACAACGTACCCCAAGAACATTTTCACGAACTTAGGCAAAGTTTGTTTGCTGGAGATGTTTATCACAGAACTATTTTTAGTAAAGATAGACAAGCAATAATTTTAAAACTTATCAATCAGAAATTGGTTAAATTAATTGTGGCACATAGGACAGCATGTCATAACTCAATTAAGATCAGCTTTCAGAGAGAATTGAAACAACAAATATGGCCGAGATACACTAAGTAAAAGAAACAAAATCTAAAGCATGTGGAACTAGGTTCTAAACACACATACACTGGTAAATTGAAAAAGCCTGGAAAGACCTAACAGCTCTAAGTGTTCCTTTTGTAGCAGGCATAACATGGGTTACTTTTATTTGTTTTTCTTTCTTGTGTATTTGCGTGTTCTGTGTTTTTTTTTTTTTATGATGAATGCAGAGTGTTCTTATGTGATAAGGAAACCAGTCATCTTTTTTTAGAGAAAGACTAACAAGGTAAAGTTAGTAGAAGTTCAGTTGAGCCATTTAAGGGAGGGAGACTGCCCACCTGGGATAAGGGACAATACTACAAAGGAATCCATTTCCACCTCTGACAGAACTTAAGAAAGGGGTACGCATCAGAAATTTAGGCAGAGAAAGTATTAGGCTCCATACAAAGGCGTGCATGTTTGAGTTGATGTGCTGTTAAGCAGATGGTGCTTACATCAAGGAATGGGAAGAGATACGACTGTCCAGAGAGATTGCTTGAAAGTGATTAGGTATCGGTCTCCTTGGGCTATGTTGGGATTTTCCCTCTCAGGATTGGTGTTTGAACACCCGGTCCAGAGTTGGTGGACCCGGTGTTTGAACACCCGGTCCAGAGTTGGTGTTTGAGAAGGTTGTAGAACCTTCAGGAGGTTGAGCCTCCCTGAAGGATGGAGTTCTCCAGAGGTTAGTCTTGAGACTTTATTGATGGCTTGACTTCCTATTCACTGCTGCATTTCTGAGCATGACTGCAGCAGGACCGGCGCCTCCTGTTCCTGTCAACATGCCTTCCCCGCTGCTGGGTGAGGGCCACCTTGTCCCCATGGCCTCTCATGGCCTTTCCTTTGTATGTGGGAGAAGGGACTCAGTTGTTTCTTCGTATAAGGAAACAAGCCCTATTAGGTTAAGCCCCTCATATCCATGTTTAAACCCTTGAGTCTTTAAATATGTTTGAATTAGGAATTTGGACTTTAACCTAAATGTCTGGGGGAGAGGGTAGAAATGTCTGTAACATCATCCAGGTTAAAATGATCAGACCATAGTTCGCCTCTGAAAAAAGAAAGGGACAACAGTTTAGGGAGATCATGTGGCCTTGATGTATATAAGCATTCTTAGAGCTACATTGCTTTGTTTTTAAAAAGGTTCATCCTACTCTTCCTTTTCTATGCTATATGTTGTTGTTGTTGTTTTTTTTTTTTCTTTTCTTTTTTTTTAACTAGGAGGCTGCAAGAGAGCCTTGGTGATCTGTTAGAAACGTGTCCTCACCAGCTCTCTAGCTGTAAGGAATACTTCTGGAGAACAACTGTGTGGAAAAAAGAGGCAGCAAGAAGGGGAGCACACAGAGTCTCAGGGGGAGCTAGCTAGTGACAGACTGCAAACACACTGGGGTTTCAGTGGCTGCACTTTTACTGGAAGAATGGGAAGCAGGTACATTACAAAGCCCTTCCCTCTCCTACCTTCAGTGCACCAGCAACCCCAGATGGCATGCTAAGTGGCAGCCAACACAGACTCTCATCTGCTCTCGCTGCCGTGGCTATTATAGATGGTTTAACCACACACTCTTTGAACATTGCTGGAGCAACCTCCAGCTGGAGTTGGTTCATCAGTCATCAAAGCACCAGGAAGCTCCTCTCTCTCTCTCTCTCTCTCTCTCTCTCTCTCTCTCTCTCTCTCTCTCTCCAGGGCCAGTGGCTCTTCTCAGGACCAGCATCTTTTCCTGATTTATGTTTGTCCGGGACCTTCTTCCCTAGTCGGAAACATTTGTCTTCTCCCATCTATGTGATGTGTAGGATACCACAGCATCTTAACACCCCCATGTTTCTTCTCAGCTAAGGAATGGCTCTGAATGCAGGAGTAGAAGCTGCAGAAGTAGGAACCAGGTCTTTTCTCTTTTGATCATCAAGTGCCGCATGCTCACTGGTGCCACACAGTGGGTCCAGATGTCGCTGTACCCCAGCTTGAGGAGACGTCCTCTATGGAAGCTATAATCATAAAGCAGAGCACCAATCGGGGCTGGGTATTTATAGAGCACTGGTCCTTTACTGTGGATTTTTTTTTTAACCACAAAATGATCAATATTTGACTTCTATGAATCCGTGCGATAAGAAGCTTATGAACAGACTCTTAGACACTTCTGAAACACTGAGAATTAAAGTTATAACCTAAATTCCAAGGTCATAAGCTGACTAGCTAGTTTTCAGTGTAATTGTCGTGAAAGCGCTTTATTGGCTACTTTATTTTTAAAAGATTTTTGTAAACTCATTCACTTTATTCCACATTATCTCCGTGGAAACCAAATGAAAAATGCTTTTTATCCTCTCCTTTCTCTCTGTCCCATACAGGGACACATCAAGAAGGTAGCCATTTGTGAGTCAGGAACAGAAGCCCTCAGAAATTGATTTAGCCATTACCTTGACTTGGGACTCCAGAACAGGAGAAATGGTCTACTGTTTAATCCATTTCACCTCTGGTATTGGTTTGGCATCTATGGAAGCTAAGTAGTGAACACTGTTAGAGGAAGTTTAAAAAAAATCACAGCACATATAACACATACACACACACACATACACATCACACACACACACACACACACACACGTGGATCTGCAGCAATTTTACTTCTATAACAATCAGCATAAATTTCTTGATTAATTAAATAACCTTTATTTTGTTTGCTAATTATAAAAAGGAAATAGTGTCATAAAGTCAGTGGACAAACTAAGAGCATCAATATAGAAATAGAGATGCTATCACTCACAAGTAAAGTTATCTTAGTTTGGTATAAATATAACTAACTGTCCATGGTTTCCAAAGGCTTGTCTAGGCTTGGCCACTGTGATAATTATTAAGTCCGATGGCAAGTCAGTTCTGAAAGTTGCTCTGCTTGTCTAAGAAACTATTGTGACTTTTCCTTATAGAATTTAACACTTAAAAATAATGCAATATTTCTGGTAACAGACATTTGTTTTCTGAATTTTCTATTGATTGCCAATTAGATTTCTTAAGCTTTTTAACTGTTGTGAGGAATAATGATATATAAATTTTTATTTATTTCCTGGTTTTGTTTCCTAACTTTAATTTATATAAACATGTTTTTCTAATTATTTTTTTATAATTTATTCACCTTATATCCCGGTTGTAGCCTCCTCCCTTGTTTTTCTTCTGATCCTATACTCCATCCCTCTTCCCATGTGTCCCCTCCCCTAGTCCTCAGAAAGGGGGAGACCTTCTTCCCTACCTTCTGATCCGAGCCTATCAAGTCTCATCAGGACAGATTGCATCCTCTTCTTCTGTGGCCTGGCAAGGCAGCCTCACTAGGGGGAAGTGATCAAAGAGAGAGCAATTGGAGCAGACAGCCCCTGCTCCCCTTACTAGGAAAAGCACACAGAGACAGAGCTGCCTATTGGCTACATCTGAGGTCTAAGTTTTCTCCATGTACCATCCTTGATTGGTGCATCAGTCTCTGCAGCTCCCCCACCCACCGGGGCCCCTATTTGTTGCCTTTATTGATCGCCTTTGTTGATCGCTCTTGTCCCCTCTGGGTCCTTATATTCCCCAACTCTTCCCTAAGACTCCCTGCACTTTGCCTAAAGCTTGGTTGTGAGTCTCAGTATCTGCTTCGTTCCCTTGCTGGGTAAAGCCTTTCAGAGGACATCGATGGTAGGTGCCTGTTCTTTTCCTTCTCTTCAACCACTTCCAGTGTCTATTCTGTTTTCCCTTCTGAATAAGAATTAAGGATCCTCCCTAAGGTTCTCCTTGTTACTTAGCTTGTTTTGGTCTGTGGATTGTAGTATGGTTATCCTGTATAAGTGAGTATATAACCATCCCAGTCTTTTTGGTTTGGGTTACCTCATTCAGGATGATTCTTTTCTAGTTCCATCATTTTGCCTGCAAATTTCATGATTTCTTTCTTTTTTTTTTTTTTAATAGCTCAGTGGTAGTCCATAATTTCTTTATCCATTCTTCAGTTGAGGGATATCTAGGTTGTTTCTAGATTCTGGAAATAAAGCTGCCATGAATGTGGTTGAGAAAATGTCTTTATTGTATTATGATGCATCTTTTGGGCATATGCCCATGAGTGGTATATCTGAGTCTTGAGGTAGCACTATGCTCAATTTTCCAAGAAAGTGCCAAATTGACTTCCAAATTGGTTGTACAAGTTTGCTCTCCCACCAGCAATGGAGGAATGTTTCCCTTTCTCCACATCCTCTCCAGCATGTGTTGTCACTTGAGGTTTTCATCTTAGCCATTCTAACGTGTAAGGTGGAATCTCAAAGTCATTGGAGTTTTCATTTCCTTGATGATTAAAGATGTTGAACATTTCTTTGGTGTTTCTCCTCCATTTGATATTCCTTTGTTAAGAATTCTTTGCTTAGCTCTGTACCCCATTTTTAATTGGATTATTTGGTTTGTTGGTGTTTAAATTCTTGAGTTGTTTATATATTTTGAATATTAGCCCTCTGTTGGATGTAGCATTGGTAAAGACCTTTTCCAAGTCTGTAGGCTGTCATTTTGTTCTGATGACAGTGTTTTTGCTTTACAGAAGCTTTTCAGTTTTGTGAGATCCAATTTATTGTTGATCTTAAAGCCTGAGCCTGTTGGTGTTCTGTTCAGGAAATTGTCTCCTGTGCCAATGATTTCAAGGCTCTTCCTCACTTTTTTCTTCTAATAGAGTTAGTGTGTCTGTTTTTATGTTGAGGTCTTTGATCCACTTGGATTTGAGTTTTGTGCAAGGTGATAAACATGGATCTACTTGCATTTTTCTAAATGTAGACATCCAATTAGACCAGCACCATTTGTTGAGGATGCCATCTTT
This sequence comes from Psammomys obesus, assembly GCF_907164565.1. NCBI lineage: Eukaryota > Metazoa > Chordata > Mammalia > Rodentia > Muridae > Psammomys > Psammomys obesus. The sequence goes on along the minus strand of NW_026585504.1, from coordinate 28,404,468 downwards.
TTTCCATTGTATGGTTTTGGCTCCTTTATCAAAAATCAATTGTCCATAGATGTGTGGTTTTATTTCCAGGTCTTCAATTCAATTTAATTGATCCAAAAGTTTGTTTTTATGCCGATACCACACAGTTTTTATTACTGTTTCTTTACAGTACTACTTGAGATCAGGGATGGAGATAACTCCAGAAGATTTTCTGTTGTACAGGATTGTTTTAGTTATTTTGGTTTCTTTTGTTTTTCCATATGAATATAAGAATTGTTCCTTCAAGGTCTGTAAAGAATTGTGTTGACATTTTTTTTTTTTTTTTGGAGATAACCTAGAACCCCTGCACAGATGTAGCCCATGCCAGTTTAGTGTCCAAGTGGGTTACATAGTAATGGGAAGAGGGACTGCCTCTTACTTAATCTGATTGGCCTGCTCTTTGATCACCTCCCCTGAGGGGGGAGCAGCCTTACCAGGCCACAGTAGAGGACAATGCAGCCACTTTTGATGAGAACTGATAGACTAAGATCAGAAAGGAGAGGAGAACCTCCTCTATCAGTGGACTTGGGGAGTGGCATGCATGCAGAAAGGGGAGGGAGGGTAGGATCGGGAGGGGAGGAGGAAGGGGCTCATGGGGGGATACAAAATGAATAAAGTGTAATTAATAAAAAATTTTAAAAAAGAATTGTGTTGACATTTTGATAGGAACTGCATTGAATCTGTTCATTTCTTTTTTTGGAAGGCCATTGTTGGAAGGCCATTTTTACTATGTTAATCCTACCAATCCATGAGCATAGGAGATTTTTTTTATCTTCTCATAGCTTATTAGATTTCTTTCTTCAGAGACTTGAAGTTTTATTCATACAAGTCTTTTACTTGCTTGGTTAGAGTTACACCAAAAATACTTTATGTTTTCTTGTGGCTATTATAAAGTGTGTAGTTTTCCTAATTTTTTTTTCTCAGCCCATTTGTGTTTCACATCCAGGAGGGCTACTGATTTTTTTGAATTAATTTTTTATCCAGCCACTTTGCTGAAGCTGTTTATCAGCTATAGGAGTTCTTTTCTAGAATTTTTTTTGTGGTCACTTATGTATACTATCATATTTTCTGTGAATAGTAATACTTAGACTTTTTTCTTTCAAATTTTTATTGCCTTGATCTCCTTTAGTTGTCTTATTGCTCTAGCTAGGACTTCAAGTACTATGTTGAAGAGATATGGAGAGAGTGGGCAGCCTTGCCTTGTCCCTGAATTTAGTGGAATTGGTATAAGTTTTTCTTTGTTTAGTTTGATGTTGGCTATAGGCTTGCTGTATATTGTCTTTACTACACTTAGGTATGTGCCTTGTACCACTGATATCTCCAAGACTTTTAACATGAATGGGTGTTAGAATTTGTCAAATGCTTTTTGGGCATCTAAAATGATCATGTGATTTTTCTTTTAGTTTGTTTATACAGTGGATTCCATTGATGGATTTCAGTATTTGCACCACCTCTGCATACCTGAGATGAAGCCTACTTGGTCATGGTTGATGATATAGTTTATGTGTTTTTTTTATTCAGTTTGGGAATATTTTCTTGAGTATTTTTGCATCAATGTTCATAAGGGAAATCGGTTTGAAATTTTCTTTGTTGTGTCTTTGTTTAGGTATCAAAGTGGCTGTGGCCACATAAAATGAGTTAGGTAATGTTCCTTCTGTTTCTATTTTGTGGAATAGTTTAAAGAGTATTGGTATTAGCTCTTCTTTCAAGGTCTGGTAGAATTCTGCACTGAAACTGTCTGGCCATAGGCTTTTTTTTGGATGGGAGACTTACTTGTTGACTACTTCTATTTTCTTAGGGATTATAGGACTATTTAATTTATTTGTCTGATCTTGATTCAGTTTTGGTAAGTGGAATCTAACAATAAAATTGTCCATTTCATTTAGATTTTCAAATGTTTATCATATAGGCTTTTGATGTAAGAACTAATGATTGTTTGGATTTCCTCAGTGTCTATCCTTATGTCGCCCTTACATTTCTGATTTTGTTATTAGAATAGTATCTTTCTGCTTTTTGGTTAGTTTGGCTAAGGGTTTGTCTATCTTGTTGATTTTCTCAAAGAACCAGCTCTTGGTTTCGTTGATTCTTTAAATTGTTCTCTTTGTTTCCAATTTACTGATTTCAGCCATGGAATTTGTTTATTTCCAGCTCTCCACTCCTCTTGAGTGCTTTTGGTTTTTTCCTAGTGCAGTTAAGTTGCTTGTATGAGAGGTCTCCAATTTCTTTATGAAGCCACTCAATGTTATAAACTTTCCTCTTAGCTTTCATTGTGTCCCCCATGTTTGGGTATGTTCTGCCTTCAGTTTCTGTAAAATTCAAAGAAGTCTTACATTTATTTCTTTATTTCTTTCCTGACCCAGCTATCGCTGAGTAGAGCTGATCAGTTTCCATGAGTGTGTAGGCTTTTTTTTGGCTATTTCTGTTGTTGTTAAGGTCCAGCTTTAGTTCATGGTGGTCTGATAGGATACAAGGGATTATTTTAATCTTCTTGTATCTGTTGAGGCTTGCTTTATGCCTGACTATATGGTCTATTCTGGAGAAGGTTCCATGAGTTGCTGAGAAGTTATATTCTTTTGTGTTTGGGTGAAAAGTTCTGTAGATGTCTGTTAGGTGCATTTGATTCATGACCTCTGTTAGTGTTACTGTTTCTCTGTTTAGTTTCTGTTTCATTGAGCTGTTCTTTGGTGAGAGTGGGGTGTTGAAATCTCCCATTATTAATGTGTGGGGATCGATATGTGGTTTAAGCTTTATTAATGTTTATTTTACAAATATGGATGGCCTTGTAGTGGAGGCATAGTTTTTTAGAATTGAGATATCATCTTGGTGGAATTTTCTTTTGATGAGTATGAAATGTTCTTCCCCAACTCTTCTGATTAATTTTGGTTGAAAGTCTATTTTATTAGATATTAGGATGGCTACTCCAGCTTGTTTATTGGGTCTATTTGCTTGGAAAACCTTCCAGTCCGTTATTTTCAGGTAATGTCTATCTTTGTGGCTGAGGTGTATTTCTTATATGCAGCAGAATGATGGGTCCTGTTTATACATCCATTCTGTAAGTCTGTGTCTTTTTATTGGAGAATTGAGTCCATTGATGTTAAGATATATTAATGAACAGTGACTTTTAGTTCTTTTTATTTTGTTGTTGGTTATGGTAATGTTTTTATGTACTTATTTTCTTTTGGTTTTGCTGTTGTGAAGTTATTTATATCCAGTGTTTTCTTGGGTATAGTTGACCTCGTTGGGTTGAAGTTTTTCTTCTAGTATCTTCTATAGGGCTGGGTTGGTACAGAGATATTGTTTAAATTTGGTTTTGTTATGGAATATCTTTTTTTCTCCATCAATGGTGATTGAAAATTTTGCTGGGTATAGTAGTCTGGGTTTCTTAGTGTCAGCCTGACATCTGCCCAGGCTCTTCTGACTTTCTTAGTCTTTGTTAAGAAGTGATGTTTGATTCTGATAAGTTTACCTCTGTATGTTACTTGGCTTTTTTCCCTTGCCACTTTTAATATTTTCTCCTTTGTTCTGTGGATTTATTTGTTTTGATTATAATGAGGTGGGAGGAATTTCTTTTGTGGTCTAATTTATTTGGTGTTCGGCAAGTATCTCCGTCTTTAAGTTGGTAATTTTTTTTTCTATGATTTTGTTGAAAATATGTTCTGGTCCTTGGAGCAGGTAATCTTCTCTTTCTTCTTTTCCTTTTACTCTTAGGTTTTGTCTTTTCATCATGTCCTTGACTTCTTAGATATTTTGTGTCAGATTTTTTGGACTTAACTTTTTCTTTGACAGATGTATCAATTTCTTCCATTATGTCCTCTACACCCGAGATTCTTTCTTCTGTATATGTATTCTGTTGGTAATGCTTAACCCCTGTAGTTCCTGTTTTATTCTCTAAATAAGTTCTTCCTCTCCAGGATTTCTTCAGTTTGTGCTTTCTTTAATATTTTCATTTCCAACTTCAGATCTTGAAGAGTTTTGTTGATTTTCTTTACCTGTTTGTTTGTATTTATTTATTTATTTTTTGCCTTTCATTAAATGATTTGTTCCATCCCTTCACCTGCTTACACTTTCCTGTATTTCTTTCAGTGATATATTTATTTTCTCTCTAAAGGCCTCAATCTGTTTGACTGTATCTTCTTGTATTTCTTATATTTATGGTTGTATAGCCAAGCCTTTAAGAGCTGAGCCATCTTTCCAACCCCTTCCTGTATTTCTTTATGGACTTTATCCATTTCCTCCATTATCGTCCCCATAAGCATAGATGTAAGGTCATTTTCTTCTGTTTCAGTTGTGTGAGAGTATCCAGGGCTGCTTGCCTTGGTATAACAGGGTTCTGAGGATGCCATTTCATTCTGACTTTTGTTGGTTGTCTTTTTCACACTGTCCTTTAGGCATCTGGTTGTCTCCGGCTTTGGCTGTTAGGTCTTATTGCCTACTGGAGTTCTTGGGAATGTGGGAAGAGCTCTAGCAGGAAGCTGGATGTTCCTGCAGGAGCCATTCTCAGATTGGTGGGACTAATCTCAGACTGGTGGGTAGGTCTCGTGGACTCGCCCGAGGTGGGTAGATCTCAGATGTATGATCCTGGGGACCAAGTGAATGCCTCAGGAGCTCGGAGATTCTCCTTTAACCAAGGGCAGTCCTAGAGTCAGCTGCCCTACCACTGGCTGTCTTGCTCTGAGCTGAGTGAGCCCATGTACTGTGCTTGCTCTGTACAGCCATTTTAGAGAGCCTGTGAGCTCAGAGGTCTCGCTGTGCTCCTTAGGGAGCAGGGTCTGTGGTTGCTACCATGGGTCCCAAGAAACATTAGGCCAGAGGTTGGAGCCTCCTGCCCCAGAGAGTGAAAGTGGGCACCTGAAATTGGGGCCAGAAGGTATCTAGTGAACGGTATTAATGGACTCCCGCTTTTGGAGCAGGGTGCCACTGGTACCGGAAGGTGTCCACAGAATGGTGAGTGAGTGCCCGAGTTTTAAGCCTCACCCCTGGTACCAGGAAGTATCCACTCCACTAATGATGAAAGTGGGTGCCTGGGGTTGGAGCCACAAGCCACTGGTACCTGGAAGGTATCCACAGAAGGTGGGTCTGGGTAGGTGGCACATGGCTGTGCCATGTTGGAGCCCGGAAACTTTTCCGGGGATTAGCCGGGTGACCTGAAGTTGGACCCTCGTGTTTCCTGTAGGCTCTCCCTCACCTGAGAAACTCAGACGTCAGGGTGATGGTATCCACAGCAAAGCCTGTTGGTCTCTCTACTCCCAGTGCTGAGCTGCTGTTCAGATACCGTGCACGGTCGGCGCCGCCATCTTCAATCCGTATAAACATGTTTGAGCATTTGGACACATATTGTCAGAGTGTCCCACAGGGGCAGTGCAAGCGTCTGTGATGAAGCCTTTGCGAGTCAATGGGAATTCTGCTGCTAAGTGTGGCGATTTACACACACACACACACACACAGGTTTGACTGAAGACAGATGTTAGAGGCTTATGTTAGCTGATGTGTCTTCGGTGACTTACTTGTACAGGGAATATTGACAGGTTTTTATTCTCATTCAGAGCACTCTACCCCAAAGAACAATATAACATCATGAGCTCTTTAGGTTTCTTAGGAGGCTCTCCTTTGTTTTGCTGTTGGATGCACTTTGCATTTTCTATTGTTTCACGCAACTAACTATCAGATCAGTGGTGACACGCATCCAATTTTTTTTCTGATTTTTTTTAAGACACAAAAAATAACCGACAATATGTTTATTTGTTGCGTTTAATGTTTCAGATAAACTTTCACCATATGGAGAAACTAAAAAGATTCAGTGATTAATTTTTTCTTCTAAATTTTTATGATTGTATTTTTCTCTTTTAACAACTATTCAGGCTTCTTCTTCTTCTTCTTCTTCTTCTTCTTCTTCTTCTTCTTCTTCTTCAAAACATAACTGAAAATGTTTTGTTCTTTGTTGGCCTAAAAGAATTCTTTCAACTTTGTTACTGACTAGTCTTGGTTCCCCTATGGAGCTGGAATGCCATTTTAGAATGTACCACACTCTCACACAGGATCACCCTGCAGTTAAGTGAATGGATGCCTTTAAAGTTATAGGCATTTTATAATGTAGTGTGCTACCTGAAAGCGGCAGTTACTTCCTATTCCATTTTGTTATCATATATTACTCGAGGGTGATTGTTTATTGAATCTTGTAAAAATTATAGAATTCTTTTTCAACCTTATAAAATCATTACATAGGTGTTCTGACTCCAGCTTTATAAGACTATTCATTAACTTTATGAAGATGGACAACTTTTGTAATATCCACTTTTCACAGTCAGACATATGGCAGTCTTATGTGCATTGAAATTTTTGGTCCATCAGTAAAATTACAGAGTTTTTATATAAGAAACTCACATTTTAAAATTAAATATTTCTGTTCAGTGATGTTTTTTCTTCCACTGAATTTTCTGAATGTCTAATTTTAATAAAAAGAAAATCTATTAATGTTCTAAAGTTTACTTATTTACTGATTCATTTAAATGCTCATTTTTTTATTACTGAGTTTTTAATTATTTGATTGGCAAATGCTTCCTAAGAATAAAATTGCATAATGTTTATACAAGGAATATATATGTGTGTGTATACATACATACATATATATATACATACATACATACATAAATACAAATATATATCAGCTTTGATATTCTGGTACATACTGTGAATGCATTCTCAATTACAAAGTAAATTTTATTATACTAATATTTCTCTCATTCTATGATTCTATGCTTAGTAAGTATTTTTGATAAAATTCAATGCTACCTACAAGGGTCTCTTTCAATTTCTTTTAATTTTTCAGGCTTTTTCTAATTGTAACACAAAGGACAAATGTCTTAAGTTTCCTCACCATTGGTAGTTCTAGTTCTTTGGTCATTAAGTAATATATATATATATATATATATATATATATATATATATATATATATGTATGTCTAGATTCTTAATCCAAGATTTATTGTACTTGAAGTTTTGTTAAACACAATGTGACTCCATCTGTGGAAAAGTCAAGCCTACAAGGCAATCTTCACAAAGGCCACTGAAACCCCTCAATTTAATCCTGTCAGGACACACTGTGTGCCTTTCTTCCCAGCCCTCCTTACCTGAGCCTAACAACTGAATGAATATTTAAGTAGGGACAGAGCTCTCCCAAAACAAGGATTGAGGCCGTGTGCCATTGGTAGAGTCCTCTCCCCGCACTGGTGAACTCCCAAGAGCCCTCTCAGTGGCACATAAACCTGCTGGTGCACACCTGGAGCCAGCACTCAAGAGCTGGAAGCAGCAAGGTCAGAAGTTGAAGGTCATCATCAGGAAGCAGTGACTCTGAGGCTAACAACATGTCTTACACGAAGCTTTTTCTCAGAGAGTTTTAATAACTATTTTGAGACATTTGTCGGCTGTCCCTTTGTGTTTCAGTTGCTGGATGACTGCACTGCTCGTCTGAAAATGTCCCAACCAGCCAAAACCTTTTATACCTCAAATGGGGAGCTCATTCAGTCATGGGATGACATAGAGAGGGATATGACTGTGTGTCTGCAGGACATGGCTTTATAACCTCAAAAGGTACCTGTGACACCTCCTCTCTTATCAAGGTCCTGAAGAGGGAAAGCATTCAGTCTTCCCTGCAGTCTTTGCCTGCTCAACTCTGAACACTGTAGGATGAATTTTAGTAATTACACTCCTTGTGGTGGGCTTGCCCATCTTATGAAGGTGAAGTTTGTGTCTGTGTGTTCGAGGAAAATCATTGTTAACACTGTTTACCCTGAGGAACTCAGCCAAATCTCAGTGAGTCTTGGGCTGTACCCAGGCCAATTTACAGAAACAATGAGGCTGTTTGAAGGCATTTCCTTAGTGATGGATCTCGAGGAAAAGTGAGGTTCCTGTTGATTTCTTACTATTCAAATTATTCAAAACGATGCTTTTTTAATGGCATTTCTCAGTCTGCAGATTTTCTTTCTGTTGCAGAAGTGAACACATGCTAGTTCTAATACACTCTATTTACTAGTCATTTCCTTCGATAAACGACAGAACTGGAAAGAACATATGTTTACAAAATGAACTCTAGTCTTTCATCCTGAAGAATTTAAAGCCCTTTCTGTGGGAAGGAAGATACTAACAAATCATAATCTTCAAGAAATTTCAAAAGTCATTATTTTTACATTAAGGAAATGAAAAGATTAGGAAGAAAATCACCTGATATCCCTATAATAAAAATACTGGAGGTTTTTTTTTTCTTTTAGAAATGCACCATAAAATTATTACTATGTTATGAGTAAGGTAGGTAAATGGAAGAGATTTAAGAAAGTTGGAGATGTATCCTCTTATTTGGCACAGAAGAGACAGAAGTATAGAATTGCTTGTGGAGAACTGAGAAGACACAGATTATTGCTGTGTGTAGTACTGTTCAGAGCGATGACACAAAGCCCTCCTCAGCTCTGTCCTACCTTGTGGACAGGTCCCAGGCTATGCATTCTTTGTGTTCTGTTATCTCTGCCCCCAGCACTGCTTGGAACCTCGGCTCAGTATGTGCTCCCTTAAGATGTATTCAACAATGGTAAAGTTGTTATCACCTGTAATGTTAGTTAACAGCTTTCTGTGTTTTCAAAGGACACATTTTATAAGAGAAAAGAGAGATATACCCAAGACTTCCTTTCGGAGAGCCTTCAATTTATTTGTGAATATAAACACACTAGTTACTTTTCTTATTGCTGTGGCCAAATACCTGGAGTACAGCCCTTCATGGGAGAGAATGCCCTGAAACAAGAGGCAATTGCTGGTCATGGGTCACATTGCAGCTGTGGTCAGAAATGAGGGAGTAGCAACACTGATGCTCAGCCTGCTTTCTCTTTCATTCAGTCCAGATCCCCAGCCCAAAGGATGGTGACTCCCACATTTGGTACGTCTTCCCATCTCACTTAACTGAGTCTAGAAACGCTAGCAAAGACACGCCCCGAGGGGAGGCGGTTCTAGATCCTGTCAAATGGCTGTCAGTCTTAACCATCACAATGAACACACTTCAAACGATGGCAGTCAGTGGAGAAGTGAGCAAGCAGGCACTGCAGCAGGAAACCATGGTGAAGTCCCCCCATTACACGCACTGCTCAGGCTTTCACAGTCTCATCACGAACCTTCTCGCCCTATTGTGTGCACTGAGACTGGCTGATAAATAAAGCCAAATCTGCTTTGGGAAAGCTAACCCAAAGGCTATCCAAACCACAGAGGAAAATTCAGGCTGCCTTCCCAGGAACAAGCTTGTTCCCAAAATACAAAAATCTGTAAGGGGGATTGAGAAAATTGGAAATCACATACTGCTCTTTGCTAACAATGTCTACAAGTCTATGTGGACAGGCATTCAGTTTTGAATCTGCAGTTTTGTAGATGCAGCATTTCTGTGAAGCCAAAGCTGCCCCTGTCCTGTGGAAGCGGCTGCCCATAGCAGCTTCATGGTAAAGGGTTTGTGGTTTTTCCTAGCTGCTTAAATCCTATTCATTGCATCATGTCTGTTCTAGGAAATACAATTGGTCACAGATTCAAGTTCAGTGATTCCTCGAAACTGATTTTTTTTATGTCATTTTGTTGTTTCCATGAAATAAAAATAACCACCTAATAGAAATACACATTTTTCAAATACTTTAAAAAGAAAGAGAAATGATTTTGCATGTGTTTATTCATTATGAGGTTTAACTAATTAATCAATCCACACATGATTTCTCTATGACTTACTAGCTAAAGTACCTGTAAGAAAATAAAGCATTCTAAGAGTATCAAAACATGGCAGTGACTTATTTCATATACAATAACGTAAAAGTCATTTAACAGGCAGTTGTCAGTCATGAACTATGTTGATTTTTTTTTTGAAAATGAATTTCATTTGGCAAAACAAACTAGATGCGTTCAGAATGGAATCTTTGGCTCTCACGCCTAACACAATTTGAAACGTTTTCTGTCCTCTGCAATAATGCCTGAATGCTGTCCTAAATGCTTTGATTTTCGCTATCTGTGGGTTTAGTCTTCTTAGAGCACTCCTATGTTAGCCTTTTATTCAGGTGTTATAGTACCTGGAAGGAAGCCCCGTGAGTGTCTCTGATTGCATAGGCATGCAAAGAGGAGCAGCCCATGCCTGACTGTGTGAGCAGAGCAAGTGTGTGATGAGAGCGTAGGGTGAGAGCCAAGGATTCTGGGTGAGCTTCAACGCCCTCATCATCCTGCACTTTAATTAGGTTCTATAGATACATTGACATGTCTCTGAATATATATATATATATATATATATATATATATATATATATATATATATATATATATGCAATACATGTGTGCTTTTCTTTTAACAGAAAAAAAGCAAGTGATGGAAGTCAAAGCAAATTATGCTGTCCGAAGGCAGCATGGCCCTGAAGCAACAGACATTGTGGTGTCACCATCTATGAAGCTGCTGTCTCTCCTGCAGCTACACAACTGACTCCAGTCAGAACCTCCTATCTTGTGCTGTATTTTACATATATCGCTATGTGTACATTCTCATAGAGTCATATAATAGCATATCATATGACATGATAAATCTTTTTTGTTTGTTTGTTTGTTTGTTTAAGACAGGGTTTTTCTGTGTAGCCTTGGCTGTCCTGGACTCACTTTGTAGACCATACTTACGGAGATCTGCCTGCCTCTGCTTCCCTGAGTGCTGGGACTACAGGTGTGTGCCCCATAGCCAGCTAGACATGATAATTCTTTCTCCCATTCAAGTTGTACACAGTCTCTCTTGTCCCATTCAGCATTGAGATTTGAGCCTGGTAGTTAACATGTGGTTGACCGCTGTGCCCCTGAGCTATGCCTCCAGCTCGCTCCAACAGTCTCCTTTAAAGGTTATTAGTTTCTACATTTTATGCGAAGTAGCATTGGATGCCCAAGCCTGTTCCTGAAAAGGCAACAAAACAAGACAAATAATGCGAGTTAGACGATCATCTTAGATGAACTTTCTCTGAGAAAAATAAAAGCACAAGCTACTAGTCATTGAAAGGTAACTTAAGGGATCAAGGAACATATACATATGTGTGTGTTTGTGTACATATGTGTATGTAGATAGAGAGGGTATTGATAATATAATGACTCTTTAACCACCAACCCTAAATTTGACTGCAAGTGGCGTTTTCTGGATCAACCACCCTAAGTTTTGACTTCTGTTAAAATCTCTCACAGACCCAATAAAACTGGAGTGACTGGTGGCTTCTTAATACCACAGAAATCTGTTTCCTTTTTTTCTCCAAATTCTCTTTAGTCTTGCAAGCATCTCTCGGGGCACAGTTAGATGTCACTCATGAGAATGAAGGTGGGCAATTATAGCACATGATTGGTGAAAAGAAGTCATAGACTATTTCCTCAACAGAATAATAGAAGGAAGATATAAATGCAGCACTTCAAAGAAAAGTCACCTAAGAAAGTGGTGTGTGGGGTGTGTGTCTTATATATCTTAATGTCACTTTTACAGGACAAGAGGAATTTGCCTACTAATTTGCCCCTGGGAAGAAGAAAGAACATTTAAGGAAACAGATGGCAAGCTGGGCGCCAGACCTGAGATTGGCTCTCTTGCTGGTGGGATGCTTTAGGGAACCGTCCCTCCTCCCTACACCACTCAACAGTTTTGCCTGTATGTAAATCACAGCCTGGTTAGGTTTGTGCACAACAGCCAGGCTTCACCTCAGTCCTCTACTTTAACGGGATGCAGGAAGGCAATGCATCATTTCTACTAAAGGGAGCCCTTGGCAACCTCTGCAAGAGGCCTGGTATTTATTCCCAGTCTGAGAATCAGCAGGCCTGCCTGAATGAGTCCCTGCTGCCTAGGACACTGTGGTGGTGAGAGCTCGCGTGTTAAATGGGCAGCAGTCTGCCCTTCCGCAGACATTCGATCATGCGATATCACAGAAAAGAAGGTGGTGCAAGGCAGCTTTGTGCAGCACGGGAGGTCATACTCCAAGACCCCTTGACTTTGTTTTTCTTTCTTTTTATTTGCCTTACAAACCTGAAACAAAACAGGAAATGTTAAGGAACTCGCACACAGTTGAACGATCAGGACTCCCACTAAATAGGTTTTTCCTTGCAGTGAAATGGCTTAATGACAATTCTTATTTAAAAAAAAAAAAAAAAAAAAGGTTGTTTTTTTTGCTTTTCAAAACTCTGTGAAAACAAATGTATTTCTATAGGTGCGAGAGCACCTATGGTTCACCACCAGGAAAAAGTTGCTTGGCTATGAGAACAGCATCATTCATCCTAGATCAAATGTGCACATTCCTGCAAAGTCTCTGCTGCTGCATGGAAACGCGCCTGAAGCGAAAATTGATAATATCACACACCGCCCTGTCGAGCACCAGAAGACATCAGGCAAAGCCTCTAGTGAGGTCCTCTGTTGCCTGGAAATGGGATTTTATACGTAATCTAACAGTCATCAACACATCACATTTGCCATCGAGGCAGCCACACTTACTCTGTAGATGACAGCTTGCCTAGAATGTCTGTGGCATTAGTCACCTCCAACTTACACTAAAACGGTCCTATGTTTTTCTCTAGGATTCACTCTCTTTACTGCCTGGAGTCTGACCAAGGAGCAGTTAGTTATTCCACTTTAGTGAGGACTATAATAGGAAAAAAGGTTATTTCAATTCAGTGAGTTGTCTTAAGCTTTTAATAAACACAGTCACTTCCTCTGGGAACATGTTTATCAAGTTTGAATCAATTTCATACGTATGTCGGATTTCAGTGTTTTTTTTTTTATCACGTGAAAGCCATTTATTCTCAGGCACTAAAGCAAAACCCTCAGATCCATAGTCTTCTTCTAGCAATGTGTTCCCTGCTGGGTCACCCGCCTTTGAGGTGAGCCAGGGGTCATCCACTGACACCTGCTGCAGTGTTTTCCTTCGGAACTGAAATTTTCTGCCAAGCTCTGGTTTTTGTTGCTTGATGAAGCTGCTCATTTCTAAACAAGTTAACAATATGCAGCATGTTTAAAAGTTTGACATGTTTAAAAAAAGTGTAAGGTTAAATAATTATAACTGAACGTTTTACTTGAGTGCTTCTATGAGCTTTGTAAAACAGACTCTGCAATGCTTCAAGTCATCAAGGTACTCTAGGGTAGTAACTCTGAATTTTCATTTTCTTCTTGGTTGCTCGTAATAACTTAATATTGTTTTACAAATCAACAAAGTAAATAGAAAGAGAGCAAAAGAAAAAAAGGAAGAAGGTAAATTTGTTCCCTTTTGCCACAAAGTCCTTTAGAGAACTATGGCTGGTGTGTTAGCCTTCAGTGCCAGCCACAGTGGGCTGAATGTCAGTGGGAGATTTGTGATTTTCCAATGCAGCAGTTTAAGGGTGCAGCATCATTCGAGAGGGTGTGATTGTAGCACACAAAGTTGTGTCATTCTGGATGGTAAGAAAATCAGATGTAAATGTCCTCAATGAAACAGAATTTGGACCATTGGACAGTGATACTCAGCTATCCCCATTAAACCAATGACTCCAGTTTCCTCCTGGCTCTGCACACACTGTCGCGTCCCTCCAAGCCTAGGTAAGCAGAAACAGAGAGCAGCAGTTCTATTCTCAACACAATAAACTAGAATTCTGCTTACACAGCATGGTTTGGGGCTGCGAAGCCATAAGCAGCTGCAAAGTGACATGAACACAGTCCACTCCAGACTAAGGCTGCTAAGAGCCCGTGGACCTTCCAAGGAAGAACAGATACTCAGACAATATTTTATTTTATTTTAATTATTTAATTGTCCAAAATCAAGCCACTGGATCTTTTAATTCCCCAAGTCTGTAATGTGGAAGTATTGTCACTGTGCTGTCACACTGTACCACTTATGAAAACAGAACTAAAGGAAGTGCAGGTGCTTCTGATGGCAACTGAGTGTGAGGAGAGAGGGAGAGCAAAGGCTGGAAGTTAAAGACATAGGACAAGTAGAACGGTGATTCTGACTTGAATGTACTGTTGTTCATGGTCCATGAAACACTGGAATGTGAAGGGTTTCAGAAGGATACCGACAGCTTATGGTTAGACAGAAGGTCTGGTCAATCTGGGCCTGTTACTAGGGAATTGTTCAGCAGAGAGGGCAGCTTGGAAGCTGACACTGATGCTGAGGCACAGGTGTGAGTGCTCGAGACTGCTGAGTCAAGAGCATGAGAGCAGCCATTGTACATGGCCGGCCAGTCCAGTCTTCAGGGCCACCACTGTTGGCTGCATTTTTGAAGGAAAGAGTCTGAAGGAAGAATCTGCTGGGACTCCCGGGTTGGTGCCTCCAAGAGCATGAGATCTGAATCATATCTGTTTTCTTTCTAGTACTCTTTCCTCTCTCCCCTTCTATACTCCTCCTTGTCTTTAGTCTTTTCTCTTCTAAGAAACTCCAAGTCTGAATTTTTATTAAAAATAATAGTAAATTCAGCCATAGGGGGTGGCTTAATTGGTAAAGTGTTTTTGCCCTCAGAGGCCAGGAGAATTTGATCCCCAGAACCCATGTAAAAGGGCAGAGTATGTAGCCCGAAGCTGGAAACAACCCAGATGCCCCTCAACTGAGGAATGGATACAGAAATTGTGGTACATCTATACAATGTAATATTACTCATCAATAAAAAACAAGGAAATCATGAAATTTGCAGGTAATTGGTGGGAACTGGAAAAGATCATTCTGAGTTAGCTATCCCAGAAGCAGAAAGACACACACGGTATATATATTAGACATATAATATAGGATAAACATACTAAAATCTGTACGCCAAAAGAAACTAATCAAGAAGGAGGACTGTGGCTAAGATGCTCAATCCCCATTCATAAAGGCAAAAAGGCTGGACATCAGAAGAAAGAGAAAACAGAGAATAAGTCAGGAGCCTGCTACAGAGGGCCTCTAAAAGGCTCTACCCTGCAGACTATCAAAGCAGATGCTGAGACTTATGGTTAACCTTTGGGCAGGGAATCTTTTGAAAGAGGTGGGAAATAGTAAGACCTGGAGAGAATAGGAGTTCCACAAGGAGAGCAACAGAACCAAAAAATCTGGCACAGGGGTGGGTCTTTTCTGAGACTGATACTCCAACCAAGAACCATGCATGGAGATAACCTAGAACCCCTGCACAGATGTAGTCCATGGCATGTCAGTGTCCAAGTGGGTTCCACAGTAATGGGAACAGGGACTCTCTCTGACATGAACTGATTGGCCTGCTCTTTGATCACCTCCCTCTGAGGGGGGAGCAGCCTTACCAGGCCACAGAGGAAGACACTGCAGCCACTCCTGATGAGATCTGATAGACTAGGATCAGAGGGAAGTGGAGGAGGACCTCCCCTATCAGTGGACTTGGGGAAGGGCATACGTGGAGAAGGGGAAAGGAGGGAGGGATTGGGAAGGGAGGAGGGAGGGAGCTACAGTGGGGATGCAAAGTGAATAAAGTATAATTAAGAAAATTTTTAAAAATAATCTATCATAAATTAAAAAAAAAGAACAGAGCATGGACCATACGATGACCAGCAAGGCAAAATTATCCCCAGAAGTTTAATAATGTCACTTGACAGTCTAATTGGCCTCATGGCCTGCTCCACACAGTGAAATCATGCCTGTCTCTGGAAACCTAGGCTGACTATCCAGGGCTAGTGAAGGCATGGATCCTAGAGGAGAACTTACCTAGAGGAGACCTTACTATCACCACTTTGCTAAATCAGCATCATTCCTAGCTTCATTCACTCTAACTACTCACGTGCACAAATAAATGTAGACCTCACCCCTCATCAAAGGAACTTCTCTTCGCAATAGACAGAGAGCATCACAGAAAATCACAATTGTTTAAATCCAAAGAACGAGTGATCAATGGTCGGCTGTTAAATCATATACGTCCTCTGGCTTCCTACATGTACATGTATAAATATGCGTGTGCACACACACAGACAGATAAATAAATAAATATTCTTTACAGCACAATGTATGGATAAATAAGGGATGTTTCCCTAATAGAATTCTCATATTTTACTGTACACATGAAGAATCTGGGAAGCGTGATTAAAAATGCAGCTTCCTAGGCCTTGTGCTAGAACAGTTATGATCTCTGTGCCTGCTTGGGGCATTTTATCCAGCCCCTGGGAAGAAGCACGGGAAGTTGCTACAGCTGAAGAATCTTCATCAGGAGTTCAGGGCTTGTCAGGGGGAATGCTGTTTAGAGTTAGCTGGCAGCCCACTCTGGAAGTCCCAATCTGAAGAATACTCACCAGTCCCTGCCAGACCCTATATGGTGTTTCTGTGTGTGTGTGTGTGTGTGTGTGTGTGCATGTGTGTGTGGCATTGAGCCTAACTTCTCTAGTGTATGCTCATTACCATTTCCTTAAGAAATGATGGAAATATTCTTCATTTTCTTCAAGTTGGTTATTGAGACAGAGGCTGTCACTATAGCACAAGCTGGCTCAGACAGCTCACGAATTCATAGTAGTCCACCAGCCTAAGCCTCAGACGTGTTAGCAGCTTTGCCCATATTTAGATGGTTTTGGCCAGAACTAACCACAACAGAGGTTGGGACTAGGTGTGCATATTGGAAAGATAGATGGAGTCTGTGACACGGAAGTTTCTCATATTAATAAAGCAGCCTCGGTACTGATAAAAAAAATTGTTATTTTAAAGGTTACAGGAATAGTTAGAACCACAGTACATACACAAGTAGTAGAATTATTTTTTTCAGATGGTAAAAATAACCAGTTTCTTAGTACATTTTTATAAGGAGAGGGGTGGGGATTGGAATGAAAACGGGATCTCTATGAGTTCGAGGCCAGCCTGGCCTGCAAAGTGAGTCCATTACAGCCAATGCCATACAGAGAAACCCTGTCTCAAAAAATTTGTCAATCAATCAATCAATCAATCAACCAAACAAACAAGAAAAGAGCTTAATAACTCTTGTCTTGGTCAACACAATATATATAAGGTTTTGTCACTGAGGATTACCATCAGCATAAAATTGGGAGATGTAGCTGTTGATAGAAAAGTTGTTGTAGGCATTCAGGGTACAAGGTCCCAAGATACTCCACCTCTTTCTGGTGATGGAGGTTTGCCAGGATGATCAAGGCAGTGAAGGAACACAGCAGTGCTCAGAACTCAGGGTTTTCGGAAGTCTCTGTTCAAGAGTAGGCTGTAGCTGTGTTTGTGGCCAGCCCAATGTTCTACGATTAGCTTCTGTTTTGTTTAACACGTGATCCAATACACACTAAGCTAGCCTTTTGCCCACTGAAGATAACCCCTTTTCTTGCCCCCAGGACATCCATAGAGAATTGCTATCTATTAGGTAATGCAGAGCTCTCATAAAAAAGTTTGTATGATCCACATCTGTGCAAATAACTAAAGCTATGCGTCTGAGGAATTTGTGCAAACTGCAAAAGCAGCGCCTAACAACCTCAATGGGGTGCTACATACTGGATCCTCTGTCTGGCTCAGGAAATGAGTCTACAACAGAGGCATATTTCCACCTGCATCTGCTCGCAATTTTTATTATGAATAAAATGGGACTCCTAGGGTTCTTATGACTGTGAAATCACTTACTTTCACTATCTTCAGGCCACTGTCATCAGTCACTGAGATGAAAATAAACATCCCGTAACTCATCACTGTGCACATTCTGCCCTTAGCCTTTCTCCTCTTTAGTTTCTTTTCTTTTTTAGAATTGGGAATTTCATACATGCATGTAATGCGTTTTGATCAAGTCCACTCTTCTTTCCCTTTCCTTCAGTTCCTCCCCTATTCACACCATCAATATCCTATCCTCAAATTTATGTATTCTGCTCCTCCCCCTCTTCTTCCTTTCTCTCCTCTTCCTCTTCTTTTCTTTGTCATTTTCATCATCATCTACAGAGTCCGTTTTTTTAAATTGGTTCGAGTATGTACATGGATATAGGGTCACCTATTAGAGCACGGATAGCCACTGGTGGACCTCATCTCTGAAGAAAATGGACTTTCCTCTCAGCAGGCATTAATTGCTAACTGTTCCTCAGTTAGGATGGAGACTTTCTGGCCACCTGCTCCCCTCCCCCACCCCATGCTGGGACTTTGGCTCGATCTTGCATAGGTCTTGTGAATGCAATTGCTGTCAGTTTATATAAGCAACTCCCCTGTTGTATGCAGAAAACACTGCCGCACTAGTCATCCTCTGGCTTTTACAGTTTTTCTGCCTTCTCTTCTGTGATGATCCCTGAGCCCTGAAAGGAAGGGGTATGATAGAAAGGTACCATTTAGAGCCAAACACACCACAGTCTTTTACTCTCTGCACGTTGAGTTGACCAGTTCTGGGTCTTTGTGATAATTGTCAGCTACTGCAAAAAGGAGCCTCTCTGATGAGGGCTGAGTGATCTGCTCATCTGTGGGTATAACAATAAGTCTTTAGGAATCAATTTAGTTCTGTGTCCATGTCTTTATTAAAACAGGAACTGGGTTTATCTCTCTAAAATGAGAATCGTATGGCACTCTCTTACTCTATGTCACCCAGAAGCTTCTTGGTTTCAGAGTGAAGCACAAACTCTTCCCATGGCCACCCCAAGCCTTGCAGACGATGAACGTGTGCATCAGTGATCTTGGCTGCAGTCCTTTGCTCACAGAGCTCTGTGTTAACCACATCCTAAACTCCTCACTCTTCCCACTTACTCCTCACTCTTCTCTCTTACTCCTTACCTGGGCATGTCCTTTTCCTGAAGCTTTCTCAGGACATCTTTCTCTGACATGGCAGTGATGGGGACTCCTTTTACCATAGTACACATAATGTTGGAAGAAGGTCCAACTGGGTTTTAAGATGCTGATTTCAGTGCCTTGAGATCTGGTTACTGTCCTGCCACGGACATTGTTGTGAATGTTGAGCTATCTCCGGTAACCATGTGATGATAAGGAATGTTCCCCCATTATCCCTTATTGGCTAAAAAAGATGCTGAAGCCTATGACTGGGTAGAAAAGAGGGAGGCAGAGTTTGAGGTGCCTGAGATTGGGGTCAAGAGAGGAAGGGGAGGCAGAAGAGGTAGCAGGAAAAGGAGAACAGAAAGAAGAGTGAGGATGAGTAGCAGAAGCTGGAGAGAAAGGAGTTGCCTTGGATGGACAAGATAGAGGATGAGCATGTGGCTGTAAAAACAGACGGATGGAGGAGAAGCTGCCTGACGGTCTCAGAATGGCAAGTGATTGGCTTTTATATAAGTTTTAAAGGCATTGGGATTAGAGTAGTTCAGAATCTTCCCAGTATAATGCCTACATCTGAATAAGAAATCATAGGCTCTCCATGTCAATCATTGGGAAACTAACTGGTTAGAGAAAACTGCTGTCATTATAATTTCCTTCATTAATTATTTTAGAAAGAATAATTCTTCTTTCTATACTTCTCTGATCTGCAAACCCCTTTACAGTAAGGCCTATTCATATTTGAATTCCTGGGGACTGACTATTCCATATAACACAGAATGGACATCCATTGAATGAATGAGAGATTTATGATAACTTTTTGGCTAAAAGCTTTTCATATCATTGTTTTACCAGGCACTGACATGTCTGGTTTTTAAGACGGGTGACACATTAAATGAAAATTTAGCTTTCCATGCAACTTTCTTTATGAGTGCATTATCACATCGATCCATAGAAAATCACATTGTCCTAATAAAACAAGTCAGCACTTGACAAGACAGTGTAGACTGCCTGCACTTTCCTGAAGACAAACCAAACCAACACCTTCTTTACCATCCAAAACACTCCCGATACAGGCCTGATGGGATGGAAAGCACCCTGCTCCCATCTAAGCCCACGTAGACTCTCTTCCCAAGGCAGCCTGGCTTAGAAGGGAAGACACGTCACTCCCGTTCACAAGCGTGCTGATTTGTGGCTGAGACCGGAGAAGCTGCTCTCTGAACCACACGCCCCCTGGTGCAGGCGGGCTAAGGGAAGATGAATGGCAATATACGACAGACATCTGAATGTTTCGTATTAAATTAGTCCCACAGAGCACCCAGAATTCTCATTCCATAAATCACCAGGTAACATAAACTCCCTCCCAGGTTAGCTTGCTGTGACTTTGGCCTGCGGTGTCATAGATAATCTGAGAACAGTTAAACGTTTGTCTGAAATAGTAATCATTTTCAGCGTATTTACTCAGTGGTGCTGAGTGACCCAGACTGATCTCTGCTGCTAGAAACAGCATGTAAATGGGAGTCAGCCAACTGAGGCGATTTCCAAAAAAAAAAAGAGTCACTGTTCTTCAAATTCTTGGTCTGCTCTGAAATTGCCGTGCACCCGTTCAGAAGGTACGCCCCAAAGGAGTTAACATGAGGGAACATCAGTGTGTCACTATCCCTTCAGTAAATTGCCGTTAGAGTGTCATTTTTAAAAACCCATCCTCACCTGTCTTGTTCTACAAATCACAGACTGAGAAAGGAGTTGATTGTGCCAACACACATATTTCTTCAATGGCCAAGGTTAATTCCGAGAGGAGTTCCTGTGTTCTTAGATCTATTGTGACTTGCCCATTTCTGAGCTGACATTTGTTGCTATCTTTATAGACTGAAAGAAACATGGGTTCGGGGTTCAAGAGACCATCCAACTTAATGCTCACTGGCTGAGGGCCTGTCTGTGATGCTGCTGACTCTCTTAATTAGATCTACATTTAAAAGTCTGATTCTGACACAGTGGTAAGGTGCAAGGAAAAAAGTAAAAGTTGAGGGAGCGTAATTCCAAGTGGTTCTTAAAGTTCTCTCTCTCTCTCTCTCTCTCTCTCTCTCTGTGTGTGTGTGTGTGTGTGTGTGTGTGTGTGTGTAAAGCTTTTCTACAGAGGGTCACCAGATCGAGGATCACATTTAACCCTTAGGAGCCCAGCCTAAATATGCACAGAGCCACATGAAGAACTCACGGCTCGCCAAGGGCTAAAAGTGGCTTTAGTGAGAGAAAGAATCCTGTTCTGAGGTCCACGCTTGGCTACTATAACAGCACTGAGGCTGAGTAATTAATAAAGAACATTAACTTATTTCTTGCAGTTTCGAAGGCTGGGATGTCCAGGAAAAAGATGAAGCCATCAGTGTCTGTCTCAGAATGCTTCACTTTTCTCTCACATGGCATTAAACCAGGAGAGTAAGAGAACATAAACCTTCACTCCAAGCAGTTCTTTGTAGCTGCACTCAGCTGGTGATGAGAGTAGAGGCCCTATCACCTAAACATTTTCCCCAAATCCCTCTTCCTAATGCTCTTGGGGATTAAGTTTCCAGCACATAAATTTTGCGTGGCATGGTCAGGTCAAAGCACTTGCCACAGTACAGGTTAAGCCACCTACCTTTTCAATGTATTGTCTCACAATTCTGTAAACCAGAAGTCCGAGGACAAGGGATGGGCAAGGTTAATTTCCTCTGCAGGCTCAGCATCTGCTGTTGTCTCTCCCTGGCTCCTTGGTGCCTTGGTCTTATGATCTGAATGTTTGTGGCTTTTCCCCAAATGTGTGTTGAAACCAGACCGTCCGTGTGGTTCTATTAAGTGATGGGGCCTTTAGAGGTTATACCTGTTGGGAAAGAGCCATTCTGAATGGGATTTGCACCCTTATAAAAGGGATTCCAGAAAGTGGCCTTCGCCCTGCACTCTGTGAGGACGTAATGAGATGAAGCCATCTGTGAAGCACAACGCAGGGCCTCACCAGGTGAATTCTGTCACTGTGAATAGGCCTTTCAGCTTCCAGAAGTTTGAGAAAGAAGTCTCGGTGGCCCATAAGCTGCCAAATTTAGGCATTTTGTTATGTCACTGAAATAAACTAAAACAACTGGCAACCGCTGCCCTTCCTTGATTCTTAAACTATCATGCGAATCGCTCTCACATCTATTTCCTGTGGCAGGATCTGAATTTTCTCACTTTGTTCAGGACAGTGGCTACGCTGGTGATCAGTGGTCCAGCATGCCCTAGTGTTTTCTTCGCTAATTACATCAGCAGGGGTAATTTTTTCCACACGTCAGGTCACCTTCTGAGGTGCTGAGGGCCAGGCCTTCAGCATATGGAATTCGAGGGGACACAATTTAACCCACAATGGCAACAAAGGTTCCGTGTCTTCCTCCCAAGCACTTAGAGAGAGCAAAGCACCCTACCATTAAGCACCACAGCCTTTCCTGGTGGCCTTTCTCTTTTTTTATGCTTTTATGTCGTTCTTGTTCCTCACTAACACCAAAGTCTGATATTAATGGAAAAACCATTAAAAAGGAAAAAAAAATCCTATTATCCTATGAGGTAAAGTGAATGTACTCAACTGTAAAAGGAAGACTTATCGATCAATTTCAGTCAAACCTTGCTTGTCTGACACTTCACAGCCAAGGAATGTGTTTTTATTGCCTGGCCAGATAGTTCAGGTTTCCGGTCAGTCTTACCAAAGACCCATTTTATAACATTGACAAAATTTTATCACAGAGCTATGAAAACAAAATTAGATTTCATAACTCACATCAGGGCTGGAAGCAGTTGCCCCTATAAATTTTACAAACCTTATCAAGCTTTAGTGTGCCTACTCTGATAAGATTTTTAAGGAGCAACTTTTACTGAACTTCATGCATATACGCATGTATATAAATAAATGTGTGTGTGTATATAGATATATAGATATATATTGTTCCCTCTTTTTCTTACAGGGAAGAAAGCTGTGTCTGTCTGTTTCTGGGCAGAAAACCGTGACAGGGAGGCTAATTGCTTAGACCAATTTACTTCTAGAGAGGAAAGCTGCCATTTATCTAAAAGTTTTAAATTTTACCTTCAAATTAAGTGGATTTTTAAATAGCAATATTTTGAAGAATCAACATTAATAGATCAGCCACAGTATATCCATATATTCAGACTAAGATAGGTCATAACTGAAAGAGGTTTTAGCCAGAGATACTTTGCATTTGAGTAAAATCCTACTTACAGTCCTAAGCTTTTTCAGTTTGTAGAGTTGACAGAAAAGCAAATGCATATATATATATATATATATATATATATATATATATATATACACATATATATACTTAAAGACTCCTTTGTCTCCCTTACCATATAGTAGTGAGCAATGAGAAAGCATGAGCCCTTGTTTTATTTACTCGGGCTGAGACTCTACGACAAATTCTTCTTGCCAAACTCATCAGCCCCACCCCTGTGCACTTGAAAGAGGTGGTTCTACCATCTTCTCCCCTTGTGCTGGAGTGCCCACTGAAATTACTGATGGAAACAGAGGATCCAACTTCTGCATAAAACCTCAGTTCTGTTAGCTGCTCAGCGGCTACACTCCTGGGTCCAGTTAAAGTGGTGTTATAACACAACGGTCCTTTCTGCTTCTCAGAAGAACCATTTTTCAGAGCTATGCAAACACAGTGAAGAATCACAGCCTAAACTAAATGTGCTATATTCTTAAAACACATCTCTGTTGATTGTACACTTTGGTTTCAAGCACGAAGACTGAAGAAATGTGAAGAAAAGTTATGTGAAATCCCTTACAAATGGTCGAGCAGCATTTAAGACAGACTATTGAGGAGCAGTTTTCAACCCATTTGGGTTCATATACTCCTTTAAGAACTTTGAAACCCTACAATCTCAAGAAACGCATTTGAGGAAAATGTATTATTATTTTTGTTTTAAATACAGTTTCACAGGGTTTAAGGAGCCACCTGAAAGACACTGGTAAACTTTCCAGGTACAGAGATCTTGAGAGAAAAGAAATGGCTTCTGATTTTTATAATCTTTGATGTTTGAGACAAAGAAGTTGTGTATCTCTCAAATGGCAGATTCCCAGGTACATTTCAGATGGAGCAAACAACTTCCCGAACAGTTAGTGACGTATTCCAGAGGAGACACAGTTAGGAAATTCCCTTTGCAGGTATAAATTCCTTAATAGAAAGGCTAATTGTAAGCCTGATTTCAGAGTTTCCTCACCCTGTTATCTATGTCTAATTTCTCAGAATAATCCTTTACCAAAGATGGACTGTCGGTCTGTCATATTCTGGCTCATAGGGATTCAGAAGAATCACTGATAAAGCAGTGAGGAAAAGAAAACATAGATCTCCCTCCCTTGCTGGAAAATGAGCCCGGAGCTTTGCATATGCAGTGTTCTAGAGAACACCCCACACCCCTTTCCCAAACTTTAATTCGGTGATGGAGAAGGAAACATTCAGTGACTGAAAGTGAAAAACTGCCACACCCTAGTTAGCCTTAAAGCTACCAGAAAATTTGAGGAGATTCTATGTGGTCATTAGATGATATGGGAAACATCAATCTCTTCTCTTTGGGTTCTTACTCTCATTATTAAAAGAATGTAAGAATGGACTCAAACAAAAAGTTGATGACAATTTTATTAGCATTTTAAAAGAAAAATCCAGGGCAGACAATCTAAATAAATCTCAGCAGTTGCCCTGCATAGGAGAAGAATGAAAAAGAAAAGAAAAAAAAAAACCATGCTTTTTAAGTTAAGCTGTCCTGGATGTCAGCTGTATGGTCCACAAGCAGTCAAATGGTTGAGAGGGGACCCTTGAGAAAGAGGGAAGCTGGAAGTGTTAGGGATGTCTGAAATGTTAGGAAAAGCATGCTTAGGAAAGAGAGCAAAGAAAATGAAACATTATGCTTTTCTGGGTAATTCAGAAATGTTTACAGACTTATGAAGCAATATGGCTGCACTCTGAAACCTATTTCACCAGAAAAAGAAAATGACAGCACCTCAATAAAAGAATAACTATTCCATCAATCTCTTTAGCATGGCTTAAAGTGTGTTGTGTTTCTGAGGGATGGTTCCTTGGCCTGGTGAATGATGAGACCATATTAGGTTTCCAGAGACTTCATGTTGTTGACCAGAAGGATATGATTTTTCCTTGGTGAGTCATTACTGTTGCTGAATTATTAATGCATCATAATTGTGTGCTCTCTTTTATTTACACAGATAACCCAAGACTTCTCACAACTATGAGAAGTGGGTATAGTAGGCGTAAATTACCTGACATATTAGTTGGCTCTCAACAGTGAAGGGAAAAGTACTGTGTCTACCCTTTGGCCAAGGAAATTTTCATCATTTAGCTCACATTCATGAAATATGCCAGCACTACTCTGAGTGTTGTATAGTTCTTGACCAAACATACTCCTATTTCTCTTGGACGTTACTATCCCAGATAACACATAAATTCAATTTAAAAACCAGCTAACCAAAAGGTAAGTGGCGTAGTTGGAAATGTCTGCCAAAGGCTCATGTGTTAAAGGCCCACTATCCATCATGTGGTGCTATTGGAAAGTGAAGGAACATTTAAGATTTTTGTCTTAGTAGAAGTCCTAGTAAGATGAAGCTCCCAAAGTGAATACTGTCTTTCTTCTCCTTCCCCTGGCCTCCTTGAGGTAAGCAATCTTCCCTTGTCCTCTTCACCTGGTTCTGCCTCTCCCAGGTCCAGGAACAACTCAGCCAATTAACCATGGGCCCAACCCTCTGACGCAACAACCTAAAATAAACTTGCATCCTTTTAAACTAATTTGTCATGGTCATAGAAACCAACACAGGAAATCAGTCCCAAAACTGGGTCTATTGATGTGATTTCACATGACATTGTGGATGGGAAGACTTCCTAATTGATTTATGACAAGAATCTGAAATATTTTGAAAAAGCAGATCACAGGAAACATCACAGCTACAAGCAAAGCCTAATGGGCGACTCTAGGAAAGGGACAGGCACCTAAAATGCTGACAGAAATGGTTGCAAGAGTGATTAAGCTCATGGAATTTCAGGTAGAAATGAGGATTGCATTGGAAGCTGGGATATAGGTAATTTTCGTAAGTCAGACAAAGAATGTGTCTACATTTTATTCAAGCCCTGATACCTTGCGTAAGACCTAGCTTAATGGTGACATGCTAGTTCATCTGGTGAAGAAAGTTTCAAGACAGTACAGAATCAGGATGTGGCATAGATATTTCTGGCTGCTCTTAGGAGACTTGCTACAAGAACTGAGAAGAAAACGTAGAGTGAAAACATTTAGGAGACTTAAAATTTGGCAAGGAGTATGCATAACATTCCAGCCAGCGAGTATGCAGTTACTCAAAAGACTGACACATTCAAAAAAAAAAGCCCAGTTCTTTGCACTGGGACAGTGAGGAAGATGCCTGAAAACCCATCAGGGATTTCAAACCTGCAGGACACAGTTCCTTTGATAAAGGAACTCCAGGAGATCCTGCTCACCTAGAGCTGTCCAGAAAGTTGGTTCCCCATGGTTCATTTCCCCATGTTCAGCTGGCCTAGAGGATCTAGAGGATCCTGAAGCTAGAGTTTGAATGAGTTTGGTACATCTCCTGCCTGTGAGCGACCTTGATGTTGTCCGCATGCTGGTTTGGCAGGCATACAGAATGCCAGAGTTATTATATGTTCATCTGTCTCTTCCCCAGAGTTCCAAAGAAAACTGAAGCTAGGCAATGTATGCCTAGGGGCTACCATCCCCACTAGCAGTTTCTGAGAGGGCTGTGAGAGCGAAGCCAAGGATGCTGCAGAGATCCCTGGAAATCAGAGAGGAGAGAGAAGTATACGAGATGTCTGCTGAAGGAAGGGACATGTGATGGGCAGAGCTTGCCTGAGGATTCAGTCATGTCAGCTGCAACTGTCAAGGCTGGAGGGACAGGGCTACCTAAATCCTTGGGATTTCACCATTGTGTGCCACAGTATCAGACGTGGGAACTTAGATTTTTTTCCTGTGAGTCTTTGGTCTTGCTTTAATCTGATATTTCCTTTCAACACTCTTGTTCATTTCCTTTGAATAGGAGTGTTACCTTTGGCCAGTATGCATAGGAAGTGTGTAATTTGTGCTTTTTAGTATTCCAAGCTAAGGCTTTGCTTTGAATCCCAGAGACTTTGCAATTATATTTTTGAGAAATGCTGGAACTGTTAAGAATCAGGCATTAGGTAAGTCTTATAAATAGACTGAAAATATTTTGAATTTAAGATGGTATGAATTTGTGGGGCTGGAGACAAAGCGCTATGTTTTGAATCTGGAGTCTGTTCCAAAGATTCATGTACTCAATTCTTGGCCACCATCATGTTGTATTATTAGAGGATGACAAATCCTTTAGAAGGTGGGGACTAGAGGAAAACTAGATCATTGGAAGCCCTTGTAAAGAATAGTAATACTGAGTATAAAATAAAACAATTATACGTATATATCATATATACACATATGTATATAATATATGTATGCATGTATATATAATATGTGTATATGTATAAATACGTATACATACATATATCCTTTTCTTCATCTCTCTTTATTATCCATCATGATGTGTACACTCTGCTATAGAATGTACTAACTGCCATAATATTCTCCCTCTGTACAAAGGAACTATAAACTGACTAACATCTTTGATACTAGCTGCCCAAATAAATCCTTCCTCCTTTTCAGGCAAACTTCCCGCGTATTTTATCATAACACAGAAAGCTGACCAACACAGCAAGAAAACAGATAATAAAAAATGCTGTGAAAAAAAATGAAGCAAAAACATTTGGTTGACAGGACAGGAAGGGCACATTAATATTTATACGCAGAGTTGGAGATAAAATATTTGTGAGGTGAACACCAAACTACCCTAGCACTACCTGCAGACATTGAGAGCTATTTGCTTCCTTGGAAGTGTTTCTTTAGACCAAGATTGGGACAAGATGGCCTTGGAATGCTCACCTGACCTTTCTGCGTCTCAAACATAGACTGGACACCAATCTCTGCCTCAGCAGAAAACTTCCAAGCTATCGATGACCAGGATCCAGGTGGAATAAAGTGTAACGAATGTTGAGGTGTCTCTAGAAACTTGTCTGAGTTTACCTTTCTTACAGATATGAGAGATCACCTGTGCCACCTTTGCTGTGATCACCAGAGTGGTCATCTTTTAGGACTGATAGAAATTAGCTAGTTGATTACTATCTACTTATTAGACTCTGTGCTGGTTCACAGGTACATTGATTTATTTTATACCCCAACCATCATCATCACAATGACCATAATCATCATCATCATAATCAGCAGCAGCAGCAGCAACAACAACAGCTTCATTTTGCAGATATGGAACCTGTGATGATTTGAATGAAAATGGCTACCATAGGCTCATAGAGAAAAGCACTATTAGAAGGCATGTTCTTGGAGTAGATGTCAGCTTGTTGGAGGAAGTGTGTTACTGTGGATAGACTTTGAGGTTTCAAGTGCTCAAGCTAGGCCCAGTGTCTCTCTTTTCTTGCTGCCTATGGGTCCAAATATAGAACTCTCGTCTCCTTCCCCAGCACTATGTCTGATTGCATGCCACCGTGCTTCCCAGCATGACAATGATGGAAGAAACCTCTGAACAGTAATTCAGAGGTAAAGAAATGCAGCCCCAATCGAATATTCTCTTTAATAAGGCTTGCTGTGGTCATGACGTCTTTTCACTGCAATAGAAACCATGACTAAGTCACAACCCAAGTCTCCTGGCAAAGATGGGGCAGAACGAATTCTGATGCTAAAAGCGTAGATGCTAAACTCCCATGCTAACTGAGCATTGTCTGTTTTTTCATCCAGAAGCATTTGTTTATTGAGCTTCTGGGTAGTGCTGAGCCCCTGCAAGTGGGGTAAAGGGAAAAGTGTATACAGATGCCTACACACTGTTCTTTTGATTAAACCCCAGAGAGGATTTTTCTTTGCTGCCATTCTCTAAGTTTCCAGGATCTCTGTCTGCTCTGTGAACTTGAGCAAAGGTAAAATTTCTGTTTTCTCCATTCCTGGACTTTCAGGCTTGGGATAGCAACACATTTGGTTTAGATTAAGCCCACTGACTGAAGCAATGTGCTTCAGCCCAAACACACATGACCTCATGAAGCATCGCCTTATCTGGTCCAACCGCTCTATGTAGCACCCCGGTCAGTAGTGGAACAGGGTCCGAGGAAGAAGATCAGTCAGGTTTAGCAGTCACGTGCACACAGCAGGATGGTGTCTTTTTAGACTGTAAAACCCAGTCAGGAGCATGTGTGTGCATTTATATAAGCCTCTTTTTTTTTTTTTTGCCCGAATCTACATTATAGAGATTTTAATAGCTCCAGTAATTAGCCAAGCATGCAGCCAACCCCATTGTGTTCCTCTGTAATATCACATTCCCTAGGGCCCACCTTCTCTGCTTGCCAGGCTCCCCCAAAGAGCCTCCTTCTCCTTTATTTTCTAGCAGAGAGGGCAGATTTCTTATCAAAGGGCTCACTGTTCACATTGTATGGCTTCCCTCCCTCAGGAGGGAAGACTTTGTTTTCTCAGGGGTTCAGGGTTGTGTTACCTAGTTGTATAAGGAAGACACAGAACAGGGCCTGGGAGCTCGTTTACAACGAGGTATGCTGGGGACACAGTGGACCCTACGCAGCAATGCCTGGCCCAAGACGAATGTCAAAATCATCCACGGCTTGCAGTGCTTAACAAACTCCTGACAATTCCATTACTGACCTTACAGAGAGCAGAACAAGGCACCCAGAATCACTGTTAAACTGTGATTTTTTTTTTTTCAGAATACTGCCCTTCTAGCTCCCTGGAATACTTCTCATTCTTCTTCTCTCATATTCTATAACTGTATTTTAATAGTAATATTTTATCCTATCATTATAGGCAATCTTCCTGTAGGAGATGAGGGATGTTCCTTGAGATGCTTCAGACAACTTGAATTTTTCTTACTGTTCTTTCTCTTAGAGTCCACATACCACACACACACACACACACACACACACACACACTACAAGCATACACCCATCACATCACAACACACACACACTTTAGATTTAAAACAAAGACAAAATTGCTCTCTTACTAGGATGACACAGTTTATATAGTTAACAGAATGACTTCCTTCCATACTTATATGCCTTTTCCCCAGAGGCCTTTAGACAGACGCGCTTATTGCCATTTTGGAGAGACTTTTTTTTTCATGAAAATAATATCAAGGAAAATTTCAATAAAGATGTGTGCGGTTTATTTTACTGAAGTCAATGTTTTTTATCAATGTCTAACTTACAAGGACATTCGAATTGTCACCCCAAATCAATTAGA
This sequence comes from Psammomys obesus, assembly GCF_907164565.1. Lineage (NCBI taxonomy): Eukaryota > Metazoa > Chordata > Mammalia > Rodentia > Muridae > Psammomys > Psammomys obesus. Next base: position 28,374,400 of record NW_026585504.1, on the reverse strand, counting down.
AGTCAATAAAGTTAGCCCCAGTGACATCAATGAAGAAAAAAAACAACAAAAGCAATCAGAAAACCCCCTCCCAGCAGTGTAAAATCCATTGTTTAAATGATGGTTCTAACTGGGTTCGTTGTGATTGACTGACTGATACTTTTGTCTCTCTATGGGGCGGGTATCAGACAGCAAGGGACCCGCACAGTGGCAGGGACACATAAAAGCCAGCAAGGTTTTCTAAGACTTGCTCTAAAATCTTCTCCACAGAGGTGTTAAAGGATAATTAATGGCTTCTAGCCATTTACCACACAAATAAATCTCATTTTAAAAATGTGTTTTCTAGGCCGTAATGACAAAAATGTTAGATAGTTCCCTTAAACTCAGAAAGACAAATTAGCCATTTAGAATGCAGAATCTCTCTCCGTGGCCAGTTTCCTCTCAAAGAGAATGTCTGCTGCATACACAATATTCTGAATTCTCCTCTCTCCTTCGGAGAAAGGCTGCCGTGGGAGAGGCCTGACTGCTTGTGTCTTTGCTTCTGGTCCGAATTGATTCCAGATGTGAGAGGTAAATACTGAAAAGATTGTGGAAAATAAAGTGGAAATGAAAAAAAATTCCCTGAAGCCATTTGAGTGTCGATGACAGATGAGGTAGACATTTTCGGTTTAGGCAGTGAACTTGTGGGGAGCTCAGAGGGCGCACAGTCCTGTAGGCATTTAGCAAACAGGAAAAACCCAGCTGAGCATCAAGACTGAACCTATGCTCTGTGTGCCCAAGAGGTAACACGGTGCCTTGACATTAACACATTAACATCAAATATATGTTATAGGTGCTCTGTAAATAAGCCAACTTTAAGTCTTCCCAAATTTGTGCATTTGTAGGCATTTTTAAATCTTCCAATCACTGAACTTATCATTAGTACTTCATTACTCGGAGAAAGAAGTGTTCACAATGTGTAAGTCAATTACAGTGGGAGAAGTGACAACATACCAAAGTGCATGTGACCCAGAGAAGGTTCAAAATGTGGATTTTGGCACTTCCTCGCTGACCTTGAGCAAACTATTATCAGCATCCTTTTTCCTTAGCTGCAAATGAGTACTGAAGTTTTAGTATTTATTGTAGGTGGGTTGTGAGTACCAAATGTAGTATGCACAAAGGGTTTAGCCTAACAGCTTACTCAATAAAGTCAAGTCCACTAGCCTTTTGTGATTTTAGAAATTCTTCCAGGAGATAATGCCTAATTCAGCATGGTGTGGTGTTAATAATTTCTAATCATCGATGTTCTGTGGCTTGTAAGTCACTGATAGCATTTCTAGATGTCTACCATTCCAACTTGCATTGCTATTTTAGTAAGAGTTCTTGAATTTAAGTCAGAAGCCCAAGGAGCAGATGGCAAGAGACTTAGAAACCCTCGGACACCCCAGACAGCTAGCCATGCGAATTAATGGCTTCCCATAAACTCCTAAGTCATTGGTTTAACATTCAATGTCTAAAATATTCTTTCCTTATTAGACAGGCTTTTTTACATGCTCAAAACCTGGCTGTATTGGGTAACAGGGAAAGGAAAGATCTGTAGAGCAATGTCTGCGATTTTCTTCCACCTCAATCAGATTCAAGAGGGAACTGGATACTATGAAGAAGGGAAATACATGGTGATAGCCCAAACACCTAAGTGTCCCTCACCACTTATCTACCCGGTGGTGCTTTCCATGGGCTGGCGCTTCACTTTAAGCCACATGCCCTTAGATACGGTGACCATGTTGTGTATTCCAGGGTATCAGATCTGGAAAACAGTTTGTGTTGAATGAATTGTAGAGTTGGTGATGGGCTGGTGTGAAGACTGTGCACCCAGTAGGAAAAGAAAAGAGAAAGGAGACAGGATTGACTGTCTCCTTGCATTTCTTCTGTCTAGACGTTCCTTCTCTATCATCTTCTTCCCTAGAATCCCAAAGCTTCATGAATGAAGGAGCACAGAGCACTTACTCAACCCAGCTCTTTAGCTAATGAAGGAAACGTACCCATTACGCACCGAAGTGAACCCTGTGAGCACATTTCGTCAGGATTTTAGTGCGTCTGGAAATTTAGAGTCTTTTCCACAGCAGCTGTTTCACCTTCTGACAGTTCTGAGGAGTATTGTTCCACACACTGATGGAAAAGCGCGTGACTCATGTTCATCAAAGCAGGTCAGTGCTTCTTTCAGAGCTGCAGTGAGCAAGCTTGGCTCTCCTTCTGCATGGCGGGTCTGTCCACCTACGGCTAAAGCAATCTTCTAAAGCTGACCCCTTCTCACTCAGTCCTTGGACAACCGGAAGTCGTAGCATATCAACTGCAGTTTTTCTTTGTGAATTTTCTTTCGTTTGCATCACCATACTGTGTGTTTTTTCAGAGCAAGAGGCATTCAAGTAAGTTTCACTATAAGCGCCATAAAAGTCACAACAAAAGTGCTAATGAAAGACTCATTGCATGCCAGACATTGTGATACTTTGTTATGTTATGCTAACACTTCCATCGATCCTGTTACTCTCATTCACAGAAGAAGCTGAGCTTTGAGACAACGTTGCTCAAATTTCTTCCAAATACTAGGCGGTGACAGTGGGATTGAGATCGGTCATCCCTCAGATGAAATCTCATACTCTACCCACTAGATGGCACCTGAACATACAGAAAAGCCAGATCTGTATGCTAGAGGTGAACCCATTACGTGATTTTAAGAATGGGTTTTAAATTGCATTGAACTATATAGTTGCAATAGTGTTGAAACTCGCAGCATTTGTGAACTGGAAAATTCGCTGGTGGAGGACCTGTGTTGCTGTATTAGATAAGAGATGCTCTAATAGAATCCTGCTGCTCTTTCTGATAGAGTACTGTCCTGAAATTGTAATCCGAGATAGAAAAGTTGGTGCGGCGGCACCCTGTCAGGTAGGTCTAGTTGCCTGTGTGGCTGATGAGAAGAAATAAGCCACCAGAAAATGTGACACAATGGGCATCGAAAAACTTAACAGACACTGTCATCATTCCGGACCGGATTTAGGAACACAATGAGGCCCTTTTCTTAGCCGGTTTTGTGCTGCTGAAACAGGACATCACAAACTGGGTAATTTATAATGATCAGAAATTTATTAGAACAAAGATTTATTGACTCACAGCTTTGTAGGCAGGGAAGTCCAGGATAAATGTGCCAGCATCTGGCAGGGGCCTTTAATCTGTGTTATTACATAGCAGACGGTGGGAGGCAGGGCGAGTGGGGCTAAGAAGCAGCAACTGGACTGCCTTTTGCAAAGAGCTAGGAATCAAATGTAGAGTCCCATGCATCTTAGGCCAGAGTATTGCCACTGAGCTGAACCTCCAAACTTAAACACTTATCCTTTCAAATGACAGTGTCAAAAGTCTCATTCAGGAGGGAGGGGCTCTCATTGCCTAAAGTCCCCCTTCCCAGTACAATTACAATAGAGATTCCATTTCAGAGATTTGCAGGTTACAGACATCCAGATTTTTGAGGCCCTCTTCTAGCTCCAGTGTCTCCAGCTTCAGGAAATGGAAATAACCTGGAAGAAGAGGAAAATGACCTCAGAACAAAACAGACATGATGGGTACATGATGGGAAATTGATGGAACTGTCTCCTCCACCCAACTCATCTAAGAGTTTTTGTGGTTTCACTGTTTGTCTTTTCCTTTTAGATTTCTGGGCTCATCTCGGCATTGTCTACATTTAGCAAGAATTTTGCCAAGTCAGTTTAGACAATGTCCATTATCTGATTACCTTCCTTGTCTGATCAGGAGATGAATTCTGTCAGGTTGGGTTATCAAGCTTCTCCTTCATCTCTCCTGTTTCCTGTTACTCATTTTCCATCCAAGAGCTTCACACTGCTTCTGGGTTAGAAGTTCCCACTTTTGCTTACATTTGAAGTTAAGCTCTGTCTCTTTCCTCCATGAGAAACCACACCACTGAAGTCTTTACAGCTATTATGATGGTCTTCATAAAGTTAATTTTACCAGCATTTAGTGTCATAAACATTTTGAACATAGTCTCTCAGCTGTGGCCCTTATTCTCTCTAGAAATCTATCTATTTGGTCAACAGAACTTTAAAAAAAATTTTTTTATATATTTTTTGCCTTTGAGATTTAATAAAAATTGTTTCATCAACTCTCTATGTACTTTGTAAAAGTACATATTTACCATCTTTTTTTTTATTGAAATTTCAGCCTTTAGAACAATTTGCCTCTTAAGATCCCAGACCTATATTAAGATTTGGATACTTGAATAAGCACAGCTTCACACACACACACACACACACACACACACACACACACACACACACACAC
>NW_026585504.1:28273068-28370085 GCF_907164565.1 Psammomys obesus | reverse complement strand
CACACACACACACACACACACACACACACACACACACACACACACACGCTTATCACCCATGTTTCTGCCATCATTGCTCCTGTTACATGGGATTCTAATAATTACCTCCCATCCTAATAGTTGTCCTGTGTTCCGGGATGACAGGGTAACTGGTGAGCTTGCTTACCACTCTTTCTTCAGGATGGTGTATAGCAGTGCCAGGTATGCGGGAAATGGTTTCTGAATAAACAAAACTAAATATGAAAAAATGAATGTACTGACCTCTGAACAAAGGCTTTGAGGCCATTACAAGGGCCCTCTGTAACACATAAGCCAAAGTTACTCCTTCATTCTGTATTCCTTCACTCTGTTGCTTTCTCTTACAGTGGTGTTCTCATCCGGGGCTTCGAGTCATCACCAAAAGCAAATTTCATGCAAACGTTGTTAACCAGAAGCAACTCTTGGCTATATAAGTCAAATCAACATATCCTATTAATTTAATATTGACTGACCACCAGCAGATAGAAGAATGGAAGTCTCCAGAATGATATTTAGAGTTTTCCCCTTACTGTATATAGCAGTATTTATCAAAATATCTTTTCCTTTTCCTTTAATGTGATACATGCTCAAGAGATAGCATATTTTATGAAACAAAGATTGTCGTAACTGTCACAAAAGACAACATTGAGCACAGGACTAGAGCTTTGACTGTTTCTGGCAGGAAATCTCATGAATGAGAGTTTTGTCAGGAGAGGGGCACAAGCCGAGGCTCCGAAGTTGTAAACTCTGGATTAGAATCCCAGCTCTATCTACCACTTCCTGTCTCAAGACCTTGAGTAATTTATTTGACATTTTCTGAAGCCATGTTTTAAGAAGTGTAAAAGTTGCATCTATCTAGCAGAATTCTTGGGAGGGTTAGATTAAGTCATGTGCTTACATTCTTGGCATACTGGCTGACCCGAGCTAGAGCTCAGGCAACACTCAGCGTAATTGTCATCCTTGGTTTTATCTGAATGTCTTTTCTTAGGTTTAGTTTGACAAAATAAGTGTTTCGTAAGTTCCCCATGCATCACTTGGGCTGTGTCTGTTATGAGATGGGCCAGCCCATAAACATACTCTCTGAGAGGACTGAACAGATAACTGTGGTCCCTAGAACCTATGGAAAAGGGGAACGAGAGAACCAGCTATACAGAATTGTCCTTTAACACCCCCTCACCCCTATACCAATAGCATCACCACCACAAACCACAACCACGACAATAAATAAAAATTTTTAAATGTTTCTGAAGTTATGGTTGTGGATAAAAATAATTGTGCTGACACACATACAATATGATACATTTTCCTTTTCCTTCTTGGGCTAACATTTTTTTTTAATATTTATAAGATTAGTTACTCATTTATCTCTCTATTCAATAGCTATTATTGTGTGTAAGTTTTGTATATTTGAGGATGCTACCCCTGAAAGTTTGTAGTCTGGAAGGAAGAATGAAACATTCACACTCACTTCAGTTTATGAAGAGGTAGAAAGCAATGTGAATCAGAGGGAGCAGACACACCACAGTGGAGTTCGGGGCAGAGAATCCCTGACATTTCAGAAGGAACATTCAGAGATGTACAAGTAAGCTGGAAACCTCTGCTTCTGTGGTTACAGAACTCAGAAACCTGAAAAGAGACAGAACTGAGATGAATTTCAGGCCATATCTCAGGAATAACACTATATCTGACCCTCAGCAATCCTGCAACTGGAAAAAGAAATATCCTGAATAATGGTTGTAAGACCCGAACAAGCCACCATCATCAAATAGAGAACAGACAGACATCAACAAACACAAACACCACTTTCCTACCTGGGTAAGGATGCTTTGAGTTGAAGAATGAAAATGAAAACAATACATACTTTTATCACGGGGAGAAAGAACAGCCTGTGGGAACATGAATGTCATGTGTCTTGTTTGTCTGGTTGTTTTGTTGTTTCCATAATGCTTGGTTTCCAGAGGTTAGAAATGGTGGTCACCGCCCAGAAAATAAAGCAGTACTTAGGATGATGTCTAATTTCCCATATCAATTCAATTAAGAACATGTTGACATATTTGTTCAGTGCCCAGCAGATGAGTACATGAATCAGGTGCTAGATAAACACAGAGATAGAATAGATGTATATGCCTACCTTCTTATTTCTGGCATACAACCTTGGAGTCCATGGGACAGATGGCATGGGACCAGATAACCATAGCACAGAAAGTTTAACGTGACAAGTCTATGAAGTACTATGCACAAAGATCTGTGGAAGTACAAGTTTGGGGATTGAAGGGGGAGGGGAGACGCCTGGCTGAGGATACTGAGGAAGGATATGCAAACCTGAGTTTGAATTTCAGCTTCTGCCGAGATCCCTTCAACCCGAGTGTCCACTTTACCATTTACAAAAATTAAGATCATTGTAGCAAGTTCAAGTAATGATTCTGGCCATGAAATGAGGCCATAGAGTTGAGCATAACACTTGGCAGCATCACTTACAACGTGCTGTTGTGGTGGCACAAGACACTAATCTTAGCACTGGGGAAGCTGAGGCAGGAGGATTGTGAGTTTGAGACCAAACTGGGCTGCAGAGAGAGAGTTCTGGGGCAGCAGGGGGTAGATAGCCAGACTTTGTCCCAGTACTCTTAACTCTCACCAAAGAAAAAGAGATGCTTTTTTAAAAACAGGTTACCCCATTCACAGTCAAGGCAGGAGAGGGCCCGGGTACATGTAGAGGGCGTCCACAGTAACATAGTTGCTGGGTTTCCCTGGGCTAGTTCAGGGGAAGTCCTGAAATGGACTCTCCTCTTGGTGAGAACTTCTCCAGGTCCTCAAAGCCCTGAACATACTTCCCAGCTTCCACCCTACTGTCTTTGAATACAGTAGAAACCACCTAAGGTTCTCTCTACCAGGTTTTGATAATCTACATGGCTGGGTCAGTGAGTTCAGCCAAGAAAAGAGATTCTTAGGGAAAAAAAAAGAGTGAAATTATTATTTTTTCCATACTATAAGAGGCCTGCTTGGTGGATGCTATCGAGAGAGATTGTGCGGCAAATTGGTGATGGCCGCCTGGTATGTCAGAAGGTTTGTGCAGTAATAAAAAAAAAAATTGCTTACACGCTATCACTACCCAGCCATTCTCTGAAATAACACAAAGACAGAAAGAGCACGCTAAAGGATGGATTCTAGTTGTATTCAGGACAGATGGGGTCTGAGGGGTGTAGGAAGAACAGCACAAACACTAAGGGTCCCCCACCCCCACCTCCATGGGAGAAGGAGATCCTGTTCTCTACTAAGCAGAGACAGGAAAGGAGTTTTATCGAAGCCAGCCCCTGTGCTCACTTTTCCCAGTTTTGGTTGGTTCCATATTTTAAGCTTCCTTAATAACACCTGGACACGCATCCTGGCTCTCTCTCCAGCATTGCCTGACTGACCAGAGCCTCCAAGCACTTCAGCTGTATACATTCCTAAAGCTTGAGTCACTAATTCCCTGAAGGTCCCCACAACCCTGTGGTGTCTGCACCACCTTCCCACAATCTCCATTACTTTTGAGAAACCCAGTGAAGGTTTTGTTTTGTCTTTTGCATTTGTTCTTTGGGTGTCCTTGGCTTAGGTCTGAGTGGCTGAGCTTTGATTGGATTTCAGACCAGAGATTGAGTTCCTATGAACTCCACTGAGAGCTGAAAGAAGAATGGAGTGACAGAGGGACTGATGATCTTTGACCCCAGCCCATTGATGGCTTTTGTCATCACTGTTGGTGGCTGCTCTGAACAAGAATGCATTGTCTCTTTGTCTATTGTGGACTGGCCTTTACAGTTAGTCTTCACAGGATGTAACCTTTAATCAGAGATATGTTCTTCTACCAGGGGCAAAGGGTGGCTGGAGAGAGAGAGAGAGAGAGAGAGAGAGAGAGAGAGAGAGAGAGATGAAGCAAGTTAGCAACACTCTAGAGTGGGGCTTGAAGAGGAAACATTAGGGAAAATGATCATGTTAATAAAAGTTAAAAATTAATTGTCACCGGGTCAGTAGTGTGTATTAAACAGCTACATTACTTATTGCATTTAATCCTGTCTCACTGCCCTGCTTTTCAAAAAAAAAAAAAACAAAAAAAAAAACAAAACAAAACAAGAAAACCCAACACAACAACAACAACAAAAAAACCCCCAGAGATTTAGCCTCATGGTCTTCTCTTTTAACCGTCAATAAGCTAGGTGGACCTGTGAATTTCTTGCTTCATCACAGGCGATGAAGCAGGCAGTCTGATATTGTAGCTACTTGTTGGTGTAAACCTCAGGTCTGGAAAGAAGCTGAACCCTAAATTGGCTTTAGGATCCCTTTTATCTCTCTGGATTCAGGAGGAAAAAAATGTCTATGTGCAAAAATTGCCACTGAGTACTTGCCCTCCTTCAAGGTTTGAGTCAGGTCATATGTCTCTACAGCTCTTTCCTTGAAAGAGTTTCTAGATCCTTCTGATCCTTTTGAAATCATTTCGTACAAATTGTCCCAGGAACTTCTCAAAACAAAGCAACTGCTGCTTTTCCCATTTTTCAAATGAAAAATTTACTTCAGAGAGGATTCGATCTAAAATCACATTTCTAGAAAGTAACTCCGTCTAGAGGCAACACATGACTGTGTTGTTTCTTTTCTGCATAATGTTGATTTTCCTTGATTAAACTCTTCATGATAAACTTGATTAAACAATTCCCCAAATCTCTACTTGTTGTCTTCTCTTACATGTGCATGTAGGTTAAAACATTTTTCTCTTCAATCATTACAGATTCTTAGATCATAGATCAGCAACAAACTGTAGATTAAGATGAGAAAAATAATAATAATCTATTAGCTTAATAGTGTACATATGTTATATAGATCTGGTGATCAAAAGGGTGACTTTGAATTCTAGCTTACAGTGGCGTCTTTAACAAGAATAGTAAATTCTAGAGAACTAGTAAGATCAAAGAAAAAAGGCCATGAATCTGTTCACGCAGCAACCTGTGGGAACCTGAAGATAGAGCTTCCGATGCAGCTGCCTCTGGTGTATGTACAGGCAGGGTTTCTAGGGCTGCGTTCAGTGGTTAATTCTCAGCTTCCCACAGACTTGACAGAGAATGTTCAGTTCTCTTTTGTGGGCTTCTTCCTTGCTTTCAGCTCAGAAACAGCTCATCTTTGAGGCAGGCATATTCTGGTCCCTCCGGACCCTACAGACTTGCCCTAAATTGTTCTTGGTGACAAAAAAAAATATGAAATGCAATTGATAACAATTTTTTAAAGTAATTTTGTAAATAAACTGTCAGTAAACTTATAATTTAAGGAAATAATAGAGGATGTGGGGATTCTGTTTGTTTCTTTCTCTCCATTCTCTCTCTCACACACACAGAGGTGGGGAGAGAGAAACAGAGGAAGTAGGGAGGGAGAGAGAAAGGAAGGTAGAGTGGGAGGGGCAGAGGGATGGAGAGAAGAGTCAGCTACAAAAGCTTTTGGGAAGTACCTTCTATGGTTTGCTTTCATACAGTAGCTGTCTTGTTTCCTTGGTTAATTACTTTTTGTCGATGTTGTCTTTAGATTCTTTGATTCTTGATGCTATAGAAGTTCAAAGGAAAAAAAGAGATTTCATGTTGAAAGTGAGAAATCTTGTCATATTTTCCTTTGATTAGTGCCTAGGGCAGAGTTTCTGTTTTCTTTAATTCGCATCAAGACTGATTCCCAGACCTTGCTACTTTAGAATGATAAAACCAATTCAACCTGGGTAATTAATAGGGCCCTTTGCCCTTTCAAAGTAAACGCTACTTGAAAGTTTTCCAATGTGAAGAAAATGAAGGGGAATGGGAGCAGAAGGGATAGAAAGACTTCTGACCTCTGACATAAAGCCAATGAAAACCTCATGAGACAATACTTCCAGTAGGTAAACCAGAAAAGCAAAAACTGATAGAGAGCAAGGAGATGCTGCCAGAACGCACGCATTTCTGGGTAGTGAGGAGAGAAAGGCCTCTTGCAAGAATCTAGAACCCACATTATATCAAACTTCAGACTGATAAACCAAGGGTGAAAGTGTAATTTTCCCAAGATGTTACACAGAAAAATAACTGGAAATACTACTTGGAACACTAAGCTTTAAATCCAGGCCTCAGAGCATTGCCATAGGTGTCTGCACTTGACGGCGGACGCAACAAGAATGATGGCCACATACGTGAGGAACCATGGATCCTGACTGAACACCAACGTAAAAAACGAACTATGAAGTCTGATCAGCTAGGAGTACAGATGGTAGGCGTTACCTGACACCGAATATAAGGTGTTATGTTCTGCTTCAAAAATTAAACATATCAATGAAAATTTAAAGAACGCAAAGAGAAACTGAAGGATATTGAGGCAGTGGAAGACATATGATGATGATGGATAACTTCTGGAACTCTAGGATTACTAAGAGAAACTGAGAGTGGACAATATTCAGAGATAATGGGCAGCATTTTCTAGAATTTATGAAAGATACTAACCAATAGAGCCAAAAAGTTCAATGTACTTTGTACTTCATCTATAGAAGACCAAACACAAAGCCTTGAAATTTTGCAGTGAACTACAAAGACCCAGACATTTTGATGAAAGCGTGTTTCTTAGAAGACATACAGTGCCACCAGAGTGCTGAGAGAAAAATTACTGTCTTCCTAAAACTCATCCTAAAGTCTCTCAAATTATACATTTCAAGGAAGAATATGTGCAAATCTCTTCACGTTGAAACACAGTTTGTTTAGCAACATGCCCTCTTACAAAGAGACGGTGATAGGACTTTCTTCTGAGAGAATTCAAATAATCTCCAGAGAAAAATGCATGACTTCAGAAGCAGTTTCTAGCAGTAAAAATATACAGACATGGAGGACTGCTAGGAAACATTGGTATACACATTAACAGAGGTTTTACTCTGTTTGGCTATAACAAAGATACAGTGAAAACCCAGGAAAATGGCATGAACAGGAGAAGGGAAAGGAAATGGAGCTAATGAACTAAATTCCAAGTGACTGACAGAGAAGAGAAAATACCTTTTTCTGTAATAGTTACAGACAAGTTGTAGTAGCACCATAAGCAACTTTTCCACTCCTAAGCCACTTGAGAAGTTGCAGGCCTGGGGCCCTGTCACTTGTGAGTCTTTCTGTGTGTTATTCTATAAACAAGAGAAATGAACTAACATGGACACCTCTTTATCTCCTACCTATTGAAATTGTTCAATTATCCTAATTTTCTTGCTTTTTTTACATATTTATCTGTGCATATGTAAACATGCATTCATGTGCATTCCTCTTGGAGTATGTGCGAACACCTGAGGTTGGCATCTGCTTTTTTTTTTTTTTTTTTAATCAGATGCTCTCTGCTTTACACTTTGAGGCAGAGTTGATCCTCCTGATCTCAAATAGTCTTGCTAGCAGCTTACCACGGTCATCACATGCATTCTAGACATCCTAACTATGCTTTTGACATTGCCTAGAACACACTTTATTCCTGGAGCAACCTACCCAGCCCACTGTCACTCTGAAGAGAAAATGAGCCTGTTCAGAATCCTGTGTTGCACTTAATCCTTGTATCTTTTTTGGCCACAGCATTTCTTCTCAGAATTCCATGGCTTTGACCCATAAAAATTATGTGACAGTTATTTTGGAGTAATCTCTCATTTAGAATCACCTGACATGTCTTTGTGACCGAATACCTTGTTAGTAGAAACAGTAACGTTTAAGCAATGTTACTGGCCTTTCCTTTAGATGGCTGTGGCTTCTATAGATGTTCACACTTAGACTCTCAATAAAAGTGATACCTGCCAGACTTGACTCATTGTAAAAAAGTAGTTAGTAAGTCCTGGATGGGAGTTATCATGAAACTATAACTGTATAAATAGCCTTTCTACCATCTATCTATCTATCTATCTATCTATCTATCTATCTATCTATCTATCTATCTATCTATCATCTCTCTACCTATGATCTATCTATTCATCTATTGTGTGTGTCTGTGCATGTGTGTGCACACATATCATGACATTCTTATGGAAGTCAGAGGACAGCTTGCTGAAGTCAGTTATGGGCCCAAAGGTCATGCTTGGTGACAAGAGGTTTTACCAACTGAGCCATTTCACTGGCCCCTATTTATTTTTATTTTGATACCAAGACTCACCCTATGGTTTAGGCTTCCTTCTTCTGTGTTCTCAAGATTCTCTAGCCTCCATCCTTCCAACATCTGAGAGTACAAACACTTACTACCCAACTGGGTTTCTCATTTGATTTTCCATATGTGTGTTTTTTTTTTTTAAACTGGAATTATTTAGTTAAATGGTTATAATCTATTATTCTGATGTTCAAATTGTCTTTATTTTTTTATTTTTTTATCAGTGGGAGTCCTGCCAGGCTGGTTTCATTGTCTTGAGTCATTCTCTGAGGACTTGCTTATTTTATAACATAAAAAGAAATTTTCAGGCTCACGTTGTTATTTCTTTCTAGCCTCCATAGGATTTTTCTCACCCCACCCTGGCTCCAACTCCTTGTGTATAGCCATATCCTGGCCAGAAAGCAGATTTCATCACCCGCTAGCTGCCTCATCGGCACTCTGAACCAGCAGCAGCAGCTGCCTCCTATCGCTCCACCCCCACATACTGGGACAGCGTCCTGTCCTGCTGAGGTTCTTTTCAGAGAGAATATGCCCCCATCTCCACAAACTCTGACACACCCATAACCTTTTTCTTCTATGACGTTTTCCCACTCATTCTGAAAAGGCTCCAACATCTTATTCTAGCCTCCTCCAAAAATACCTTCCTCTTCTGCTGCAGCTCATCCCACGTTCCTGTGACAAGTTGGGCTGACCCTGCTGACCCCATATAGATATTTCCTTCTTCCATGGGTGCTCTGCCATTTGCCATACCCAGCTCTGGTCAGACACTGACCTTGCTAGGCCTCAGCCAAATAAGGTGGGGGCTAGAGCCGTAGTAAAAAAGGAAGGAAAAGCAAAGGGAGAAGAAATAGGGAGAGAAGAGGAGGCAACCAGAAAGAGGTAACCTGAAAAGGAAGTGGAAAAGGAAGACATTTACATCTTGTTAAACAAAAAATACATGGTTCATTTTTAGAATGGAGCCTAAAAGTATAGTGTGTAACATGTAAATGCGCAAAAGAGAAACACTGAAGTAAAAAGAAAAATCAAATCTACCCAAAGAAGGCAAGAAAGAAGGAAAATGTACAGGAAACAGTAATGGACACATAGAAAGTCCTGCATTGCTGTAATTTAATAACATATCACAGTTAAAATAATAAGGAAAAGAACAAAACAATTTACTAGTCATAACAATCTGGACTGACTGTTTCTAAATTTTTGGCCTCTTACGCAAAGAATGGAAATAAGGGACTGACACAGACTTTTAAGAGTTGAAAGAAAACTTTATTTAAAGCAAAACCGCAGAAAGTTCAGATTACACTGTGAGAGAGCAGTGGTCCATGGCAGGGAAGATACACAAGGACCTCAGGTTACTGTCTGAGCTCTCCTTTCATGGGGTCCAAAAAAGGAGGGCCAGTTCCTAAAGAGTGTAGTGTGGATGGTTCTCTGTTTTGGTTGGTTATCATTATAAATTCTACTTCAAATCTCCCCTCTCCCACAATGGGTCTTATTTTAATCATAAGCACACCCAATTTGCACAGGCATGAGATGGTAAATAGTGCTTGAAAGGCCATTTTTGCCTTATAGATGCATGCACCCAAAACCAGTTCAGGCCGAATTACTTTTGGTTTTCTACTCAAACATCACAAAAGTATGATCGAATAGCATCTTCCTAAGTTTGGCTGTTATTAGGGAAGCAGAAACTTACTCTGTTGTTTCGAGAGCAGTGTAAGTACAGATTGACGCAGGTAGGGATCCTATGATGTTAACATGTGACTAGGTGCTTTGTGGTGAGAAGAATTTATGTGCACAGTATATGAAAGTAAAGACCTATGCTTCCAAGTGCATTATTACTGGAAAAGGGTGTTTATCTGTGTACAGCTCAAGACAAGTTGGGTCCCAGTTTGCTCAGCTATTCTTGATGTGCACCTGCCTCAAATCTAGCAAAGTCATAAAGAGAAAAACCATGTGTAGCCCAGTACTTGGATGGTCAAGGCAGGAGAATTAGAGGTTGCAGGTCATCCTCAGCTACATGGTGAATTTGAGAATAGCCTGGGAAGCATGAGACCCTGTCTTGAATAGCAAGCAACAAACCAGCTGATACATAATAAACAAATAAGATCAAGCTGTACATAAAGACAGAATCCATCTGTACATAGTTCACAGTAGCTTGGTCCAAAACATTAGAATAAAGAAAATTTGGAAATTTCCTGTGCCCTTCTTATTCCATAGATGTGTGGCTTTGGTCTCCAGCTCTGGAGGAAAAACAGGTAACAGAGTCCAAGTGATGGACAAGGGTTGTTTTGAAAGGGTGATCATGTCTAAGGCTCCCTCATTATGGTGACACCATTACCTCCAGGGAGTTGCAAGGAACGAATAAGCTGAGCCTAAAACACCATTGTTGCATTCTAATTACTCTGTAATTATGCTCAAAGCAAATGCTTGAAGCACACTAGGAATGTGTCAGAAGGGCACAGGAGCCAGTGTGGAGTGTCCCACTGATAAAAATCAATGTGATGTCATCGTCAGAATCGGAATGATGCCTTTCCTGGGCCATCTGGCTTCTGTCTGTCTTTGGTTCTTAAGACTTGAGGGTGATTGACAGTAGAGATTCTTCCTGACAGTTTCAGCTTCATTGTCCCATTTCAGGCAGTGCCCAACTCCAAGGATATGTCCTACTGCTTTGGCTCCTCATTCTGATAATTTCGGCTTGTTTGGGTGGCCACGCTCCTGAATTGCCCCTCTCTCCTTTGTTTCCCTGCCCTGTTCAGGGTAGTGCCCCCTCACTATTATTATCATTAAATTGCTTCCCTGTTCCTATTCCATTTCTCAGGTCGTCTGGTCTGTGCAATTCACTGCTTGTGTTGAAATTCCCTCTGTTTAGATGTTTACAGTGTTTTTTGTTTTCCTAATCAGACTCTGCCTGGCAGTCCAAATCAACACTGGCAAAAAGAAAGATAATGTAATTATGTCACTATTAGAATTTAGGAGAAAAAGCATCAGTGAGATAAAAACATTATATAATTACAGATTTTATGTATCTAATAACTTGCCAGAATATATTTTAAAAAAATCAAGAAAACTGCAGAGAAAACTAGACAGATCACCATCAGATGTGGAACATATTTCTGTGTGCAACTGATAGCTCATGCTGTCAAGGGAGAAAAATGTGGAAGATTTGTGAAATATAATTAAGAATTCACCTAGAAGACATATATAGTCCACCACATAAGGGCCTAGAAAACACATATCTTATCCAAGCACACATGGAACCCAGATCACACTTTTGGCCATAAAGGAAGTCTTAACAAATTTCAAAGAGCATCATATGGCCACATGCCCAACCGTAGAGCAATATGTTAGAGGTCGCTAACAAAGGAAAGATTAAAATCACCTCATACATTCAGGAGAGAAAATCCTCCTGGGCAAAAGAAGAAATTTCACTGGAAATCCAAATTTACTTACAACTGAAAAATTAAAGGAAAGACAATAATTTCCTGAATGAAATGTAATGCCTCATACATAATAAGGCATTACAGAAATAATAAGAAATACTACAGAAAAGAAAGAACTGTGAGTAAATAGATCAAAAGAGTGAAATCTAGGAAACAAAATATTAACAGTAGAAAAAGACATTGCAATAAAATATAGGAATAGCTTGATATATTTAGTGACATTAAAACTAAGAAACTGTATTTATTAAATACTATCATAGAGCTAAAAAATAAAATAAAAACAACACCCTTACTAACATATACTAGAAATGACATCTTAAGATATACTAACCGTGAGAAGGTGTTCAAAGCATCAATAAAGAAACAACCCAACAAAAAATAATAGCAAAAGAAAGAAACATTTATAGATAAGAAGGGTGTATTGATAAAAGGCATACTGACAGATGAGAGGATATTTCTTTCAATTAGGAGCGAGCTAATTATGAATTATGAATTGCCTTTGAAAACCAAGAGAATGGTGGCATTTTATTGCATGCTGATCTCCAGTGTTGATAAAGATGTAGAATAATGACACTCGTGTGGGAATGGAACCCTTTTGATGAATCACCTGGACAGGTATGTACCATGCAACAAATCCATTCATTTTCTAGGCATTTACTGAATTCAATGATGCATATATACACCAATGTACATATTCAAGTATGTCTGTGGATTTTCTTAATAGAATTTATTTTTAGGGCAGTTTTAGGTTCATATCAAAATTGAATTGAAGTTAGACAACTTTTCAGTTCGTTCACGTTTTCTGTTCAGACAGTTACATGTATGAAGAAAGTCAGTTTGATTTCTTATTTTCCAGGCTGTATACACATTATTCCCTTTTCTCATACTCTTGCATTAGTCCGTGTTAAAAAGCAACAGTGGTTTAGGACAATCTTGTTTTGCTCTTGTCCTTAGCAAGAAAAGCTTGAGAATTTCATTAGTAATATTGGTATTTTTTGATTGTTTTTGTTTGTTTTTGTCAAGGAGGCAGCTTTCCTCCATTTCTAGTTTAATGAGAG
Organism: Psammomys obesus; assembly: GCF_907164565.1. Taxonomy (NCBI): domain Eukaryota; kingdom Metazoa; phylum Chordata; class Mammalia; order Rodentia; family Muridae; genus Psammomys; species Psammomys obesus. The sequence continues at coordinate 28,357,451 of NW_026585504.1, read as the reverse complement.
ATTTTATTAGGATAAAATCTCAGGTTTTGTCAAATGAGTTTTTTATTAGTATGATCGAGTGACTTTTCTTCAGCAGTATATTAATAGGATAAGTTACACTGATCAACTTTTAAACATGGAGCCCACCTTATATACCAGAGACAGATCCTACACCTAATGTACAATTATTTATACATAGTTGAATTTGTCAACATTTCATTGGAAATTTTTACTTAAGTTCATGAAAGCTACTAGCTGGTTCTTCTCTTGTAATCTAGTTTTGGCACTGGAGCATTGTTGGCCACAAACATGAGTTAGGAATTATTCAGTTTGGAAAAGAAAAGACTGTGAAGAATTGGTATGATTTCTTCCTTATATATTTGTAAACTTTGTTAGGGAAATTCATTTGGGCCAGATTGCTTTCTGTTTTAGAAAAATATTAACATTTGATTCAATTTCTAAAAAACAGGTACAGCTACTTGGGTTATCTATTTCTTCTCTGTGAATTTTAGCAGATAGTATTTTTCAAATGATTACTACAGTTCAGATAGATTTTCAAGACTGTGGGCATAATGTTCTCTTTTTAATAATTAAAATTACTTGAAAGAGTTCATATAACCAGCAACATTAAAATAAAAAAAGTAATTATGAGCTAGTAATATAGTGAGATAAATGTAACGATGAGAACACATGATGTACACTGGGCCTTTTTGTTTTGTTTTTGATTACCATATCTTCTGAGTTTTTAAATTATTTCCTAACAACTTGCTTTAGAAAAATTTTAATACAACACATTGTATATTTATAAATTGAATATATATATATATATATATATACATATACATATACATGAAACTTTATGGAATATAAGTTTTCAAATCTTAAACCATTTTTCACCCCCTGAGGGCACTATCTCTCCCCAATGAGATTCCATAATTCATTCATCAATATAGATGAACCCTTAAAAGAAACATATGTTAAGTTCAAAATTAATAATATTGTATAATATATTATTTAGGATTCAAATACACATGGTAAAGTTGGAAAGAAAATCAAGATTATGATAAATGCAAATTTTCTTCAATTGCTTTTACAAGGTAAGTAGACAGAAGAATGGATAAATAATCAAAATGGTTTGTTATTAGCAATGGTCTCTCAAACTATTTGGTTAGTCCAAAGGCGCTTTAAAATTTTAATATTAATGTACTTTCTTAGTTACTTTTTCCTTTGCTGTGATAAGACCATGACCGAGGCAACTTATGAAAGGCAACATTTAACTTGAAGCTTACCGTTTCAGAGCATGATTGCCATGACAGAGAATATGGCAGCCATCTGGAGGAGCAATAGCTAAGAGTTCATATCTTGAGACAAAGAGAGAGCCAACTCGGAATGTCAGGAGTCTGTTGAAGCCTCAAAGCTAGTCCCTAGTGGTATACCTCCTCCAAGAAGGCAATGCCTCCTAATCCTTCCCAAACAGTTCCACAAATTGGGAACCAAGTTTTCAAAGTTAGGAGTCTATGGGGGTCATTCTCATCCAAACCACCACATATTCTGTATGCATTGTTTGGCAAACATATTACAAAATAATTGCAATGTTAAAAGTAGACAGTGAAACACAAGATCAAACCTTTGCAGATTCAGAGAGGTCTTTAGAGCTAGAGAGTGCTTGGACATAGCTGTAAAGGGTCTGTGGGAGTTTTCCACAGAACAGAATTTATATACAAGAAAGCTTAAACTTTAGACACTTTAGGATACTTAAGTCAGAAGAGATGGGGGTTTGATAAATGCATAAAGATTAAAAGTACAGTAAGAAGTTTCTTCGTGATGGTTGCTTTCACACTTAAAAGTACAGTGTTAGTCTGAACCTTTCTTGTAAATAAAATTACCAGCTCCACTTTAGTGCTTCCAGTCCTGATACTTGGTTCTGAGCGGCTTTGCCATCTGTATCCGCCCAGCCTTCTTCCCACTTGCCCTTACAAAATTGTTCTTTCTCAAAGTTCAAGGTTTTTAATCCTTTTGGGCAAGGCTTCACTAATTAAAGCCCAAACAATCTGAAAAGTAAATTAGTATTTGGGAGCCCTGGGCACCATTCCATGGCTCTTGATGTATTGTTGTCATTTCTTAACACTCCAAAAGCCTTCTTTGTTTAAGTCTGAGCCTTCACAAATGCCCCCTTTTCACTTTGAGACCCTTCCCGCCTCTTGGCTTCAGTTTGGCTCAGCACAATCCCACCTAAACGAAGCGCATCTTTCTTGACTCACATGCTTTCTCTTTGTAAATACTTGGGACACATGCCAGACAGTGAGCTTGGCTGCCTCTTGTATCTACTTCACGAATATAATTGCTAAGACGGAGACTATAGACACACAGTGCATGTTCGGTGCAAAGAGAAGCAACCCTTGGTGAAAGGAAGCCAGCAGTGTGAGGAACCCTTGATGTCCTGCCTGAGCAATCTGGAAAAGAGTCTTAGTTCATCTTTGCCTTCCCCGTTCCCAACCCTCAGGGCCAGTTTCCATTGAGATACAAGATAAAATTATAAGAGAAAGTAAGAGACTGTGGCTGTTGACAAGGGATCATCAGTAAAATGGAATTTTGGGTAAAAGTTTGGAGGGGGAGGAAGATGGCAACGACCCAGGGACCCAGGATGTCCTGATCAGGATTAACGGTTTATTAGACTGTCTGGTTTCCTCTGTGACTGTGACGAGCCTCAACTTTTTACCTTTGATAGGCACCGCTTTCATTGAAAGACTTCCCCATTGTGGTAAGTGAAAATTAATTACAATGCCATGCTTAGCAAATCAATAAGGGGGAAAGGTGCCCATTATGTGGATCTTCCGCTCTTTAAAAAAGCCCAAGTAGCATGTGTTATGTAAATGAACAGAGTTTGAAAAGATGCAAAGTTTTTATCCTCTCTGTCCTATTGAGTGAAAACCAAAGCCTGTCTGATAGGCTTGACCATTTTGTCTGTTTGCTTCTAAGTATTAGCTGTCTATTTGAAAGTAATTGACAGACAGACCTCTACCTAACAAAACGGTTTCTTCCTCACCTCTCAAAAAATCCTGTTGTGCTCACTCTGATGCCAACACAACTTTTGGGGTCGGTATCTTCTGTCTACATGGAAAGCAGATAAGGTCTCTTGGCACACCACCTGTCTGAAGATACTACTCACCCATCAGCTCAGGGCCTTTAGTCAAATTCAAGTTAATGTCTGAATTAACCTGGAATGTTGGGCTTCCCTTCTGTATCCTATTTGAATTTTAAAAATAAGCAGGGTAGCATCTAGAGATATGTTGAAATTGGCTTACCTTTTTAATTATTTACATTTGAGTGGATCAAGACCTCACCTCACAGGCTAGTGGACCAATCCATTATAAGCAACCTCATCCTTGGATGACCCTGGGAGTTCTGAAGGGTTTATGTTTTGTGTATAGCATCTGTTCTACTTCTTTCTTTTGACTCTTTTAAGCCATCTCCTCACTGACTGTGGAGTTTTGTTTGTTTTTTTTGTTTTGTTTTGTTTTTCTTTTAGGATCATACAAAGTTAAGAGCACAGAGTCTAGGGTTACTTAGAGCTGAGTAGTAGTATTGCTCATTTGCTATATGTTAGTTTACTTGTCTATACTGAGAGACCAAAAGATAAATTAGCAGCTATTATTAAGACCTAAAGTAGGTGGGTGGAGAAGTCCAGTAATGCTCTGAAGGGAAGGACCGCCTTACTGCATTCCTTCCCCACCCACTAGAGATAACAGTTGCTAGGAAACTGGCCCATTTCCCTAGGGAGGGGCACCAGGTCATTATGGTCTGGGGACCTTCCTATAGCCAATCAATTCAAAATGTAGCATTTTGACCAATAGATGCTTGCCAGGCAGGAATTGGGCATGCTGGGAAGGAACAGAATCTATATATCACCCAACTAACCTGGGCACAGCGCGCTCAGCTCCCACCATTTCGACGGTGGGTGTTGTGGGCCCAAGCTGCAGCTTGTAATTTACAATAAAAAGACCCTCATGTGTTTTGCAATGGAGTCGATTCCTGTAGATCTTTTGGGGGCTCGCGAACTGGGTGTAACATATACAAGCAGGCTAAAAGAATACTTCTCTCACAGGTTCTTGACAGCATTTGACAAGCATAAAGTGCTTGGAAGAGGAGAAGACAGTCATTACTCTTGCTGCTCCCCATCTCTCCAGAGGGACACATCCAGCTCCTAGTGTGCAGACCAGCAGCTGTGGTGGTTTGAATAAAAAGGGTTAGTAGGCATTAGTAGGAGACATGACCTTGTTGGACTAGGTGTGGTATTCTTGGAAGAAGTGCATCACTAGGGCTGGCTTTTGAGGTCTCAAGATGCTCAAGCCAGAACCAGGGAGTCCCTCTCTCTTCCTGCTGCCTGCTGATCCAGAAGTAGAACTCCCAGCTACCTCTCCAGCACCACGTCTACCTTCATGGCATCATGCTTCCAGCCATGACAACAATGGACTAAACCTCTGAACTGCAAGCCAGCCCCAATTAAATGTCATGGTGTCTCTTCACAGAAATAAAACCTTAAGTAAGACCTTAGCTGTTTCACCCATTTTTTTTTTTTTTTTTTGCTGGAGGATCATAGGCTCAAGGCCAGTTTATGCAGTTTAGTGAGACCTTCTCTCAGGTAAAGAGTGAGAAGGGGGCAGGGTTGTACCTCACTGCTAGAGTACTTCCTAGCGTGCCTAATGCCCTAGGTTCAATTTTGAATGTCATAAGGAGACACAACCTTCTTCTGCTATCTTGTAGGGGCCTTCCTAAAGACAAGGGTTTCATTTGTGTCAGAAGCAACAGGAAGCGAATTTTATAGTCTGTTGAGAATCACAAGTCTTTGCACTTTTCCTTGGGGAAGAGTCTTGCCAGGGAACTTGAGGTCCATTGTTTTAACCCCTTCCCACCTCTTGAACTTCCTCTTCTTTCTTTTTCTTTTTTTTTTTAAACTCCCTCTCCTTATCATCCCTCCCCCCCACTGCCCTCACTTGGGCTCTTTAGACTATTGAGACCCTCTAGCTATTTTTCTCAACAGTACAGCTTTGCTCTGCTCAGATGGATAGCTCAGGCTACCCTTCAGATATACCAGCTCTTACATTGTAAGTAGACTGCCCACACAAAGTCACTTTACAAACAGAATCCTCCTACTCTTCAGGACTAGAAACAGCTTTTAGCATCTGCGGTTTGCAAACAGATACTTTCTCTCTCTATCCTACTATTATTAAAAATAATAACACTAGTAAATAAGGCCTGGAGGGACAACCAGTACAATGACTTCCAACGTTTGGTAATTAACTCATCACCTCTTCACAGTTTCTGTGTCAGTTTGCTTATCTGAGAAAGGAAAAAGATCAAAGACCAGAATCAAATAATGTAATACATGTAAAGCCGTTAAAATGGTGCTTGCATTTTGAGAAGTACTAGCAATTAATGGTAGTTGCTGTTATCTCCATTAATGAAATGAAACCCATCAGTGTTGGCTTCTTGCCAACATGGCTGACCCATGGTACCAAAGAGAGAGTATAGGTAAGCTTGGTTTGATCCCATGTTGGTTGGCTGTTTTACAGTCTGCTTTTTTGAACCAAGCACTATGTTGGTTAGCTTTCTAACTCTACGACAAAATTTCCTCAGATAATCAACTTAAGAGGAAGAAAGGTTGATCTGGGCTCATGTTTTCAGAGTCTTAGCCCAAAGTTTCTTAGCCTTATTGCTTTGACCTGTTATGTCAGGGAATGTGTAAGGGGAAAAACCTGTTCAAGTGATGGCCAGGAAGTAGGGCAGACAAGATCCCCATATCCTCTCTAGGTCATGCCTTCAATGACTTTACTTCTACCCATTAGGCACAACCTGGTAAAGGTTCCTACACTCTGCAGTTGTGTCAAGCTGAGGCCCACACTCTTAACATATGGGTTTTATGGGAGGCGGCGAGGGGAATGCCAAACTAGCAAGACTGTAATTAATAATATAAAATAAACTTGTCTCTTTGTTTTTAGAGTTGAGAAATATGTATAGAAAAATCAATAGGTTAAATAAAAAAAAAACAACTATGGATATTTAAGAATTAGGAAAATTTGATGTGAGACTTTAGACACTGAAATTTTTTTTTTTTTTTTAAACAAATGAGCTCCTTAACCTACAAGACAGTAGTAGTGAGCAATTGTTGGGTTCTCAGTCTGTGGCCTTCCAGCATGTCACAGGCTCTATCATTCTTTGCTTTGTTAATTTAGCAGCCTCATGAATGACCTCTATGTACATCTGGCATCCTTTGAGTTAAGTTTACTAGGTAAAAATCCGACTTTCCAGGGCTCAGGAAAAAAATATCCGAAGACTCTACTAAGCCACCTCTCTGGTGCTACGATAACAAAGGCACAAATTCCTTCCACAACTGCATGTGTAACAGCTGTTTCAGAACTGCCTCCCTGCTGGCCCTGGCCACTGTCAAGTAAACTGAATGGAAAGCCCCTGTGCAATTGCTCAGGTCGTTTACTCTGAGAGCTCTATCTGGGTTCTGAAATGTCTCTAAACATGTCCATGGCACAGGTCTGGACAGCTAAGGAGTCTGTGGTCACATTCATGACAGATCTGCTTAAGACATTTTCCAGAGAGCATTTCCTTGACTTGCTGCAGCAAGATGCTAACCAGCCTCCCCAACACCAATTCCCACAGCTTCAATTCATCCTGGATTCAACTGACAGAATAATCTGCTTCCAACATCGATCTTATTACAACCCTCACCTGCTCAAGACCCTACAGAACCTCCCTATTACTGCTGCAGCCATTCTACCCTTTGCAGTCCAGCAGTCTAGGCCCTCATCAATTACACTCTCCCTACGGAGCTTGTCCAGCCTTATCACAAGTCTCTTCTTGACAAAGTTTTTCTGCTATAGATAAAAGTCTGGGCTGTTGGACCTTCCAAATTCCCATCCATGTTCTAACTGCTAAAAACCATCTCTAGATTTTATGTCAATCTTTTTCCTTCTTTGTTCTCTTGTCGTGCACATATTTAATAAGTATGTGTCACTGAAATTAGTTCAGTTTTCATCCTTCCTCCAAAGACATAATTTTTGCAGTAATGCACATCACTTCCATCCTATTAATCCTAAAAGATATCACTAATAAATCATGGGTCAACCTCTAAATTTTTGCTTAACATTAAGCTCCATGAAAATAGACACATGGAATTATACTGGGATATGTCACCCAATGTATTTGTGATTCTTTAAAAATATATTAGAAAATCATTACAATACTAAGTGATAGAAAGAAGAAAATTCAGCAGGAAAACTGAGGCAAGAGAGAGGGATTTTAAAAATTGTAATTTTATTTATATATTTATTTATTACAATTTATTTACTTTGTATTCCCACTGCAGCCCCCTCCCTCATCTGCTCCCAGTCCCACCCACCTTCCTTCTTCTCCTCCTATGCCCTTTTCCTAGTTCCCTGACAGGGGAGGACCTCCTCCCCTTTTATCTGACCCTAGCCTATCAGGTCTCATGAAGACTGCCTGCATCATCTTCCTGTGGCCTGGTAAGGCTGCACCCCTCAGGGGGAGGTGATCAAAGAACCAGCCACTGAGTTCATGTCAGAAACAGTCCCTGTTCTCCTTACTAGGGAACTCACTTAGAAACTGAGCAGCCAATGAGCTTCCTCAGGGGGTCTAGCTCCTCTCCATGGTTGGAGTATTGGTCTCTGCAGGCCCCCCTGGACCCAGGTCTTTTGGCTGTTGTTCTCCTTGTGGAGTTCCTGTCCCCTCCAGGTCTTTCTATCTCCAGCAAGAAGGATTAAAAAAAATGTTTTTTTGCCTATGTTTTCTCCCTGAAGTTTAGGTTCTTATATGTGGTATGAGGTCATGGTCAATATATTCAAGTGTTACAGATATACCTCAGTAGCAGAACATTTGTCTAGCATGCACATGACTCCAAGATCATAGGCCTGCGTCACACACACACACACACACACACACACACACACACACACACGTACACATGCACACAGCACACACACGCACACGGTAAAATTGGCAAGCACTCCTTATCAGTTTGTTTCAAAGGCTGCTTAGACTCCACTGGCAGTATTCAAATGGCTGAATTCTTGCACATCTTACTAATTTAACAGTCAATGAGAAAGATATCACAAAAACCTTCCAGAAGTCAGAGACAGTTTCTTTGTGTCTCATTGAATCTGTTTGAGTCACGTAGTCATCCTTGCCCTAATCCCTTTACACAAGAAAATGGATAAAAACACCACCACCAAAAAATGCTTGACTGAAAAATTAGTTATGATTGAAGCTTCTGCTCTGAGTGTTCATGACAAAAAAAGCAGAAGGTGCTTGATGGTTTGAAGGCTGCTGGGTATCAGTTTTCTAAAATATTATGTATGTACGCCTACTGTTGTGATGACATCACAGTGAGGGAAGAAAATTTTGTCTTTATGGAGCTTATTCTCTGTGAACATAAGACATCAGGTGAAAGCCACTATACAGAAAAACTGGAACTGGGAAGGATAATGAGACTTTAGAAGGGACAGTAGTAACTGTAACCATTACTCCATTACATACTGTACCTTGATGTGATACTAGAAAATTTAACCACTACAACTGAGGGACAGTAACTGGTGAGCCTGAAGATCACTGAACACTAACGGGATGGAATAAGCAGGGGAATATGCTGAGGATCATTAAACAGTGGGGAGTGGAGACAAGAAACTTATATTGTAGGGTCTTTGGGGGTATTGTGAAGGTTTTTGACTTTTACTGTGAATGAGATGGAAAGCCCATGGCCAGTCTGGAACCAGTGGTACTATCAACTAACCATGTGAGAAACAATCCTTTCTGTTTGTTGAGGTAGCTGAGGTAGATTGGGGAAGGTGACTGGCTAGTAAGCCCAGGACAAGTCAGGGAAAGAAAACTGCAGAGTCTTTGACCGTGATCACCATAAAAGAAATGGTAAAAAGTGGGTGGACTTGAGGAACATTTTGAAAATAGTGAGACGGCTTGAGAGATTGGGTGCATGGAAGTGTGGAAAGAGGGGAGGCAAAGAAAGCACAGTGCTGCCATGAGGGAGAGAGGGGGAAACTAGAATGTGGTGATGGATATTTCAGAAGTCAGTAAGAGAATTCCAGCAAAGAATTGCTGTGGACATCTATAGTTCAAAACAAAGGCATCAGTTGGCAAGTTCAGCTCGGATGCTGTAGGCATCTCGAGAGTAAGAAAAGACAGATGAAGAGTAGAGAAAACCAATGGAGTTTAGACACACAGAGGGGAAGGCTTGTTGGGTCAGCCTTGTAGCCTTTCCCACAGGAGCTGGCTGGCCCCGAGTACACAGCCACTCTCCTCGCGGTCGCTGCACGTCTAGAATATTTTTCCCCCTGTGGTTTGGCTTTTTCGCTGAACCCCGACTCTCCGATTTTGAATAGGACTTTTCTATTTCATTTTAAACATTGTGAGTGTTTTTCATGCGTAGTCTCCTAAACGTATTGACGCATCGGGAAGGTCAACCTATATGGACTGCCAAAGCAAATGCAGAGCTAGCCAAGGACGGAGCTTGAGTTTATCTTGGATTGTTGGACCACCGTGGCCTGGTTACCACATCCTGTCTCTGCATGGGCTCTCGGAAGGCATGAGAAAGCCAGTCAGGTCCAGTCCTAAACTGAGGCCTCTGAGGACCTGAGTCAGCATCCCGGTGACGTGACGGGTGGCAGGCTCTCGGGGGGCTCCTCCCTTACTGATGGCCAGCCTGATTAATCTGGCGCCTAATCAGTCTCCTTTGAAGGGAGTGGAGGGGTTGGGGCGTAGAGAATGAAAGAATGGCACACCTGTTTCCACTTGACTCCAATCCTGAAATAATTCTGCGGCTCCTACAAGATTTGAAACAAATTAAATTTGAAAGGGCAGAGAGGGCAGCTTTGAATGGCTGGCTCTGTGGAGAACATAGGGTTTTGATACAGGAAATGGCTGCATGGAACCGAGGCAGCTGGTCCGGCGTTAGCACAGGACAGCGACTCCAACCTTATGTGGTGGCTCCTTCTAACCTGTTATCCCCAGCATCAAGCTTCGGCTTTCTGGCCTTTGACAGCGTCAGAAGGTTATAATGGCACGACGCAAAAAGCAACTGTCAAGAGGAGACGGTGTTCAGGGCTATTTGTGGAATCCCTGTGAAGCCTCATTTTGCCATAAAGGGAAGCAATGGCAGGCACGATTCTATCCAGCCTATAGGGAAATTATTATTGGACAGGACGCTTATCATTCCTTTGATCAAGATGCTAACGCCTGGACAACCCTGCTGCTACTAGCTGGGGTGTCCAAGGCAGCGCTTCCAGGCCAGAGCTCTACTTGTGCTTATCTTTCAAGTGGCCCTGTGGTGAGTCATAGGAACCGTTGTCAGCAGAGTCCCAGGCCTGCCTCTGCCTCTGCCTCTGCAGAATCTGCATGTTCAGGATGTGGTGAGTGGGAAGCAGGAGGGAAACAGGACAGTTTTTCCATCTGGATCAAAGAACCAGAAAGTGCAATAAGAGGCTGTCGTTGCAGGCTTGGGCTAGCGTGGGTCCTTCTCTCCTTCCACTGCCCACCCTGTAGCCACAAACACTTACCAAGCCTTGCCAGGTGACGGGCGGTGAGTTTCTGGACTGGAACATGGGCCTCTTCTACCAACAGACCTGCCACTTTGATCTTCATTGTCGACAGAGCCAGATGCCAGATGTGATCAGTATGGCAACCTGCTTCCTTGATCTGTTGCCAGGGTTTGATGGAGAAGCTGAACACTATGAGACCACTGCTTTTTGAGGTATCTGTTACTAATACCTCCTTGGCAACAGAGTTTTCCTGCCTGGGACCTGGGGCAGCTGATTAAGCACTCCTGTTAGCCCAGGTCTGGCCGTGGCTGATTTTTAAGGCCTCCCTTCATCCCTTGCACAGAAAGAGGAACTAAAGACCTGATTTGCCAGGCCCCTTTGACCTTTGCTTCCAGATCCTTGAGGGCTGGAATGTTTCAACAAGGCAGAGCACAGCGATCTCTCTAATGAGGTTTGTCAGGACCTACTGTTTGATAAGGGGTGGATTCTGTGACTGTCAATTTTCCTCCTCACTGATGTTTCCATGGCCTTTGATAACAGAGATCACACACAGGAAGGTAGGTCTTTCATGTTCCCCAGCCTCATGGGCAGGGGTCTGTCAAGCCATCATTAATATGCACCTAGGTGTGGCTGGTAGAGAAATGGATGGGAAATAAAGGGGCCAAGGCTACCTTTTACCAGAGCTCAGTAAACCCATCATGCCCAGGAGTAAAAAAGGAGAGTCCTTGCCAGAAGGAGATAAAAGAACAAATGAGAGTCACTTGCACAGTGTCATTCTAAGAGCAAAACTATTTACTGTCATTTAGATGACAGTAAATTAAGCAGTCTGCTTAAACCTCACCCAGCCTGGAATCCTTCCATAACCCTTGTTTCCTCACCAGACATTGCTTTGGTCAGAAGTTTGGGGTTGGGTCAATTGTGGACAAACTTAAGGGCTAGCACGAGATTTAGAGATTGATCAGAAACTAGATTCCTCTCTGAGATCAGGCAGCACTTGCTGTTCATCAGCAGCGTTAACTACCATCTCTGGAGTGAATGTCTTCCATTAACACCCCCATCCTCTCTCCATTTTTGTTTTTTTCTTGTCTTTTTTTTTTTGGAAAAAAAAAGAGCTGTCTTAGGGGTGGGGTCACATTATGTGTGTTGAGGGCACGTCTCCACAATAGGAGAGGTGATTCCTCAGAAGATCCATCATTCCAGGGACTGACTGTCAGGCAGCAAAAGGAATCCAGGCACTTCTAGTCCGTAGCACGTGTTTTCATGTCCTTCTAAAATCTCTTCCTTTCTGCCTCACTCACTGCCTCTCAAGGTGACATCTGACGACCTTGATAGGGTCAATCACAGTAGCTAAGGAAAGAGCATATGAACTTCTTATGCTAAAATCTAGCAGTTTAAGGAATGACAGTATTAATGACATTAGAATCTCAATACTTTCCCACCCGTAACCTCACCTCCTCTGATCTATGCTCCTTATCAATTGGTGGTGTGAACTTTCACGACTGCAACTCTCGTTATACCATGCCTCTGCTCAAAACCCCAAGATGACTGCCTGCTGCCGGCAGAAGGGTCTGACAGCAGCTTGTCTAATGCTGAGGTTTCACTCTTTCTCTGGTAGCCCCCTGGTAAATGTTTAATAAACAGTGCTCTGAGAGATGAGAGGCAGGAAGTGATGCAGGCATATGCCTACTGTATTATAATGTCGTGTTATATAACAAGCCCACAGTCTATAAATAATGAGCATCCACGCTCCATTGTAAATTCTAGACCGTCAGTGTAGTCACAGTGAATGTTTTTGTTCCTCTTTGCTGAACCCTACATCTGCCATCAGCCTCTAGCTGGAATTAACGAACAAGTGCAGCAGAGACCAACATCAGATGATGTCCCCTTTAACACATAAAATGACAGGAAAACACTGAAACTTCTCTTGTTCATCAGAATTTTATCCTTTTATACCGTGTCAGAAATTCACAAACACCAAAGGAGTAATTTTTTACTGTTTTGCAATGCAATTTACAATGCAATGGTTATTTAAAAACAAAACAAAACATTTGCTACATATTATCACTTTCTCTTAAATGATCAAGAAAAATACAAAGCAGTCCTTGGATGGTACCACCTGCTCATTTCTATGGCCACCGTAGTATAAGACCAATTTCCAAAAGATATCTATCAATAAAATGTTTCCATTTCTCTATGTACAGTAGCTGTAAATAATACAGGTATAAGTAAATCAGCTTAAATGGTTAGTGACCTGAGTTGCATGCTTATTGCCATTATTTTAATATGATTTTATTTTAAAATCAAGTCACTTAATTTTTATAATGGCCGCATTAACAACCGTGTTGTGAATGACCTGACATTTTAATGACTGGATGTTGCAAGCCACTTCACATTACTGCCCTGTTGCCTTTACCCATAAGGCCTAGCAAGAGGCTAATTAACAGTCACTTAGGAATCCCAGCGAAGGCAAGACTCTGCTAGTTTCTATTCTATCTTCTCCCACTAGGCACCCTCTTCTCCTGTCCCAAAGGGAGAAACGCTGCTGCCCTTCCCATTACTTCTTTCTACCTCTGTCCTTTATCTTGATGGTCAAACCTGGATTTTTCTTTTAAAAAGCTTTCTCCCCTGTACTCAGTCTGTGAGGTTCAGCTGGGTTTTCCCCACCACCTTATTCCTACGTGGACATGTGACAGAAGTCTGATACAATGAAGTCTGAGTGGGCAGGTAAGCAAACCAGTGGATCCAAGAAAATGGTTCCAGGCTGTTTCCTAGGATTACTGGCAGAGAGCTAACACTTTGCTGTGAAGATCACTTAGCTGGTAAGTATGACCTGCTGGGGGTACCTACTAATGACCACTTAAAGACAGCCCACTGAGTCTTTACCCAGCAAAGGAAAAGAGAGCCAAAAGTTGGGGAGAGGAGTTCTGGGTAAAAGTGTCTGAGCTCTAGACCTGCTCTGGCTCCAACTTTCTCATTTTATGCAATAGAGTAATAGTAGTGCTTCTGGTGGACTGTGAATTAAAATGCATAAAGCTCTCTACCAATCCGTTATCTAAGCCGACTATCCACTGTCTGCCTACACTACTGAGTGTTTTTCTGTCACTTGAAGTTATCTCAAGAAGGGAATTACATGCCTTGTGAATTCTCAGCCCCCTGGTGGGGCTTGAACCCATTCTTGGCCCCACCTCCCGTTTCCTTCCATCATGATTCTTTTCTCAGAATTCATGGTCAGATCAGTCAGACCCCATGCGCAGAAGAGGCACTGAAAAACAATGAGTGAGTGACAATTTTAACGTCTTCTGCATTAGTTGTTGATGGCCGTGTAACAAACTGCCCCAAAGCTCACAGCCTTAACAATAAATATTTGACATTTTCAATCATTTCTGTGATCTATGAATTTGGCAGCAAATTGGATGAGTCGTTGTTTTGTGGACTCTCACAGGAACTTGAGTCAGAGGGAAACCAGGGCTGAAGCCTTTCTTCTGACCGGAGGATATTTGCAGATGGCTGGCAAATCGGTGCCACTTGTTGAGGGAGGCTCAATTTTGCTCAAAGGGTTTTCTGCTGTGACCCAAAACATGGTGACCGGCCTCCCCTCAAGGGACGATGAGAGAATAAGTAAGACATTATAATACTTCCTACAACCTTACTCCTAAAAAGTCCTGAGACAGTGTTCTTTGTCACACTTAAAAAGACTGACTCATTTTGAAAAGAAAGCACTCTAATATGGGAGTACCACCATACAGGTCCATAGGGAGCATCTTAGAGATGCCCTACAGCTTTCAGGAAGTCTAAACATCTGTCACTTTCTTGTCTTTGAGCAATTATAGAGGGTGATAACATTTAACTTGATTCTCCTTTGGTGTTAGTGAGTTCAGACTCCTGCTGTTAGTGGTTTGAGGAAATCTTGGTACCATAGAATAAAAATTTAAAAAACAGCTGGTAGAAATTCAAGTATGGAAACCAATGAGTGGAGACGCAGCTAAGATGTTTCCTTGACTTCTCCAAACATGAGAATGCTCACAGTGGGTTTTTTTTTCTGCCTGATGAATTTACACAATGACAGCATTCTTTCTGTGGTGGTTTGAATGAAAATGGCCACCATAGACTCATAGGGAGTGGCATTATTGGAGGTGTGGCCTTGTTGGAGTAGGTGTGGCCTTATTAGAGTAGGTGTGGCCTTTATGGGGGAAGTATGTCACAGGCAACAGGCTTTTGGGGTCTCAGATGCTCAAGCCAGGTCCAGTTCACTCTCTCTCCCTGCTGCCTGCTGATTTGGATGTAGGTCTCCCAACTCCTCTCCAGCACATGCCTGCCTGCGTGCCACCATGCTTCCATCCATGACGACAATGGACTAAACCTCTGAATTATAAGCCAGCCCTAAACAAATGTTTCCCTTTATGAGAGTTGTCGTGGTCATGGTGTTTCTTCATAGCAGTAAGACCCTAACAAAGACCATGGGGTAAAATGAAATCAAGCTTTTGTGGATAATATCATCCTAACATTATCCATGTCCTGGCTGAAGTAAGATGGGGGCATAATCCGTAAGGGAAAGCATAGCTCAGAGGGCTTCCTTTGCTCTTGAGAAAGTAGGCAGAACTGGTTGTCTTCCTCCTATTGTCTGTGGGTATCTCTCCTGGGGAGGAAGAGGCACTGGCTTCTTTTCTCCTGGGCCCAGCAGTGGTCAGATACCATGCACAACCTGTAACACTGGATGAGGCTCAGTCTGGAATCCATTATGACCATGCAGCCTTCTCTCTTTTCCATAGTACTATGCATCTTCGAACTGCTTTTACTTCCCTGCACAGAGAAGGACAACCTACAACTTAAGATTCAGGCGTAGCATTCAGAAATGTAGCGGCAATGTAGCTTTGCAAAACTCTCCTGCCTAAAAGAATTCTTCATACTCTAATCCTCTCTTCCCCCATCATGAATTTCAAGCAAGGAAGTTAAAGGTTTGCCATACTTGAAGCAAAATCGAAATTTGGGTTGTAGTATCTGGCTAGATGAGTATGTGTGTTGAGCATTACTGTTTTAGTTTTGCTTTCGGAGATCAAACTGAGATTTTCCATCTTTAAAAATAATATTTTAATTAGCATAGTCATGATACATGGTACCAGGTGTCATAAAATGATGTTCATATAAGTCTGTACTGTGCATTGAGCATACTCTCCCCCATACGCTCCTCCCCATTTGTCCCTTTACTTTACCTAGACAATTTCATTTGTACATTCATAGTATGGATAGGTGCATGATTTTATGTGCCTATATACAATCAGGATCCTCAAAGATGTGATATTTGCCTTCTTAAGACTGACTTTATTCGCTTAGTTATCTTCAGTTGCATCCATTTGGTTTGGTTTGGTTTTGTACAAGTAACACGACTTCCTTCTTCTTTATGGCTGGGAAAGTTCTGTGCATACTGGCACCACATTGTTTAATCCATCCCTCTGTTTTGAGGCCCCTATGTTGGTCTTATCATTTGTCTATTGTGAACAGTACTGCAAATAAGCACTGATGTGCAAGTGTGTCTTCTCAAAAGACTAAAGATAGTTTTACCAACTACGTAACTCCTAGGAATTTAATCAAAGAACTCAAAGTCAACATATCACAGAGACCTTAAGCCTGGACTTTCTTATAGCCTTCTGACTCATCACTCTTCTTCAGACACGATTTGTTTGATATTTATCAAGTACGGATGTTGTGGCAGCAGGTGTGAGATACATTAGTGGAGACACTAGTGGTTCAGTGTGCAACATACCCAAGTTCGTGTGTGTCAGGACTGTGATAGGCGGCTGTGGCGGCTCTTCTTCGGTGTCAGAATGCCTGCATCTGGAAGTACCTAAAACACAAAAGCAAAGGGGCGCACCTGTGAGAGAGTTTTGCTTAATTTGAAGTGGGAGGATCCACTTCTAATCTGGACCTTTAAGGTAAAAAATACACAACATTAATCCAGATCTTTCGAGCTGAGAAAACCCACCTCTAATCTGGGCCATGCCTTCTGCTGGAAGCCTATATAAGGACATAAAAGAAGAAGGCCTTTGCTCTTTGCCTGCTTGCTTTTGCCTCCTTGTTAGCTTTTCAAGCAATGGAAAGTTTTATTGTTGACTTTTTCTGAAAAAAAAAAAAAAAAAGTCCCCATTAGGATTTACTGCTTGTTGAAATATATAAAAGAAATAGAGATTCTTTTGCTGTCGTTCAGGGGAAGGTTTGCAGCACTCTTTTTTTAATTGGTTCTCCTAACCTCCATCCTCCCACCCAGCAGAGAAATAAAGCAACACAGGACACACACAATATCTGTGCTAAATAGAGTCACACAGGATAGAATCAGAGGACACTGCTCTAGACAATGGAGGATCTGTTCGTCTGTGAGAAAAATAAACATGTGATGTGTGCCTGCGGGTATGTGCTCATGTGCACGTGTGTGCATGTATGTTTTGTGTGTGTTAATTGCATGGGCATGAGTTTGCATGAAGAGATTAGTCAGGAGATTAGTGTGCCCATCCAGGTAGGGATCATAGGAACCTTGGCTGTGGGATCTTAGGATTTTGTCCACCTTCCCAGATGACTTGGCATCCCCTTCATAAGCTCTCCTTACCGCGACTGCGCAGATGTAAGCGAAGAGAGCCAGTGACAAAACACTGTGAATCTCCTCGTGATCCGTTTGTAGTGTGTTTCCCTTAAGATAATCATGGCTGGGGGCAGCCTCTGTCTGTCGTTTTCTTCTGTGTTTAGTGGGGGTGCCAGCAGAAAATTCTCCACTACTAGCAGATCCTTTCATGTTTGAGCGTCTCAACGTTTATGAGGCTCTCTGTGTATGTCAAGCTTTGCACTTGGTAGTGGGGCTCCGAAATAAAGAAGTCCTTACCCTCAAAGAAAAAAAAATGTGTCTGGAAGGCCCTTCTTATAACAACATTGTTACAACATAGCTATGGGACACTAATTAAGAAGTAATAAGTTCAGCCTGATCTTTGAAGCTTGGAGAAGCCAAAGGGAGATTACATTTTCTTCTTTGTAGATAAACAAGTTGAATTTAATTTTGCCTAACGACGGAAATGGAAAGATGCTAAAAGAAGGGCATTGTGGAAAGAAGAGGTCGGGTGTACGTGGTCTGGGGCTCTGAAATCCTGCCTTCTGCCCTGTCTTTATTTATTTAATAACTCAGTTCATCCCACGGTGCTATGTTCTAGCACAGCTTTGAACAACAGCACTTATATTAGTTGTAGATCCGGTACTCTACACACCACCCAACCTGCTACTGAGTTGATTTACTGGGCAGTTAAATGAGGAAAATAACATTACCTACATTATGGGGTGGAAAAAAAATTAGAGCAGAGTCTATGTACGAGGTATCCCAGAATGTTGCCCTGTATCTCTCGGGCATTCTTTGAGCATATGGCAGTTCCAAGTGGCAGGTGATAGATTCAACAAGAATTTCAGAGATGTGTTCAACTGGACAGGAGAGCTGGCTAGATACAGAAGGTTAGAGAAAGAGAAGAGCAGGCATTTCCTCTGGTGAGTATCTCTACCCTGGAATGACTCCACTTTGGTGCAATCTGTGTCCTTTAGGTTAGGGGACTAGGGTGTTAGCTCAGTGCAGATGGACTCTTCAGTTTCCCAGAGGGTCCTTTCGCAAAGACAGGCCCGGGAGCAAGTTGTTCCTTGCCTGGCAGTTGCAGCTCCTGGCACAAAGACTGTGGATTCCAAGAGAAGCCACCCACCGGGAGCTGGAGCTTCTCAAGATTGGCATGCCTTTGAAGCTAAAGCCTTTGGGCATTTGTGTACTTTAGATAGAGTCCAGAGGCCACCGGGCTGAACAAGGTCACTGCTACCCCAGTCATGAGGACAGCATGCCCTTTTAGCCCTGGGGCCAACCTGAAGCCCTGGCTTGGGTCCCTCAGATGTAGACCTGAGAGATCAAACGAGTCCTGAGTGACCCTTACTGTGCTGTGGTAGAGTGAGCTGTGAGTCAAGATACTCTGGCAAGTGTGGTCTGAGCCGAGTCTGTGTCTTCTTTTAAAAGTAGCCATAAAAACCAAGTCTGACTCCCCAAACACTGAGTATTCCAGAGAGTGACTGTGGGAATCAAACTAACCTGTGAGTATGGAAGCCTTTCTAGAATGTTAGCCTGGGCTATGAATAGAGTTCACTGGGTATGGTACTTAGCTCCTGTGCATGAGGCCCTGGGGTCCATCCCCAGAACTGCAAGGCTGGATGGGATGATGCATAGCTACAACCCCAACTCTACTTAGGTAGAGGCAGAGACCATGAGCTTTCGCTAATCTCCAGCTACGTAGTGGGTTTTAGGCTAGTCTGAGCTTAAAACTTAAAGCTTAAAGCTTAGTCCACCTGAGCAACAGCAAACAATGTCAGACTGCGGTTTCTTGAATGTTGTGAAATCGTGCCCTTCCACCATTACCCATGATGGTAATAACTGTCCAATACTCAACCTCTCGTCCATCACTAGACACATTTTATCTCTTCCTTCTTTATGGCATGGGAGTTCCAAATTATTTAGCACTTCTTCAGCATAAAGGTTTTTGTATCTAAGGTTGATTTGAATGCTCTTATGATGTAATTTAGAGTTCTTTGTTCTCTCTCTCTCTCTCTCGTGTGTGTGTGTGTGTGTGTGTGTATGTGTGTGTGTGTGTGTGTGTGTGTGTGTGTGTGCACTAGAGGCCTTTCACATATTAACCACATACTCTACCGCAGGAAGTATACCCTTACCCCTGACAAAATACTTTTATTTGTATGTGTCACACAGGGTGTCACTACGTAGCCTAGGCTACTCTTAAGCTTGTGTTCACCCTGCCTCCGCTCTTTAAGTGCTAGGATCACAGGCATGTGCCATAATGGCTGCTGTCCACATTACTTTTTCATGCTGTGTTGCAGTGACCTTTTAACTGTCTGTCTCAATGGCAAGACTGTACAAATTGCTCAAGGATGGATTGGGTCAAACACTCTATAAGTGCTACAGCCCTACAACAATCTGCGGATGCATGTTTGGTTTGAGTGAGTGAATGAAAGAATGGATGACTAAATTTTGGTCCTCCAACGTTTTGAGTATGACTCCACTGTGGCTTCTGCATGGACAAGAGTATCGTTCTCCCCTTTCATTCACAGTGGAGTGGGAAGGACTTGTATTGCAGTGGGTAGGGACCATGGAGGACAACTCAGTGGATTTGAAAGGGAGGTCTGCTAAGAAGGGGTTGCCTCTCCCTCATGATACTGGTGGAGGTGGACTTTGAGTGTGGAAATGACCCAGGTTAGATGAGAGCAAACATTTCAAGGATAATTCTAATGAAACCAAGCTACCTGTTTCTCAAGAAAAAAATAACTTCATAAAGCAATTTTAATCAGCTAAGACATCTGGTAGGTGTACCATGATAAATGTTTCTCTTGGCAAGGTTTTCTTCTATTTTTCCCACATGAAGGTTTTACACTCCCAACCCTTCTCTTAAAATAGACTCCAGGATAAATGATGACATTACCATTGATCTATTTTTAAATGAAGGCCAACATTCCATCATCCACCAATGGAATTTGCTTCTGATTAGGAAAATCTAGTTCAATCTTGCTTCCTCTCTGGCTTTAGCAGCCCTCTTCATACAACTTTTCTGTAGAGATGGAATGAGCAGGCTCTATATTGGGATCCAGAGACCTTTGCTCTAAAACTATAATTAGTTCTGTGACCTTCGACAAGTCACTTGGTCTCCAAAGCAGGTTCTTTATTTTTAAGCAGGTCTTTGATTCTTCGTAGGTTTATTCAGGCCAAATGTGAGGCCCAGAGTCATCTTTGATGTCTTGTCTCCTCATAGTCACCACCCCAGACACCTTGTCAAAACCTTGATATTTTTTTTTTTATCTGTGACATTTTTTGTAATCGTCATCATTTTTCTACCCCCAGATTTTAGCGTAAGACCTTACCATATATCAAACTATCATTATGAGGATCCAATCAGCAAGGGTCATGGGTTAAGGGTCAAGGGTCAAGGGTAAAGAATGAAGAAAGAGCACCCACGTTGACAAGAGAACAAGCCGCCCTTGAAGAAACACAGGCATGCAGGCTTCTGGGAGCTGAGTGCATGGTACAGCTGTAGCTGGTAAAAGCACTACCTCCTGGAATCTCAGGAGAGCCTAAAGTCACCTCTGAGTCTCCGCTCCCTGGCTGTAAGGTGCATCAAGGCAAGAAGAATAGCCAAGATGAGGAAAGACCAAAGCTATTAAATAACTGGGCAGATGCTGCTCTCTCAGTGTCTTACACTCCTTAATTTAGTGAGACCTCAGCTCCCTTAACACATATGGACCCTCTTATGCACTTGGCCTGAAGCCATTGAGGGCAGAATGTGCATTTAGGTGTTCCAGCTCTGGGTCCTTAAGATTGGTGAAAAAGCCAGGAAGCTCTCCCAACCTCTTGATACCTGGAAGTCTGTTTCAATATCTTTTGAGTATCCAGTCAAATTTTGACTAGCTCAGGTTCCCATATTGCCAATTCTTCTTTGTTCCCTTTTAAAATTGACAAACCTGTGTGCTGAACATGGATGGAAAGTTCCCTCTGTTATATGTCATGATCAATCAGGTGTTCACAAGAAGCTCTTGCTTCTCCTCAGACTTACTGCTTCTGAAATTCCATATTTAACCTCATATTAATTTGAACCTCACTTTCTTAGGCTAGACAGGTACATCTGATGAGTTCTACTTTCATTTTCAGATTAGCACTAAATTGGGCATTAAAATATGGTCACATATGTAAGAGCACCTGCATTTAGTCATCTTCCCGTTTTCAATTGCTAGCCTAAAGTCTTGATTCTTATATATATTTAAAACTGACATTGTTAAATGCACAAGCACATCTGAATTATTTATATTTAGGTTTATACAGTCTCCAGCTGCAACCGTATATTTCAGTATCTTTAAATTCCACGTTGCCATCTGGACTAGATTGCTGCTAAATCAAATCAGATAAATGTTACCTTTCCGCTACCTCTGATTTATATCAACCATTCATTTCCAAAAGCACAGCCTTGTTAAATCCAATCTACTTCCAAAAAAGCTTATAAAATTAGCTCCATTTTGAGGGTTTGGGATGCTCTCTCTGAAGCTTCAGCTTTGAATGGTGCCGTTTGGAGACACCGGGAAGCCATGTGCAACCAGCAGAACCTGGAGTAGGAGAGTTCATTGATTATTGTGCAAATCTGAGCCTGACTTCATCCAATTACTCAAGACTTTTCCCTAATCAAGTTATTGTGTACTGGTTTATAGGCCACAGAAATAGAATGCGCAGGCGTTAAAGTGTGAGGGTGCTCGCTATCATCTAATTTGGCATCTCCGAGGGCTCTAGGAAAGTGTTAACCAGATAGTCAAGAGTAAGCAGAACGATGGAACTTTCAGAGTTTCGCTGCTCTACATGTGCACTCTTCTTACCCAGAGAACAAAAGTGAAGTGTTGCAGTCAGTCACTTTCCAGCAGAAAATTCAAGATCCTTAATTTATTGGTGGAAACAACAATGATCTATAATTTGTCAATAAATGGAGTCTATGAGAGTAAAACATCAGGACATTGTGTGTGTGTTTTAATGGTCCATTTCATGTATTTATTCTGAGTGTTGTGTGTATGTGCTCATGCCTGTGTGTGTCAGAACATGCATGTGGAGGTCAGAGGACAATTTCCAAGAGTTGATTCTCTTTTCCCACTGTGTGAGTCCCTGGAGCTAAACTTGGATGGTCAGGACTGTGGCTTTACCTGCTGAGCCATCTAACTGGCTCACCAGGGTATGTTGTATAGGAAGAAGGAAGAGGGGAGGGGAGCGGAGGAAGGGAGAAATTTAAGCCCAAAACCAACGAGTCATTAAGATGAAGGCTAGGAGTCCGGATGGTTTCCACACATTGTCATTATTTATAGACAGTCGCTTGAAGACCTGCCATTCTTGTCTTCTACCCATACAATTCCAAATCTGGGCCCAGTTAGCAAGCCTAATGACTGGAACATGAACTATTCTCCAAACAGCTCTACTGGATGGATCTGTGGTTCATCATTACACACTTGAAATGATGTCATAAGTAGTCCAATTTTAATTCTTCCTGTGTTTCCTAAATGGGAGTAGGGAGCAGGCCGCTGGACAAAAGTGGTCCCCATGTGATAGTCTAGGCCTGAATAGCTGCATACAAGTTCTAAATGCAGGAATGGAAACCCATTTTTTTTTCTCAGTATGACTAATGCTAATTTTTCTTGTACAAAAAAGAAATATCTCTCTCTTTAATGGTAAATTGCCATTTATTGTAAATGTGCCATAGGAAGGAAGCCATAAGTCATTATTATTGGCCTATTATGATTCATTCTACTTTACCCTGAATTAAATAAAAATGTGCACATTAAGATAATACATTTTTAGTTCAAATGTTCTTTTGCTGGATGAGTGCCCACTAGATTTTTCCAGTCTTGCCACTTTGGGGGCTTACACTTGACTTGCAGAGCAGCCACCCCAACATAAGCACTGAATTGTTCTTCACTCACCCCAAGCACAGGAGATGGTTTCTAATCTCTGACTTAATGGCCTCCCTTTCTCTGTGTGTCATCCAAACCTTCATGTAGACGATGAGGAAAGTCAAGTCCTTAGGAATGTTTTGTGTGTCTTGTATGTTCGAGGAGGAAAAGAGTGAAAAAAAAAAACTCATTTAGCTGTACGAAGGTGGATGTATATTGAGAGAAGTTAAAAGAAAGTTATTCTCAAAAGCTGGAGAAATTTAAAATAAGATGTTGAATGAAAGAAAAAGAAAAAAAAAAGAACACATACCATTAACTCTTACTCTATGCGATAGTCTTTGCTGTGAACTTGACTGGATCTGGAGTCAACTAAAAGATAAGCCGGATACACCTGTGAGAGATATTCTTGATCTGGTCATTTGAAGTGGGAAGGCCCACTGAAAATATTGGGGTTACTTCTGGTGGTAGCCTAGATACAAGGAGGTCTGAGACAAAAACTTTGCTTTTCGCCTTACCGCCTCTGTGTTTCGCTTTGCATATGCTGCCGCTGCTGCCAATATTCCAGTCATTGGCTGGTATCAGAACCCAGATTCTTTGTGCTTCCAATATGGACCAGTAGTTCTCCAGGAATTCTCCAGTCCTTCAATACCACCAGGTTAGGACCGCTAAGATATCTCACCTTCTGGACTGAGAAATTACTGGATTTTCAGACTCCCCAGTGTAAAGACAGGCAGTGTTGGACTGCCTGGACCAATATAACAAATCATATTCTGATACTTATTCTGTCAGGTCTGTTCCTTTAGAGATCCCTAAATAATATGCTCCAGTTAAAAAAAAAAATGTGAATTGTAAGTTGAAAAGCAGAAGTTTTCTGAGGTGGTTTAACTGTGAGACATCTCCCATGGGCTCATGTTCTGAATGCTTGGCTCCCAGCTGATGGTGTTACTTGGGAAAGTTGGGGACAATTCCAGAGTTTGGGTCAACACAGAGGAAGTTGGTGCCAGGTAGTGTGCTGTGACGATTATACCGAGACCTCAGTTGCTGCTTCCTGTCTACATGAACGCAGAAGGCCCAAAGTGCCTTTCCACCATGATGGATTGAACGTTATGAAACAATGAATCAAAATAAGCTTTTTCTCCCTTACGTTATTTCCGTCTAGCATTTATTCACAGAAACATGAGAAGCCAACACAACCAGTACACTCTCTCTCTGTCTCTCTGTCTCTGTCTCTCTCATACACACACACACACACACACACACACACACAAACTGAGAGTTTCACAAATGTATATAGTTGTGTCATTTTCATCATATATGCCACCCGCTCTCCCCTGTACCTCCTCCTAACTTCACATTCTTTTTCCTTTTCTTCCCCCCCCACCCCCGTGGATCCAGTCAGTGCTGCCTGTATATGTGTGGGTATAAGGCCATCTACTGGAGGATGGGCTTCAAACAAGGTCCCCATTCCTGAATAAAACTGGGTCCCCCTCCCCCAACAGCTTCTTTATTATTTAAAGCAAAGGTTATTATAGATAGTCTAAAGAATACTCCGCAGTGGTTGTTACTGTCGAGCTGGATAAAGGCGGTTTCACCCCTCTTTCTACCTGCCAGGCCTGATATGTCTACAAATAGTATGTGTGTCTCACACAATCAAATAGATCATACTCTAAAGCTAATCTTAATTTTTATAAATAAATTTGCTCATTCACATCCAGTATGCTGATTTGCTATGAACTTTTGATAACGAAGAATTACCAAGCAAGCCTCTTGTTGTGAATAGAAAACAGGCTTTTGCTTGGTGCCCTTTACTTTGTAGACCACATGTTAGAGACAGACAGGAAAATGGTGCCAGGGCCCCTTTCTGCCCAAAGCCCCAACTTCTCTGTTCCAATGCCAGAATACAAGGTGCAAAATACATGACCACGAGTGAAAGAACAGGAAGGCAAATTGTAGCACACAGAAAGAATTGAAGATCTGGGCTATACAGCATATAGTAGTTACTTTGACGGAGATGTTTCCTGGAAGGGAAGAAAGGAAAGAGGAACGGATGAAGAAAAGGCAGAACCAAATGGTTTGGGGAAACCATCCCAGACTTTTATCACCTCTAAATGTAGGTGATGTTCAAAGAAAACAGATGGTACACTGCCATGAACTAACACTGAGTGTTACCATATAGCACAAAATGGTTCTAGAAGAGAGAAACAGAGGGTAAATAAAGGACAGGCCAGATAAATTACTGTAAGTATAAAAGTGTGTGTGCGTGCCAATTAGTAATAAATATTGTAGGAATAAAAATAGCCCTCGGCGTGCAGAAGGAAGGTTACGTGGTAATTAAGGAAATTGAGAGGCTTATTGGACATCTAAAATATCGGGAAGGAAGATAATGAAAGCGTAATTGCAGATAAAAATTATAAGAGTGTCAAAAATGACCGAGGAGCAGTGAAGTTGCAAATGAAATGGAAATATCAAAGGCATGCAGATAACATATTACTCCTGTCTTAATTGCTATAGGTAAAAAAGAAAAGGGAAGAAATGGTGACAGCAGAAAGCATCTTTGAGAGCCACTCACCAAAGAGCAGATCACAAAGTGACAGCCCCAGACGGGGATGAAAGACAATTTATTCAAAGATATTCATTTTCAAGATAGCCTGTTCTTGAGAACATGGTCAGCCTAGATAGTGTGCTGCCTTTCCCTTCATGGATGCTATCAGGTTAAAGCGTGTGAGGTTACCAATTTTCGATGGTTGTTGAACTGCAAATTTTGTATGGCTCATTTAAGACAGTGTTCAGACTCCCAGAGGCTTCATGCTAGCATTCAATTGTGCAGGATTTCCTGAGTTCTTTGAGAAGAGCATAATTTTGGAGTTAGAGAAATGTAAGCCTGGTGATCCCAAAGCTGTGTTTTTCTTTGTCGTGTATTAATCTCTTGGAAGTGGATATCTGTGGGTGCTAAAATATCCAGGGGAAGCTGTCTATAGTTTACTGTATGTCACTTGCATTGACAGAATAGTTTCTTGCCACCTCACTTACTAAACTATTCTCTCTCTCCCTCCCTTTTCCTCCCCCACCCCCTTCTCTTATGGTTGAGGGACCTCAAATTCCTCATCCTCCTACCTCAGCTTCTCAACTTTCTAAGTACTTATGTTACAGGCATGAATCACTGTGCCCATTTATGCTATGCTGGGGATCATGGATGCTAGGCAAACACCCTAACAATCGAGATACATCTCCAGCCTGAGAACTATATTTCTTAACTTACATTTTATTATAATTATTATCGTTATTGTTACTACTACTGCTGCCAGTAGCAGTATTTTGTGTGCGTGCGTGTGTGTGTGTACACCTGGAAGGGGGGTGTACAGGTGCTCCCGTTACCATGTTACTCAGGTAGAGATGAGAAGGCAACCTTCAAATGTTGGTTCTCACTTTTTACCAAGGGCCCCAGGATTAAACCAGTCCTTTAGGTTTGCACAGGAAGTGCTTTACAAAACCATGCATCCATCTAGCATATAATTATTTCAAGGTAAAAGTTGAGAGCTCTTGGGAGTGGCACTTTGCTGTACAGCAAATATGTGTTGCTAGTACACATACAGCCATGGGTGAGGATGGAGGACAACAATACAAAAATCTTCCTATAACATTCTCCTATTGCAGAATAAATAAAATAAACCACCAATACTGAGCATCATTAAATGAGTTGAATTCTGCTTGATGGATTTTAATAAATATTTACATTAAGGGAAACATTTCAGCATCCCTCAAGGGGTTATTACAGAGACTAACACGACAAGACAGTTATTTTTCTGCAACAGCCAAATAATTGGTATTTGATAGAGTTGTCTGATTCACTGATAATTAAAATTATAAATGGGTCTTGTTTGGACTGACTGATTATGTTCATGCTTGGGTTCCTCTAGCCTTTAAGTACTGGGGCATGTAATTAGACCCCTGTTTGACCTTTGACTATCACAGTGACCACATCTAGACGGTGACATCTATGGCCCAGATAAGCACTTAGAACCAGATGGCATTTTCAGACAGAATTAATATGGGCTCCCTTTACCACGCTTTGGCTTGTCACAGATGGCAGAGCAAAGAACCCGGGACGTCTCAGCTCTTGGGCACTGTATGCTATTCTATCTTTCATCTTTCTTTTATTCCCTGAAAATGTACCTGTCTATCGGTGGATAACTCAAAATGTGTTTCCTATCATGTCTCTTTCCTCTTTGAATCATTTATTTTCCTTCCACAGGTGCTGCAATGTATATGTGTTTCTAGTATGTGACTTGGTGTGTCTGGGATTAATATGTCGACTCTAATGAAACTGTCAATATTCAACCAGTATTCCTAGCCCTGCCATCTATGCTGGATTCCCTGTGGGTGGACAGACTTAGAACCACAGCACTGTAAAACTTAATTACCGACAACAAAAGTGTGTCTGTTTCAATCCTTTCACTTTCAAAAGGAGGAAACCGAGGCTGTAGGTTTGACAGTCCGCTGAGAGGCAGGCAGTTGATGAACAAGGTCGGTACCAGAGCTCAAGTGTCTTTTCTTTACCTTTTAAACTTCCCCCCCCTCAATGGTGACCTTTAGCCGGCAAGAGACTGTTCTTTGTTACAGAAAGGTAAGTGGAATAATTCCTTCTAATTTCTCCCTCGATGTTATTTAAATATGATATTTTCAAGCGTTATATTCATATCACAGTTTCTTTTTTGGAGATGTTACAAAGATTGTCTTGCCATGGGTCTTAGAACTACAGCGCACTTCAAAATCCTACCGTGGAGAGAGCTTTGCATAGTAATCCACCCACTAGAAAACAGCCCATCTTCTCACTAGAATGCTTTCGCGTCCTGTGAATACATGTTGATATTATGCATTTGCACCTTGGAAGGCTGATGATCACAAAGGTCTATCAAACTATTCAAGTATCTAGTGTATTACTAAGTGAAAGGTTTGCCTAAATCCAAAGTCTGACAGAAACAGTGGTTGGTGCTATAGCCAATAGATAGTCTCTGATGAGAATGCAGGCACACGGAATAGTCTCTGCTCACTACCTTCCTGTATCCTTATGCTGTCCTTAATTATAGTCACATACTTATTTGCAGCCATTGCTTAAGGGAGACACTGCTTCGTGCCACATAGCATTTACAATATCCTTTAACCAATCAACAGTTTCTGATGTGTATTTTAAACAACCACATATTGCCCATGTAAGAGAGCAAATTACTTGTGAATTGTGCCCTGAAACATCAAGGTTTATATCTAATGCAAAAGTGGCCAAGGAGAGAAGGAAGCAAGAATGGACTGCCTGAATTAGATAAAATAAAAAGACCTTGGTGGGAATTCTGAAATAAAAGCATGCAACTGCCTCCCATTTGTCAGTGGCCTTGATACTTCCATGCCACCTCTGTGTAAGTGACTAAATGTCACTGATTATGGCAATTTGTTTTCTTGACATTGAAACAGCTAAATTATGATCCTGGTGAAATTATAGTAGGTGAGTATGTGAGTCATTAATTAAAATCCTGATGAGGACAAGGTTTGTGTCACATGAGAAGTTCAAAATGAAAATCATATTTTAAATATTATGATAATGAAGTCACAAAGAGCACAATTTAAATAATCATTGAAATTATTTCTGGGTAATTTAATCTAAGTGCCAAAAATTAATTTATCTGAGTGGGCATTTTATTTTCTATTTTTAGATAAAACTAAGACTGCAAGTATTAACTGATATTAAAAAAAAAAAACCTCCCAGCTACTGTAGATATCAGTATAGAAGCTCCTCAAAACAAACACAAACGAAAGTAGTTCTACTATATGACCCACTCCTGGGTACCGACCTTTATGTCAACATATCACAGAGATACTGAATTCACATCAATGTTTATTGCAGTGCTGCTCACAATAGCTACTTAAGGAACCAAATATTGGTCCAGTAACAGAGGATGGGAAAGGAAAATAAAAAATATATATACAATGGGGCTTTTTCCAGTCATAATAAGAGATGGAGCTATGCTATTTGCTGAAAGATGACCATAACTGGAAATTTATGTTTAGCAAATTAAGCTAGTCTCAGAAAGTCAAATATAATATGTTTGCTTTTTCTCTCATATTTGTTTACTATCAATATTTTATATGGATACATAAAATTATTTAGGGCTACATCACATGACAGTAGCAATGCAATTGTCACTAGAAAAACAGGGACCAACAAAAGTGTGGAGAGAGGGAAGGGTAGGGGGTACAAAGAAAATATACTCAATGTACAAAATATTATATAAAAATGTCCTTACGTATTATTGTATTACGTGTTTTTCACGTTGACTCAGGTTCATTCACTTAACACAATTGTTGATATTTATGGGCTGCAGAACGATCTTTTGGCACAGGTATACTGCTATTTGTCTTGTTTCTGGGAGAAAATAGCCAATAAAAGCAATTTAAGGAAGGGTTTATAGTGGCACAGGGCTTCAGGATACCGTTCATCCTGGTGGGGTCATCATGGTAGCCTGAGCAAGAGGCCACTGGACACATTGTATGTGCAGTCAGGAAGCAGAGAGACACGGTGAAGGACATTCCTGTTCACAGTTTCTCCTTTTCCTCAGTCTGGTGTCTGCCCACAGGATGGTGCAGCCCACTCACAGTGAAAGTAGGTTTTCCCGCCTCAGTTAATCCAGACTAGACAAATTGTTATAGGTATGTCAAGAGGCTAACCTAGTGGTTTAGCTTCTTTAGGTCTGTAGATTGTAGTAAGGTTCCCCTGTGTTATATGGCTAATATCCGCTTATAAGTGAGTATATACGGTGTGTGTCTTTATGGTTCTAGGTTACCTCACTCAGGATGATCTTTTCTAGTTCCATCTACTTGCCTGCAAATTTCATGATTTCCTTTTAATAGCTAAGTAGTATTCCATTGTGTAAATGTACCACAATTTCTTTATCCATTCTTCAGTTGAGGGACTAGTTGTTTCCAGATTCTGGCTAATATGAATAAACCCGCCGGTATGAACAGAGTTAAGCAAATGTCCCTGTTGTATGGTGGCGCACTTTTTGGTCTATGCCAGAAGTGGTATAGCTGGGTCTTGGGGTTACACTATTCTCAATTGTCTGAGGAAGCACCAGATTGATTTCCACAGACGTTGTA
The DNA here is from genome assembly GCF_907164565.1 of Psammomys obesus. NCBI lineage: Eukaryota > Metazoa > Chordata > Mammalia > Rodentia > Muridae > Psammomys > Psammomys obesus. The sequence continues at coordinate 28,327,266 of NW_026585504.1, read as the reverse complement.
CAAGTTTGCACTCCCAGCAGCAATGGAGGAATGTTTTCCTTTCTCCACATCCTTGCCAGCATGTGCTGTCACTTTAGTTTTAATCTTAGCCGTTCTGATGGGTGCAAGATGGAATCTCTGAGTTGTTTTGAGTTGCATTTTCCTGATGACTAAGGATGTTGAGCATTTCTTTAAATGTTTTTCCACCAATTGATTTTCTTCTGTTAAGAATTCTGTTTATTTCTGTACCTCATTTTTAATTGGATTACTTGATTTGCTGCTGATTAACTTCTTGATTTCTTTATATATTCTGGATATTAGTCCTCTGTCAGATATAGGCTTGGTGAAATCCTTTCCCAGTCTATAAGCTGTTCTTTTGTTCTGATGACAGTGCTCTTTGCTTTACAAAAGCTTTTCAGTTTCATGAGGTCCCATTTATTGATTGTTGATCTTAGAGCCTATGCTGTTGGTATTCTGTTCAGGAAGTTGTCTCCTGTGCCAATGAGTTCAAGGCTCTTCCTTACATTTTCTTCTAGTAGAGTTAGGGTGTCTGGTTTTATGTTAAGGTCTTTGATCCACTTGGACTTTAGTTTTTGTGCAGGGTGATAATATGGATATATTTGCATTTTTCTTCATCTAGACATCCAATTATATCAGCGCCATTTGTTGAAGAGGCTATCTTTTTTTCCATTGTGGGGTTTTGTCTCTTTTGTCAAAAATCAACTGTCCATAGGTGTGTGGGTTTATTTCTTGGTCTTTGATTCAATTCCATTGATTCACCAGTTTGTTTCTATGCCAATACCATGCTGTTTTTTATTACTGTTGTTCTATAGTACATCTTGAGATCAGGGATTGAGATACCTCTAGAAGATCTTTTATTGTAGAGGATTGTTATAATTATTCTGGGTTAATTGTTTTTCATATGAAATTGAGAATTGTTCCTTCAAGTTCTGTAAAGAATTATGTTGGCATTTTGATGGGTATTGCATTGAATCTGTAGATTGCTTTTGGTAAGATGGCCATTTTTAATATGTTGATCCTACGGATCCATGAGCATGGGAGATATTTCCATCTTCTGATATCTTCAATTTCTTTCTTCAGAGACTGGAAGTTTTTTTTTTTCATGCAAGTCTTTCACTTGCTTGGTTAGAGTCACACCAAGATATAAAGATAACACTGGGATGCTTAATTCTCGTTCAAAATCACAAACAGAATAGATCCAGAAGCAGTTGAAGAGAGAGAAGATGATGGGAGCCTACCATAGATGTCCTGTGAAAGATTTCACCCAGCAGGAGATTGAAGTAGATGCTAACACTCACAGCCAAACTCTGGGCAGAGCACAGAGTCATAGGGAAGAATGGAGAAATAGAAGGACCTGGAAGGGACAGAAGCTCCTTAAGAAGACCAACAGAGACAATAAATTTGGGCCCACGGGGGCTTACAGAGAGTGATGCACCAGCCAAAAATCATGCATGGAGAGGACCCAGACTTTGTGGGCTCCCTAGTAAGTGGAGCAAGGGCTGTTTCTGACATGGACTCTGTTGCCTGCTGCTCTTTGATCACTTCTCCCTTGTGAGGTGGCCTTGCCAGGCCATAGAGGAAAAGGATGCAGGCAGCCCGAATGGGACTTTATAGGATGGGGTCAGATGGTAAGAAAGGACTTCCCCTTTCTGAGGACTACAGGAGAGGGATGGGGGAAGAAGTGGGAGGGAGGATGGGACTGGGAGGAGATGAGGGAGGGGGATGCAATTGGAATGTAAAGTGAATAAATTATAAAAAATAAATTTAAATTAAAAATGTAAAAAGACAGATAGATAGATAGACAGACAGACAGACAGACAGACAGATAGATAGATAGATAGATAGATAGATAGACTTACCTAATTTTTCACAAACATGCTCAGAAACCCATCTTCTAGGACTTTCTTTTAAGTTGACAATATTAGCAATTACCACATGTATATTATGTACCATTATATACCATCTCAGGGTATTTAACACATTCATCACCAGACAGTTCTCTGTGTAGGAAGCATTTCAAATCCTTTCACCTAAGAATTTGGAAAGAATCAATTATTTATTGTCAGTCATAATCACCCTACTATTTCCTAGAATTTTAGAAGCTATTCCTCCTGTACAGATTGCATCCTTGGACCAACTAACCATTCTCTCACCAACAATTTTCCCCCTTTCCATGTCGGGTGTGAGCTCCTGGTGAGTAGTAATTGTGCCTGGCCTCTGAGGTCAGCTGTGTGAGCTTCCACTTCTAAGTAAGAATGCATTCAATTGGTCTTCCTGTGTCTAGCTTTTTTCACTTTACAAAGCATCCTCCAGGTTCATCCACCTCCTGATAATGACAGAAACTTCTGTTTTGTTGTTCTCTAGCACTGCTGAATACAGTTCTTCATAACTGGGTTCCCTGAGCTTCATAAGCCTTACAGCTGACAGCAACTGATCAGTATTCAGCAATAATTTATAATGGATCTAGCATAGGTGTGAGTTACTTGGTCTACAGAATTTATTTCTTGCTTTTCAAAATCTTCACACTATCATAATTTAATTTCAAAAACCAGATCATTGCATATCCCTCAATCCGGCTTCTAACTCTTTCTTAATTGATTGGCTCTTAATTCACTAGCGCTAAACCTCCACGGCTGTTTTTTAAATCATAAAAATAAAATAGTGCTGAAAAATGTTCATGAAGCTAGGCAATGATGTATCTTGGAGAAATTTAATTATTCATCCATCTCAAAAATTTGAAGATGCACCTTTTAATTATGTGTATACATATATAGACATGTATGCATTTACAAGGAGAGTGGTATACATTGCCCTCTGTGACATAATGCATATCTGAAAAATCTGATAGGCCAACAGCAAAATGACAGTGACTTATGCCATTTAATCTGTCCTCTTTAGTAGTTTTGTATTTTCTACCATGTATTATAACTGCTTTAGCAGTTACTCTGATACTAAGTATTTACTTTCGTTTTGTATTTGTTACTATGTTGTTTTATAATATCTTAATTACTATCCATTAGCTCCTATGCATGCAGAGGCCAAGACTGTAGAGGTCAAAATTGTCTTCCTCAATTTCTTGCCACCTTGTTTCTTTAAGACAGACTCCTCCTCCTAATCTAATGCTCGCCAATTTAACTAAACCGGCTGGTCACTGTAGTAGTCTGGGGCTCAGATCCTTTCCCTGTTGGTGCAGCAAGCACTTCACCAGCTGAGCCAGCTCCCCTGCCCATAAAGTTCATGTTCATTGGTTGCCTAACTTCACTTCAGATCAGTATTTTTTCTTGTATATTTTCTTCTCCATGTTCCACCAACTCATGTGTGGCAACAGATCTGCATATAGGAAATGGATGATGATGAACTTATGTACTTTCTGCAGCTTCCCAACAGGCAAATGTGTTTAAAACCAGACAAACTGGTTTGGGGTCTGTCTATGTAGTTGTATGAAAAGCATTTTGCCCCTCCTGCTACATTCTTTTTTTTTTTTTCTGTTCTTGAATTTATTACAGGAAGTTGACTGGCAGGTGCTGTATGAAACTTCCAACGATTACTAGGTGGTGGCACAGGCAAAGTCAGGGGTTAAAGGAACATTCAGGGGTTCTGCAGGCAAGGTTCAAAGAGCCTCAGATGCCTTCCCTGGGAAGCAGCCAAGCCAACAAGTTGCTAGGCAGATGACATTCCTTACCAACAGGCTCTGGGCACCAAGTTCAGAGACAACTGCACACACTCAGGGTGGGGGAAGACTGGAGCAGACTGACGTTGTGCAGAGAGAGGAACAGCCTGGTCCCATCCATCTCTCCCCTCTGCTGTGCTGGGCTAGACTCACTGCTGTGACACAGTACCCTGTGCAGAAGTGTGCGCCTTCTTTACGGGATACTTGCCAACACTCCTGATGCCCAATTATTCGAAGATACTTCATTTTCAAAATGGGTCACAACATAAACTTTTGGCTCATTCTGCCAAAGTACAAGCTACAAAGGCTTGCTCAGCACTTGTTAGTATCATGTCTAAAACATGAATAAAAATCCATATAAAGCAAATATTCAGAGTTTCCATGGGAATATGGGTAAGCCTTCCATACTGCATTGGTGCCAACGCTACTCCTACAAAGGCAGTCCAAAACTAGCAGTAATTCAGTTAAACGGTCCCCCAAATCCCTTAACTCAAGCTAAACTTGCCAGGTAAGAACTACAAGAATGGCATCAACACATTGATACTAGCAGAAGCACAGGCTGCTGGGTGATGGCCCATCCTGCTCTCTGGCAGAGTATAAGACATGGGCAGAGCGCCAACATTCTGCTCCTTCGCTCTTGGTGGGAAACCATGGTTCTGGATCTGCTTCATGAGAAGCCACATTGGCTGTGACATTACATAGTAGATGGTTGGCCTCTGGATCCCGTTGGAAGTAGAAGCAGCAGCAACGGTGTATGCATGTGGGTTCTCGAAGAGCATCCAGTCGCCCACATGCATTTCAGGCCCGTTACAGCGCTCGATGATCCAATCAAAACCATCACATTTTGGTCTCCAGATGCTGGATGAGTAATGCTTCTCCTCTGGCTTGTGTCTCTTCTGCAGCAGGGCCTTCACCTGTGCATGATCACAAAGAATGCAGTTAAATGATCCATACACTCCATCGGTTTGCTCGTTTGGTTCATCTTCATCTTCATCTTCATCTTCATCTTCAGAGCCAGTCTGTTACTTCTATAGGGTTTTTTTTTTTTGGCAATGATATTGACTGTGAGTGTGAAAGCTGATGAGACACAGTATCTGCCTGGCTCAGCTATGATTCTCACTCCAGAGTCTGTTGGGAAATACTTGTCCAGAGCTGGGTTGATTACAATGGTGATCTCTTCCAATTTAAGCTTGGCATCCTCAGATCCTGGAAAGCCACCGCCAATATCAAACAGATACAAGCTGAAATCAACTTCTGTTCCCATGTCAAAGACACAGTGGGCATCTGACATGGCCTGCACAAAGTCCTCAGGATCAGCCACTGCCCAATGACACCAGTGACATCAATATTTAGCTCTTTCAGTCGTTCCAAGAAAAGCCTGCTGATTTTGAGTGTGGCACCAAATTTAACACTAAGGTGACAAAATGCTTTGGAATCGTCAGTGGCAATCCGCAAAACCAACTCTGCCTTTGGGTGTGCTCTGGCGACTTTCATCAACCCTCTTTTACTGTCTTAAGTCATTACCTAGATTCCATCACTGGCAGCCTACTTGATTTGAGACACTTGTTTACAAGGATTTGCATAAATAATCCTCAGTGGAGGCACCCCAAGCCTCAACTGTGTTTCAGTCTTGCTTGCACAGTCAAATCCTGTCCTAATGGCGGTTAGGGTGTTCATTATGGCTCTGCTGTCGTTACACTTGACTGCATAAAAGGGAGTGACACAAGCAAGAGCTTTTAGCCATCTTAGATGCTTCTTTAGAACGTCTCCAAGGTCCATGCCATAAAAAGCATCTTTCTCGTCAGAGGAAGAAACTTCATTAATAGTTTTTGGTCCAGGATGTCCTTGGCAATAAAGCCTTCACTGAGGACACGGCAGTCAATATCTTCCTTAGTAAAGCTGTTCGTGGTTCTCTATGTGCCTACAGAAAACCTAAAGATGGAATGAAATTATTGCCAGCTCTTCACAAGGCAAGTTATCCAGGAACTGTGAACATTGTCTTCTTGGAGCAGTGGAAACGTTCTCCCAGAGCATGCGCACTGCTGGCCTGCCCCATGGAGACGAGTCCCCGGAACCCCGAAGAGCCCCGGCTGCCCGCCTCTGCCCCATCAGCTGCCTCTTCTGATCTTTCTTCCGCGCGTTAAAACTATGTTTACAGTTACTCAAATACTATTTACTTTTGTTTTCTATTTGTTATGTCATTTTATAATTTCCACTGCTATTAATTAAGTCCTATATGACCAACACTTTAGCTTCCATATGTACCTCCTATAATTTAATACAGTTTTAACCTGATTTGGGTGCTAAATTTGACGCAGAGTTCCCATTTACATTTAAATAAAGATCTTTAGGACAAAAATATCTGTATTTATTATCCCTTTCCTAAGACTGGTTTCCAGAAATAGGATTTGTTAGCAAAAGGCAGAAGGAGTTCACCTTAACTCTATTTTCTGAGGTATTCTTGACAGTTTTCCCCTTTGGTGTTCTTTTAAAAGTTACTTGGTTCTCCACGGTTGAAAATGGATTGTGGATAAAATAGTGATTAGTAGCAACCACTGATTTCTAATTGACTTTCTCTGTACCTGGGGAAAAAAAAGTTTAAAATTCCCAGGGGACCCATGACAAAAGAAGGGATGGGCCGAAGACCAGTGTTCAGAAGGGTGTTTCAAGGACAGCCACTGCAAACGTCACCACGGACCTCCTCAGCACAAAACAGCTCACAAGAAGAAGGCACACACTCAACACCACACTTTTTCCCTGTGACATTATCACTCACACATTCTGGTACCTAGAGTTATGTGGACCATGAAACAGAACAGATCAATACCACATCCATGTAACTGCAGCTTAAAAACACTTTTTTTTTTTTAATGTTGTAAATGACCATGAAGAAATCACATTAGTTTTTTTGGCAGTACTGTTCAGGGCCAAAAAAATTTGCCTACATCAAAGAGATGCCCCTTGCATTTTGGCTATACTTTGGCAGAGGAAGGCCATGAACTTTGTGGGGTTTGTTTGTTTGTTTGGTTTGGTTTGGTTTGGTTTTTTTTGGCCCTGAACAGTACTGCCAAAACAAAAGATATGACATAGCTCTTCTATAGAGAGATTTATGTCCTGTTTTCCCTTCTCCTATATCTGTCTCATGCTTTAAAAACCAGGTCTAAAAGATAGATGTTAAACCATATGGTATCACAAAATGACAGAATCTTTAGAAACAACTATACCTGTTCTTTCACATTCTGCTTGTGGACCAGGCACAAGTAGTTTATTTAATTCTCATGAGTCTTTTCTTTCTTGTAAGTAAACCAAGAAGGATAGTGTTTTCCAGTATTGCACTGAAATTTTTGTAACTAAGATGTCCAAGTCTTTAACCCTTTAAATCAATGGTGCCTTTGGTTTTAGGTCTAAAATTCTGTTCCACTACATCTATCCTCCACCCCCACATCAAAAGACCATCTCTAAATTATTTCTTGGAGTTCCTGGCAGCTCTTCTGCCTACATTTTACTCATCCCTTCAGCAAATATTGATCAAGGTCTTAACCATCTGCCAGGCATTGGAAATCAATAAACAAGACAAATAAGGTACTTGCTGCTGGGGTTCATTCTTACTGAGAGAGAAGACGAAGAAACAATATAAGCTGTTTATGAAATGATGAATATTAACAAAAATGGAAAAGTGGATTTGGGCAGAAAATGGAGAATGGGCAGTGAGAACCTGAAGCCTCTCTAGAGAAGGATGCCCCTTGAGCCATATGCTTCATCCCTGCTTTTGTCCATGGCTTTTAGGGAGGGTATCAATGGTCTGTGACGAGAAAGAATTGACAGTACAGTACAATGTGGTTATCCTGTGTCTATCAGTCTCACTTTGCACTCAGCTGAGCTATATTACTAGGGTCCCCAAATAAAATCTTTCACTCTTTTGTGAAACCAGAGTCTTCATATTTTCTCTCTTTCTATTTCAAGACTATCAAAGCATTCACTCAGATCTGTTCCTTCTTCTATCCTTCCTCTTCCTGACTCCAGTGTTCCCTTTTCTTCTTCAAAAGCAATTCCTTGCTTCTCACCTCCAAACTCTTCCTTGTTTGTACTGTATATACTAAATAAACATGCTGATTTTCCAGGTTCATGTTGGTGCAAGGCCCAGCCAACCCAAGGTGCTCTCTCTCTCTGGGGTCATGGGGGCAGGATGTGTGTATGTGTGTCTATCCTTTCTTTATTTTTCCCTAGATTCAGTCATGCTAACACTAAAGCTATGCAGATTTTGGTACCTAGGGCTGCAACTGGCTTTCCTACCAAGTAGTGATGAGATTCCAAACACGCTGTTTAATGTTTCTGGATAAGACTCCACCTCTTAGGCCCTTTCACAAGGGTCCAACATAGATTCTCACTGGCTAAAAAGGAACAAAGAAGGGCTGTGGCTTAGTGGTGGGGCACTTGCCTAGCATGCATGAAATCCTAGGTTCCGTCTTCAGTACTGTGAGAGAAAGAGAAAGTGGGGGGAGAGAAGGAGAAGAGCTTGTTGTTTGAATCCTGAGTAGTAGGAAGTCCTATGTGAACTATTGCTATGGTGACCAGGCCTTGATATATTACAGGACTTCTAATATCTTAACAACTTTCAAAGGCAAGGAAAACAGTCAATTAAAATCCAGTTGAAAATAAGAAAACCTGCCTCAGGGAAATTTGCAAAAACATTTTTGGTTGGGGGTGGGGAGTAGCATGTTATTTGATTTACTCTCAGTTCAAAACAATTTGAATTCTTTCTCAAAGGCCTGGGGACCTCAGGGGGCAGCCAACTAGACTGCAATAAGTCAGTGACTAAATCTCAATCTTTAATGAAGCTCATTTGCTCATGTCCCAGAGAAGCTGGCAGCACTCTGCTTGGTAATTTAATTGCTTTCTTTCTTCACCATTTAAGTCCTGCTGTACAGGTGGGGACAGGAGAATCACCTTGCACCTTAAACGATGTTCAAAGGGTAGGCAACTTCATCTACATAACCTGGGAACCCAAAGGCATGGATCATCTCAGGAGTCTCCATCATATACAACCAATCCTCGGAGGCTGCCGTAGCTGGGTTGCCTCAGTAACCAGACTGCCCGGAGCTGTTTTCAAATTGTAAAACCCATAAAGTACAATTTATTGCACTTTGCTGTATTTTACTAGAGTTAGAGGGTTCAGATAAAATTTACTGGATAGTTGTAAAGCTCCATTGATAGGAAAATGAACTGTTTTCACAGGCACTCACACCGGGACGTTTTGACCACTGTAGTGAATCCAGGCCTTGCCAAAAGGCTTCCCCACTGTTTCAGTTTAATTGAGGACAGGTAAATATAACAACTGTAGCTTCTCAGTCCTAGGCCAACACATGGAGAGCTAATCTGACCAGTTTGTTACCCAGGGGCCCCAAACAATAGCTTCTGCTCATCCTCACTGGCCAACACTGAATACTTTCCCATTCTTCCTGTTCTGAAAGACGGGTGCTGAGAAACACAGTCTCTCTAAGATACTGCTCACCATGGACACACAAAGATGGACCGTGTGACACCTGGAAGCTGAAATGGGCAGGTCGGTTGATAGGGCTTCTGATTTCACTTCAAGTTACACTGGTGATCAGAAGTCATCATGTTAAATAAAGAAACTATGGGGAGCTAAGGAAAGAACTATTTCTCTGAGGATGGTGAAAGAAGTAGAAAGAGAGGAAACAGGGAAAGGAGGGAGGCAAAAGGAGAAAGGAATAAAGGGGTTAGAGGAAGAAGGCAAGGAAGAAAAAAAATGGAAGAATGGATGAAAGAGAGGAAGACAGTACTCTAAGAAGGAACCTAATTGTATTTATTTTGTGAACTACTTTCCCTTAACAACCATGCTGGGCAGTAAGCACTCCAACAAGGGTCAGCTTATGTGTTTCTGATAAGGCCATGTTGCCAAAAGGGTAGGATGGCCCACTAGCAGCGTGCAAACATATTTTAGGTGAGATGGTGTGGACTCGTTTTCTTGCATGTGATTTATTTTTACACGGTGCAGAGAAATACTGGCATGCATTCAGAGCAGTAACAAAAGAATTCGCTTTAAAAGATTAAACGGTGAAGAAGCCAATTCCAAGCGAGAAATTATCTATGACATAACAGCAAAATTCACGGAGTGGTCATACGATTACTGACCACTGGCAAACATTACCTTAGAGAAACCATAAACATCTGGAAGAAATGGAGTTATGCTGTCTTTGTTTTGTCTTTTCTTCTCCCCTGATCACTATGCTTCATAAGGTAGGGACAATGCTCCATGCTCTCTAGGTTCTTACTTTGCTCTGCCATCACCCCTGGGATTAACTCTGCTCACACTGAAATGGATACAGAGGTGAAGTTTGCCCTTTTCGTGTCAGCCCCTCAAACATTGTCCGTACATTCTTCTCTGTGTACGCTGTAGAGGCTCTAGCCTGGGCTTATCACCCCCTCCATAACATCAGCATAAGAGAACTTAACAATGCCACAGGACCAGCTGATACTCATGCAGAAAGGCTGTGAAGTAAGATGTCGTAGAGAAAAATGGAGGCGTAATTGAAACAAAAAGTGGAGAGGTAAAATGACTTACTGGTGACCCTTAGCTCTTGCCAAGGCCGGAATTGTAATGCTGGAGATGTAAGGCCAAGACCAGCGTGCAGTCCCATTAAATTCAGGGATGAGAAGCAATGGATAAGTTAAGAGAGTAAGCAAAGATGTAGCCATGGTGGGCCTTGGGTCAGGGACACAGCTCCATTCTGCCTCCTGGAGCACCCTGAGTTGTTCTTTCCAGAGACTTCTACGCAGAGGACTCACGGACTCTTGATTATGCTTGAGAAAACTGCAGGACAAGTCAGAGTGGAGTAGAGTGGATTTTATTGTGGAGAAACTTCACATAGATTTAGGCATGAGGGTCATGGGAGAGATGGGTGTTCAAGGACATCCTAAGACATAGCCATACAGATGTGGGTTTTTCAAGATGGAACTTCCCTTAAGTCTCTTTACAAAAGCCGGTAGACAGGATTACAATTTCGGTGGCTTCCAAAGTCACGTCTTAAAGGGCTGTCAAAGAACTTAACAGCCTGGTTCTCTATAGCCAAGAAGGAAAAGTCAGGTCGTGGGGGTTGCTGGTGAAGTGAAGGTGTTTTTACCGAGAACAGAGTTTATAATCCTGTGTGTGAGATTCTCAGAAACTTTCAGGTTTACATCTAGAAAAGGTGCAGGAAGATCCAGGAAAACCAGAACTCATATATATATATATTCTGGTCTTAAGCACGACTCTGCCCGACTTTCACACAAGCATTTGAAAACATCTCGGTGTGAGAGGAATTCTGTGTCTGCAACCATCACAGCACACGTTGTCAGTTGATGACTGTTTGACTCTCAGCTGGCAAGAGACTCCTGACTCCAGAAGCCCTTTTCTCTTCCCCTGCTACCTTAATTTTCTCTGTTTTTATATCTCTGTCTCACTTCAATATTGGTTTCTAGCCAGCATTCTAGTGAGGCAAAGTATTTTAATGCTAACTATGATTTAAAAAAAAAATCTGACTTCTTGTTAAAAATAGCACTTCCCATTTATATAATTGGGGTTCACAATAGTGAATGATCTCTGTCTCTATTTCAATGACCAGACTTAGCCATGGGGATGACTTGTGCCCTTCTTAGTGCCCAAGGGAGAAATGCCATAGTGTTGAAAACATGGAATATCGTCCCTACCTCATCAAGTACGGCAATCAAAGCAAAAAGGATGACAAACCAAACACAATGCTACCCCATTTCTCCTAGAAATCAGCAAATGGTTTTTAGTAATTTAAGTCTGCACATCAGAAGAGGCCAGGTCCCAGAAGAAAGATGTGGCCTGAGCTGGGGATATAGCCTAGTGGATAAGGAGCCTGCCTGGCATGCACATAGGACTTGCCAGGATTTCTTGTGCCAAACAAAGCAGGCATGGTGGCACAAGCCTGTAATCCCAGTCCCTGGGAGATAGAGGCAAGAGGATCAGTTGTTCCTGGTTACATTCAGCTATATAGTAAAATCAAGGCCGTTCAGATACAGGAGACAGTGTCTCAAAAAACAACAAACAAAGCCACATCTAGAAATCACTGGCATAAAGAAAACTGTACAATGTGAAAACAATGACAAAATATGTAATGAGAAACTAGGGAGTCACAGGAGAGAGAGAGAGAGAACAATGATGGCCTTTCTGAGATTTGGTACTGTTTAAAAAGATGGAGGTACTGAGACAAGAGCTCTCCCTGAAAATGAAGGGCTCCTCTTTAGAATCAATGCAATTCAGTCACAAAGCAATCCTTTTAATATCCATTAAGTCTGTATCACTGGGCTAGGTTCAGTGAGATTCTGCATATAGGATTCCTAAACACTCTTCCTCTCTACCCAGCAAGAACATCCTTCCACTACATGGGTGATAATAAAGGAGTAGAAGAGAGAAAAGTGTGCCCAGTCAATTTCAAAAATGGTTCTGCTCTGCACCCTTTGAGACTGCTATACACAGGAGAACACTATGATCAAATGGATTAAATGAGTTTCATCAAGCAGGCAGGCAAATCAGTGAAACCTTTTTCACTGAATTGCCCTGTTGCTTATGAGATTTTGTTCATTTTACAAACACACACACACACACACACACACACACACACACACACACACACACACCACTTCCTAAATCAACTGTGCTGGCAAAATGTCCTCCATCTTACTGTTTAATTTTTCTCAGTTTTAGGTTAGACTTGTTTTGCCATATTGAAACTAAAAAGGAAAACAAATGCCTTTTAAGATATAAGGAACACATAATTGCATGGAAATTAGACTGGACCTTATAGGACATTGAATCCCAAATTCCTATTTTTCAGGTGTGGGAAATGAACATAGGGAAAACAATAGACTTATACAGGTAGTTGTTGGCTGAACCAGACCTGGAATAAGGATCCTGGCTTCAAAGGCAGCCCTTTTCGTACTGTACATCCTCACCTATAGGCTGCCCACAGAGCCACAGCCAGCCTCTTGGTAAATAGGAATTTTAAATGCTTTCCTTCTGTATAGAATAACTTGCCATCGCTTTGGCCACATTTGGGTCCCTTAATTTAAGGCCAGATCTTGAAACAAAGTTGGACAAAAGCTACTACTAACTAGTAAATTCAGGACTCTACAAATTCTACAGCGTTGTTTCCTTAATACCAGAAAATCTTTCTGGATTTTTAAGCAGGAGGGTCCTGATGAGAAGGATGGACGCTTGAGAGAATCATAGAAGATCAATATCATTTTCTTGCTTTAATCCCTGAGCCAGTAAGATTGTATCTTTCCTCGTATGTACCCTCCATAATCACTTTAGTGATGAACTAAAGCAGTAACAATTCTTGGGCATCCATTATTACACAGTGAAAGCTACCTTGAATTACGTAGTGTTGGATTAAAGGGGAAATGGCCAGAGAAATTCACTCCTGGGCTGAGAAATTATATGTCAAGCTGTAGCCTAAAGTGAATTTTTATAGCTAAGTTATAAACCTGTGAAAATACTGAGACACTTAACTGCAGCTGGCATCTTTACGATTAGATCAAGAGAAATACCACCTTTAGAAACTGCCAGATTCTCTCTGGCTTTGGTGCAGCTGCATGGGACACATTGGGGAAACCAAGAAAGGAAGCTGTACAGAAAGAGGAGCTTCACACATTTCATGCCATCTCCTGCACGAGGGAAAGAACTGTTGGGACCAGAGGAACGATGAGGATGGGAGAGAAAGGTGGAAAACAAGGGAACAATAAAGTCAGGTCATAAAACCATGTGACTATCATAATGAACCTATATTCAAGTATTTAGCATTGTTGGAGAATCTATGAATATATGAATCAATGATATAAATTAATTTCTGTTTAAAGAGAGGCAGAGAAAATGCTCTTTATGATCATAATATGCCAACTAGTGACTTCAGGGGAAAAAGAAAGATAGATGTGGGGGAAAACAAAACAGCATTTGGTGAGGATTATAGCAACAACTGATTCAGGTAAAAACTCTGGGTGTTGGCTGGAAATAATGGATGAAAGTTAAACGAGAAACCAAATATTTATACATTTTCAAAGTAGTTCCGTTGAAAGACTTGTAAATAACAAAGGGAAAAATGGTAACCTCCCAGAGAGAGTAGAACTTAGAGATACAAATATGATTAACAGTGGTGATACAAACAGGCTTATCACTCCAAAGACACAACACCACTTCAGTGCTAATTCTGTTCCCAAAGGTTTGAACCTGAACTTCATCATTAAGACACACCAGGCCAACCTTAGCCAAAGGACACTCACTACGCAACTCACTGTTTGGTGCTCTTCAGAGAGATTAGGAATGTTAAAGGAAAGGGGGAGAAGGGATGAATTCCATTATTTTAAAGTCTATTTTGATGTTGTCTGAATAGATAGGGCAGCTAAATGATCCTAGATAGGACCTTCAAAGGAGATTAACAAAATCTGATCCATGAACTTGGTAAAAGGTGCATGTGGTTTATAGATGAGCTAACGACATTCTATTGATTGAGACTTCTCGAACATAACTTTACTGGGGTTATCAAAAGGAACATTCTTGATTTTACAGTTTAGTGGTTAGAGACTATTGTGGGTGCCACTAGTTTTCAGAATAGTTGTAAAAACTTTATGTTCATGGAGGAAGAGATAACAGAGAGAGGGAGAGAGAGAGAAATATAATAAAGTGGGAGGGAGAGAGGGAAGGAAAGCTGGGGATGGATAAAGCAAACATGATGTTAATTAAGTCAGCCATTTACAGAGTCCACTGAAGAGTGGAAGAGCCTTTTTTACAGTATTCATTCAGCACTTATATAAATCCAAAATGATCCCCAGACTAAAACATCACAAAAGAGGAGTGAATGCAATAAATGATCATTACATATGAAAGTTAAGGATACAAGTATTAGAGTTAAGTAACTACAAAGGAGAAAATAACACATCACAAAGGGAAGAATAAATGAAGGAAAAAAATACATCTGCTTTCTGGATGTACATCTGGATTTTGTGTACTTAAAAGCCTCTTTCAGGCCACCAGTGAGATGGCTATGCTGGCAAAGCTCCTGTTATCAAGACTGAGGACCTTAGTTCAATTCCCAGGACCCACAGAGTGGAAAGAAAGAACTGATTCTAGCAAGTTGTGCTCTGACATCCATACACATGCTGTGGTGCAGGCACACACCAAATCAATACATGTAATAAAATCTATAAAAAAAGGCATATTTTTAGGTTTTTACAAATGGGATTCAGGGTCTAAGAACTCCCTGAGCTAACCTGTAACACACTATAAGCAAGCATATGAATTTCTCCTGGGGAACTATTTCCTAACTCTGTAAATCTGAAAATGTGACCAACCTCCCTCTCCCTCCCTCCTACAGCCTTGGAGTATAAGAGCCAGAGTCTTAAGTACATGCCACTATATTTATTTGTGGCTGAATTTCCCAGGACTATGTCAGGGCTCCTCAGTATCCCCTCTCTTCTTCAAAGGTTCTGAGGAAGAGGAAAAATTGTTTATTCTATTCATAACAGAATAGGACTGAGTGGAGCCTGTCCTTGACTTCCATAGTGCCAGTATGCAAGAGCCATTGGCAAGTCGCTGTCCCTTTAGAATATGACAGTCTAATCCACGTCAAACCCAGGAAATTATCAGAATCCTGGCATTTCCCAGCTTCCTGTCCCTATAACAAGACATCTGTGAGGGCTCTTGAAATAGAGGAGAGCTCTATTTTGATCCCCAGTCATAGATGTTGTAGATCATGACTTGGGACCATATGCTTTGAGCCTGTTGCAAGGCAGCACATCAGGGTGGGAGCAGGGGCCAAACAAAGCTCTTTACAGTGTGGCCAGCACAAGAGAAAGAGACTAGGTTCTGACAATTCCCCTAGAGAGAATGTCTCCAAGGACCTAAGACCTCCTGCCAGGCTCCACCTCTGAAAAAGTCTACCACGCACTAATAACACCACTCTGGGGACAGAGCCTTTACCACCCAGGACACTAAGGGACACTTACTATTTAAACGATAGCAGTGCTCAGAGAATAAAATGCTGTGCTTCAGAGGGCAGGAAGGCAACCTGCAGAGGGCTAAACCTTTGTCACCTGCCTGTTGCTATGGCAGAGCTGCCATGTAGAGGCTGTTGGGAAGAACTATTATCCAGGCAATATGAGGCTGTCCACCTCTCGGCAGTTTTTGTGGTATTCTGGACACTGCAGTGCTATAGAGACTTCTGGGCGAATAGGGAAATGATCCTGAAACAGTGACCATGGGCTCCCAGAGACCTCTGGAACTGGACAGAGGTCTACTGTGTAGACATATACTAAAATCTCAAAACAGAGTGAGGAATATCAGTTTTGATTCAATTAACTTCATACTTCGTCTTTTGTTTTTCCTTCTGAAACAACTTTCTTTTTTTTCTTTTCATTAATTTATTTATTTATCAATTTACAGCCTGATCACAGAATCCTTTTCCCCTCCCAGGTCCACCCTCACACTCCTTCCCGTTTTCCCTTCCCTTTCTCCTGAGAGAAGTGAAACACTCATCTCCCCCCAGCCCCAACCATGAGTACCACCACACTCTGGTGCATCAAGTCCCAGCAAGACTAAGAGCATCCTCTCCCCTTGAGACCAGAGAAGAGAACTCAACTATGGGAAAGGGACCCAAAGGCAGGCAACAGAGTCTGAGTCAACCCCTGCTGAAATTATTAGGTAACCCAAAGAACAAGCTGCATATCTGCTACATATGTGGGGGGCGTCTAGGTCCAGCCCATGCAAGCTTTTGGTTGATGCTTCAGTCTCTGTGAGGTTAGTTGACCCTGTAGGTCTTCTTGTGGTGACCCCTCTGACTTTCTCAGTCCTTCCTCCCACTTTTCCAGGGGACCCACTGGGTTCCACCTACTGCGTGGCTGTGGGTTTCTGCATCTGTTTCCATCATCTGCTGGATGAAGCCTTTCAGAAGATCTGTAAGCATAGCACAGTATAATTTATAGTGTCATGGATGGGCTCTTTCCCATGGGGTGGGTCTCAGGTTGGGCCAGTCATTGGTTGGCCATTCTCTCAATCTCTGCTAGATCTTTATCCCTAAACTTCTTGTAGGAGGGACAAATTTTGGGTCTAAGGTTTTTATGGGTGTGTTAGTGTCCCTCTTCCTCTATTTGAAGTCCCGCCTTGCTACAGGAGGAACTTCTGGCTCTATATTTCCTGCAAAAAGTCTCAACTAGGATCACCCCCATGGACTCCTGGGAGTCCCCCTATCCCAGAGATACCCCCCCACCAATTTCTGTTCTCTTTCCCAATACTTTCTCCTCTCCACTCTCCACAAACCCGGGCCCCACCCCTATTCCCCTGTCCACCCTCTCTCCCATCCAGTTCTCTCCTTCCATCTACTTCAGAGGTCTATTTTATTTCTCCTTCTGAGTGAAATCCAAGCATCTGCCCTTAAGCTCTCCTTGTTACTTGTCTTTTTTAGGTCTTTAGATTGTAGCATGGTTATCCTATACATTATGGCTAATATTCACTTATAAGTGAATATATTTTATGTATGTCTTTCTGGATCTGGGTTATCTCAATCAGGATAATATATTCTAGTTCCATCCATTTGCCTTCAAATTTCATTATGTACTTGTTTTTCACAGATAAGTAGTATTCCACTGTGTAAATGTAGCACATTTTCTTTATCCATTCTTCACTTGAGGTACAACTAGGTTGTTTCCAGTTTCTGGCTATTATGAATAAAGCTGCCATGAACATAGTTGAGCAAGTGTCCTTGTGGTATGGTTACACATCATTTGGGCATATTCCCAGGATCTTGAGGCAGAATTATTCCTAATTTTTTGAGAAACCACCAGATTGGTTTGCACAAAGGTTGTTCAAGTTTTTACTCCCACCAGCAGTGGAGGAATATTCCCCTTCCTTGCCAGCATATGCTGTAACTTCAGTTTTTGATCTTATCCATTCTGGTGGGATAAGACAGAAGATGGAAAGATCTCCCATGCTCATGGATCAGTACGATTAACATAGTGAAAATGGTCATCTTAATAAAATCAACCTACAGACTGAATGCAATCCCATCAAAATTCCAACACATTTTTTTTTACAGAACTTGAAAGAGCAATTCAAAGTTCATTTGGTAAAATTGGAAAAAAAAAAAAAAAAAAAAAAAAAGATTTTTTTTTTACCCAGGATAGAATAACTGGTTTGAAAAAAAAAAAAAAAAAAACTTCAAATATCTGAAGAAAGAAATTGAAGAAGATATCAGATGGAAAGATCTCCCATGCTCATGTATTGGTAGGATTAACATACTGACAATGGCCATCCTGCCAAAAGCAACGTACAGATTCAATATAACAACACAATTCTTTACAGAACTTGAAAGAACAATTCTAATTTCATATGGAAAAACAAAAACTCAGAATTACGAAAACAATCCTATACAACAACAGATCGTCTGGAGGTATCTCCATCCCTGATCTCAAGCTGTACTACAGAGCAATAGTAATAAAAACTGCATGGTACTGACATAGAAACAGAATAGTGGATCAATGAAATTGAATAGAAGACCGAGAAATGAACCCACACAAATACAGGCACTTGCTTTTTGACAAAAAAGCCAAAACCATACAATGGAAAAAAGACAGCATCTTCAACAAATGGTGCAGGTCTAACTAGATGTCTATATGTAGAAAAATGCAAATAGATCCATAGTTATCGCCCTGCACAAAACTCAAGTCCAAGTGGATCAAAGACCTCAACATAAAAACAGACACACTCAAGTGGGGAAGAGCCTTGAACTCATTGGCACAGGAGACAACTTCCTGAACAGAACACCAACAGCACAGGCTCTAAGATCAACAATCAATAAATGGGGCCCCATGAAACTGAAAAGCTTCTGTAAAGCAAAAGACACTGTCATCAGAACAAAACAACAGCCTACAGACTGGGAAAAGATCTTCACCAATCCTTTACCTGACAGAGGTATAATATCCAGAATATATAAAGAACTCAAAAAGTTAAACAGCAACAAATTAAGTAATCCAATTAAAAAATGGGAGAACTAAACAGAGAATTCTCAATAGAAGAATACTGAATAACAGAGAAACTCTTAAAGAAATGGAAAATGTCCTTAGTCATCAGGGAAATGTAAATCAAAACGACCCTGAGATTTAACCTTACACCCATCAGAATGACTAAGCTCAAAAACTCAAGTGACAACACATGCTGGAGAGGATATAGAGAAAAGGGAACCCTCCCCCATTGCTGGTGGGAATGTAAACTTGTACAACCACTTTGGAAATCAGTCTGGTGCTTTAGGAATAATGCTACCCAAGATCCAGCTATTCCACTCCTAGGCATATATCCAAAAAATGCTCAAGTATGCAACATGGACATTTGCTCAACCGTGTTCATAGCAGCTTTATTTGTAATAGGCAGAATCTGGAAACAACCCAGATGTCCCTCAATGGAGGAATGGATGCAGAAATTGTGGTACATTTACACAACGGAATACTACTCAGCAATTAAAAACAAGGAAATCATGAAATTTGCAAGCAAATTGTGGGAACTAGAAAAGATCTTTCTGAGTGAGGTACCCCAGAAGCAGAAAGACACAAATGGTATATGCTCACTTATAAGTGGACATTAGATATATAATATAGGATAAACATACTAAAATCTGTATACCTAAAGAGGCTAAGCAAGAAGAAAGACCCTGGGTAAGATGATCAATCCTCATTCAGAAAGGCAAATGGGACAGACATCAGAAGGAGAAAACAGGGAACAGGACAGGAGCCTACCACAGAGGGCCTCTGAAAGACTCTACCCAGCAGGGTAACAAAACATATGCTGAGACTCATAGCCAAACTTTGGGCAGAGTCCAGAGCATCTTATGAAAGAAGGGGGAGATAGAAAGACCTGGAGGGGACAGGAGCTCCACATGGAGAACAACAGAACCAAAAAATCTGGGCATAGGGATCTTTTCTGAGACTAATACTCCAACCAAGGACCATGCATGGAAATAAGCTAGAACCCTTGCACAGATATAGCCCATAGCAGCTCAGTGTCCAAGTAGGTTCCCTAGTAAGAGGAGCAGGGATTGTCTCTGACATGAATTCAGTGGCTGGCGCTTTGATCATCTCTTCCTGAGTGGGTAGTAGCCTTATCAGGCCACAGAGGAAGACAATGCAGCCAGTCCTGATGAAACCTGATAGGCTGGGGTCAGATGGAAAGGGAGGAGGACCTCCCTTATCAGTGGACTTGGGGAGAGGGATGGGAGGAGAAGGGAGGGTAGGATTGAGAGGGGACAGGGAGGGCGCTACAGCTGGGATACAAAGTGAATAAATTGTATTAAATTTTTAAAAATTAAATAATTTTTTTAACAAAGAAAAAAGATTCCTTGATCTGATTAAAAACAAAAACAATCAAACAAACAAACAAACAAAAACCCAGGATACTTAAAACAATCCTGTACAGTAAAAGAGCTTTTGGAAGTATCACAATCCCTGATTTCATGCTTTACTACAGAGTAATAATAATAAAACCCACATGGTATTGGGTCACCAGTGGAATTGAGTCAAAGACCCAGAAATAAACCCATAGTTTTTTGTATCCTTCCTCATTTTTTTTAGAGCTTTAGAAACAGAATTTTATTATTGTCCTGAATAATCTATGCCTTAAATTACAATATAGTTCACTCCAAATTGATTTGTAAATGTTTCAGGCAGGACAGCTTTTCTTTGGAATTTTGTCTATTGAATGTGCACTGCAGTTAAATCCTTCCTCCTTTTAAAACATTAGATTTTTTTTCCAAAAATGTTTAATTATTTTTGAAATTTGATTTTTGAAATGCAATACTATTTCATCACATGGATTAAACCTCGCAATATTGTGAAACTCATATTTGGTCTTCTGGCCCACTTCCTGACACAAAGCTCCAAGAATTCTTGGAATCTCTAGAGAAATATGAATGCCATCTGTATGCTAATGATAGGGTTGGTGGCTAGGGATCTTCCATAGCTTCATGATGAGGGCTGGTTGCTGGGAAGACCAAGGCATGGTTAGAGGCTTGAGATTTTCAACTTCCAAAGAGGTGGCAAGACCCAAAGATTAGACTGATCACTGATGGTCAGTGATAGAATCAATCATGCATGCCACAAAGCCTCCATAACAACCTAAGAGCCCGGTGTTCAGGTGAGCTTTGGGGTGGCTGACCACATGCTGGTTCCCAGAAGGTAGCTTACCTGAAGAAAGTCTAGAAGAAAGCTTCCCACCCTTCCCCACACCTCGTGCTCTATCCCTCTATGACATCCTCTTTAACAAGTGAGCAGACACAAAGAAAGTGTTTTCCTGCCTGAGTTCTGTGAGTTAGTCTCAAGGTGGAATGTCTGACTCATTGTTGGTCCGATAAAAACATAGGTGACAATGACAGCTTGCTGCTTGCGAGGGGTGTCTGTCCGAAAAGGGGAAGCTCTCTTGTGGGATTCAGCAATCAAAACGTGGGTTCTAAGGATAAGTACAGGAAGACAAGAGTCAGAACTGAACTGACTTAGAGGATTCCCAGCTTTTGTGCCCTAGAAAATTGGTTGGTGTATGGAGAAAAATCCTCATACATGTCCACACAGAGTCTCAGAGTTAGAGGGAGAAGGGGGTGAACTTTAGGTTTTTCTGTTTCCAAAAAAA
Organism: Psammomys obesus; assembly: GCF_907164565.1. Classification (NCBI taxonomy): domain Eukaryota; kingdom Metazoa; phylum Chordata; class Mammalia; order Rodentia; family Muridae; genus Psammomys; species Psammomys obesus. Next base: position 28,305,907 of record NW_026585504.1, on the reverse strand, counting down.
AATTTTTGGAAGGTAGTTATTTAACCCGAGCTCTAATGAATGGGTTTCTATGTAAAGAAGAGGCAGTTTTTCTATTGTAAAAAATAATACCACAATGAATTCACAATAAAATTATTATAAGTCAAAATTTCCTGAACCTGCAATATTTTATTTATAGTACAAGGAAAGAAAAGGTTAACGTCTTGACATGAATGCCAAATGCTTCCCAAAATTACAGTAGCACATTTTCTTTCCATACACGTTATTTCAGAATCTGTTTCACTGAATGCTTTCTACCGTGAAGTAGGGTATTTTTTTTTTTAATTACTGATTTGGAGGGTGAATCTTTCTTCTTACTATGTTTTAGTATGCATTTAGTTTGATACTAGTAAAAGGAAGAATTTTCATATGTCCATTCACCATTTGGTTTCTCTTCCTTCCTTCAACTTTCCTTCCTTTCCTTCTTTCTTTTTCTTTCCTCTCATAAATTGTCAATAACTTTTATAGTTGACTTTTTACTTTTTAAAGAACCTTATCTTGAGTTTTTCTTGGTTATTATGTTAATATTGTTAATTATGTTAATAATGTACACTCAGTTTTTTGGTTATTGTTTTTTTTAATTAATTAATATTTTTATAAATTACAATGTATTCACTTTGTATCCCAGCTGTAGCCCCTTCCCTCATTCTCTCTCAATCCTATCCTCCCTCTCTCATCTCCTCCCATGACCCTCCCCAAGTCCACTGATAGGAAAGGTCCTCCTCCCTTTCCATCTGACCCTAGCCTATCAGGTCTCATCAGGATTGGCTACATTGTTCTCCTCTGTGGCCTGGTAAGGCTGCTCCCCCCTCAGGGGGAGGCGATCAAAGAGCCAGCCACTGAGTTCATGTCAGAGACAGTTCCTGTTCCCATTACTAGGGAACCCACTTGGACACTGAGTTGCCATGGGCTATATCTGTGTAGGGGTTCTAGGTTATCTCCATGAATGGTCCTTGATTGGAGAATCAGTCTCAGAAAGAGCCCTGTGCCCAGATGTTTTCATTCTGTTGTTCTCCTTGTGGAGCTCCTGTCCCCTCCAGGTCTTTCTGTCTTCCCCTTATTTCATAAGATTCCCTGCACTCTGCCCAAAGTTTGGCTATGAGTCTCAGCATATGTTTTGATACCCTGCTGGGTAGAGTCTTTCAGAGGCCCTCTGTGGTAGGTTCCTGTCCTGTTCCCTCTTTTCTTCCTCTTCCTATGTCTGTCCCATCTGCCTTTCTGAGTAAGGATTGATCATCTTACCCAGGGTCCTCCTTCTTGCTTAGCTTCCTTAAGGTGTAGAGATTTTAGTATGTTTGTCTTATATTACATGTCTAATATCTACTTATAAATGAGTATATACCATTACTGGTGGGAATGTAAACTTGTAAAAAATGTTTTTTTTTTTTTAAGTTGTAATCACTGTTGCTTTTTATGTGTGTCATTTTGACCTTAGTCTTAGGTACACTAGACTGGCCTCAGGCCTGAGATGTAGCAGGGGGTGACCTTGAACTCCTTATTCTCCTGCCTCTACCTCCAAATGCTGGGATTACAGGCTTGAGTAACAAATAGTGCTAGGGATCAAACCCAGGGCTTTTGTGTCCACTAAGTAAGTACTCTGCCAACTGAGCCACATGCCCAGCTCCACTTCTGTCTTTTTAATGCAGTCTGATGTGCTGCATACCTGTGTGATAATCTCTAAGCTACTAAAATTTCTTCCCTGGAAGAGGTGTAAATAACACCTACCCCTCCCCCCAAGGTCTCAACACCCTGAGGCACCACGCCACCAAAGTTCAACCTAGGGAATCCAATGGATTTGTTGGGTTTCCTTACAGAGCATAGGTGAGGAGTCGCTCCTGGGGTTGTGGGCAGTGCTTTTTAGCCAACCATACTTAAAAAGCCTTATCCAGCAGGCATGAAAGCTTCCTCAAACCCTCAACCTCCAAGCCCAACTCCTCCTGCCTTGCCCAACCACAGACCTCCATGTACTCAACTCCTTCCCCAGACCACAAGCAGTGTTACTGGGTGATAAGAGCAGCTGAACTCCCAAAAATAGCTGATGTGTGTCAATCACTTTTTAAGTTAGGTTGGGTCATATCCAACTCCCTGAACCAATTGCTGTTCGTTGGAAGCCAGATGTTGGCCAGCCAACTTCCAACCTATCCTCTGTTCTCCAACTCCAACAGGGCAGGACCCAACAATGCTTTGTATAAGGTAGGGGACCAGGATTCCCAACCACTGAAAGGACTTTGCCATGAGATTTCAAAGCTTGCCTTGAAATAGCTATCTTATTCAAAAGGCACTGTTTTAATTTGTACCGTGACAATCCCCGGAGGCTTTGACCACAATCAATAATTACCTTTCTAACTGTTGCAAGAAATCCATCTTTTGTTTCATGAGGGAACTGAGACTCCATGCCAAATCTACTGTTTCCAAATCATCACCCGACTCTCATGAAGAAACCTATGCAAACTGAGCCAGTCTTAAAGAGACCTACAGTAATTCTCCATAATAATGTGCCAAGCTGTGTATCATAATCTGAAATCCTAAGCAGTGTCCTTGCTTTGCACACTGCTCACATATTTCAATAATCACAGCAAGGCTTCCCCACCCTCCTGTCCTGTTTATGATTGAGCAGACCTAATCACATTTGAAATGAATGATGTTTATGCAGATCACATCACAGAGAGGAGAAAAACAAAAACAAAAACAAAAACAAAAACAAAAACAAAAACATGGAGAAATCCTTCATTGTGTCTAAAAGCACTCCAGTCCATGGTTTCACAGGTTTGTGTGCTCAAATTGCAATTGCTATGAAATATGGGCGAGGCCCTCTAATTCTTCCTCCTTGATTTTTATTTATGAAAGAGGAGTAAACTTTTAGCTAATGAATTAAGACGAACCCCGTTTTCACGTAAGTCACACTTAGGACCTACACAATCCAGTAGAGCAGAATTTGTCCAGCGAACAGGTTTTACTTAACACTCAAGATACTTGAGAGCACAGAGTTTAAGTGCCTGTGGGAGGGACCTCTCTTCCCAACTCATTCTGATCAATGCTTCTTGATGTCTCACAGACTCCCGACTTTCCTTACTCCACAAACCTTGAGTGTAGACGGTATAGCTATTCAGAGCACAGGCCTGCTGACCAGCTACATGTAAGCCCTCGTCCAAATCAGCGATCGCCTGACCTCAACCCACACCCGAATCCAAATCTCCTGAGCAGAGGGCAAGGCCTGTGAGTGGGGTTTTTTTTTTTTTTTTAAAGGTAACAACTACTGGACAGACGTGAGAGACTGTTATTACTCATCTTCAAAAGAGCAACCCTGATGCATGCAGAAGGTCTTCAGGGAAATTAAAAGCACTCACTTTCACAGCCACAGGCTGAACGATCGAGAAGCAGCTTGCTAGGATTCTTGTCTAATTGTATGGTTTTCATGAATAACATTAAACATGAATAGGAATAGGCTGGGAAATTATTCAGTTTGCTCTCCCGGTCACACAGGAGTCTGTCTTAAAGCTTTTCCTGCTCCAGCACCTACGACCCTATGAGGCCTGCTTTTTTGAGAATGTAAGAAAATGGTGTGTCCTGGCCCCACCATTAATATGTGGCTGTATGCAGAAAACTTCATTACAGTCTTTAGCTGCATGATGTTAAAAATATACTAATTAAAAAAATAACACTAATTATACAACAACAATTTTTTTTCACCTACTTTTATTTTCTTTGCTTTTCTTTTGCCTCGGTTTTGTATTATTTGTTTGTTGCAGTGGAATCTCTGTTGGGCTTTGTCAAATCACTGATCAAGGTTGGCCCCTTGACCAAGGTCTTGTGGAGCTGACTGGCCAATCAAATGCTTGTTTCTCAGAGCTGGCTCCTGGATGACGGGACTCAGGTAGAAAACAGCCAGGGCTGCAGCTCCTATCTCAAAGGTTGGCTCTGGCTCATCTCAAGAATTCTCTGTCATTTTCTTTTTCTTTTGAGCCACCAAAGATCTTTTTAGCTAACACATTATTTTTTCACTGGATTAGCCGGTAACAGCCTCTGTTTCTTGCAACCAAATTTTTTTATTCTTTTTCCTGGAGAAATGTGGCCTCTTCTCTCCCAGAATTTACACAGTAGCATCAGCGAAGGCTCCCGGCAGGGAGGGGCCAATTGAAAGCTCACCTGCGGGAGAATTTTACATTCCCAGCTGATTTAGCTTGGCTTTATAATTCTTCTTCAACTCTCTTGATGCAGTCTGACAGTTTGTGGAGTACTGTTTCTCCATGATAAGAAAGCGTTCGCCTTAGGGAGGAGGGAGAAGATTGAATGGAAGTGTTTTACATTCACTTGAACCACAATTATTTTGCTGACACAGGGCAAGGTACTAACAGGGTTTTGCTGTTGGGGAATTAAAAACCATTTGGCCTATTCCTTGTTCAGGCATTTCTCATCTGTGATATTGTGGCTTAAGTGCAGTAACGTGTGCTTAAGGGAAATAATGAAAATACGCACCCTGACCTGTAGGAATATTCAAATTCCCAGCTGATGGTAATGCCGGGGGATGTTCTCATCAAGAGCTCTGCCTCTCGCCTTCCGTATTCTGTTTCTGCTTTACCAGCGTCGCCTTCTCAAGCAGCCTTTCTCAGGCTGCCTCTTCTGTTGTTGGGCATCAGCTGGCTTCTTCCCTAAGTGTGTATTTGACTCTCTCAAAGATCTTTTGTGAAGGTTTGTTTTGTGTTTATTGATGCGCATGAGCCAGAGGAGGACTCCGGGTCCGCTGAAGCTGAAGCTGAAGGCAGTTGTGAACTAACTGGTGTGGGCGCTGGAAGCCAAACTGGTTTTGTTTTGTTTCTCTCATAATTTAAGAGTATTGTCCACCACGGCAAGAAAAGCATGGTGGCAGAAACACAAAGCACTGTGTGTCGGTAGAGACATAAATATTTGGAAGAACGTTTGCCAGCACCACACACTCCTTTTTATGTCGAGAAACCCTCAAGCCAATACTTCCGGTCCTTGGGCCCCACTTTGAATAACAAGATGTCAAATAGTCTTCTGATTTCCCATCCCCCTCCTTTCGTTTACTCCTCTTTCTTTTCCTGCTTGAAACTTTCAAGTTTTTCCTGCCGTCAAGGTTTATTTCCTTCTTATGGTCTGATATTTTTCATCTCCTTGGGGCTCTGTCAGTACTCACTATTCATTTTTTAAAAAACTGTTTCCTCTGTGTTTAACCTCGAATGACAGCTACTTGTGTTCCCTCTCTACCATGAGATAGAGATTACCTTCTGAAATAGTAGTATTTTGTATGTGGTGTGACACCATTATCTGTGAATACTAACTTAAGGGAGGAAGCCTTTGATTTTTGCTTTCCTGCGTCTTTTTCTGCTTTAATTCAGGCTGGGTTCCCAGCCGGAGTTTGGAGAGGGTCTGACTTCCTCAGATAAACCTCTCTCGGCAAGTTTCCATTTACAAGTGTGTCTCCGAGGCAATTCTAAAATCTGGGCAGTGATCACGGTGATGAGGCATCACACCTCCCTAAGATCTAGACAGCTTTCAAGAAAACTCTAAAGTGGGGATTGCAAGTGATTCTCTTGATTCCGGCCAGTTCACAAATCTTTGCTCTTCCATTGCCCCTAGAGATGTTCAACCTACACTGGAATGCCGAGACCCTTTAGAACGAAGAATGTGTCCCAACTCACAAAAAAGCTGCAATCATTGAGGGGCCTGTGCTCTGAAAGAGTTGTGAGAGCTTCGGAGGATGGTGGAAAGTAAAGAAGGAGTTCTCTTTGCCTAGTGAAGGAAGAGGTACCTGTATCTCCTTGGCAATGCTGAGGATGGTGGCAGAGGAGTTCAGATAACCCAGCAGTGTCCCTGGAAAGACAGGGATCTGAGCACTAGGGTTGCCAGGGGGTATGGAAGGGTGGCGTCCAAGCTGAGAATTCATTATCTGAGTTCAAGGGATGCGGGAGCTTGTCCAGTCTGTGGCCTGTGCACACTGCGGTGGCACAGCATGAATGCTCCTCTTCTCTGCCTCCCAGGTGTCAGACCAGCACCTGAAATCTCAGAAAAGCTCTAAAAGAAAATATGATATTCCATTAGTTAGAGAGTCGAAGTCTTGGGATCGAATTTGAATTGATCCCAAGAAACAACACAGGTGTGACATGCTTTCCAAACATGATTTTGTGAATCATGATCTACAGTCATACACTCTTCTAATAACATTAAGGAAAGAAGCAGAACTGTGTCTGGTTTGTCTGCAAGCACATCCGCCATTGTCCATTGCTGGGAGCAACACCATGACCAAGAGCAACCTGGGGAGGGAAGAGTTCATTCAGCTTGCAGTCTGTCATGAGGGGAAGTCATGGCAGGAGTCCAAAGCAGAAGCCTGGACATGAGAGCTGAAGCAGAGGCCATGGACAAACTCTGCTTCCTGGATTGTCCTCCCTGATTCACTCAGCCTGCTTCCCTCTACAAGCTAGGACCAAATGCCCACAGATGACACCATTCACAGGCAGCTGGGTCCTCCTGTGTCAGTTGTGAATCAGGAAAATAATTTGGACTTTCCTGCAGGCAAATCTAATGGAGGCAGTTCCATAATAAGTTGGAGTTCCTTCTTTCCAGAAGACCCTAGCTTGTTTCCAGTTGAAAAAAAAAAAAGGTGTGGCCTTTAATCCCATTAATCACAGCGCTCAGGGAGGCAGAGACAGGCAGATAGCTGTAAGTTTGAGACCAGCCTGGTCTACACAGAGAGAAGAAAAAGTAGCAAGAACAATCATCCAGTGAATTGTAGCACGGAAGCAATTTGATAAAGAGATTCTCTTCAAAAATGTTTAATGAGCCGGAGACAAGGGTTATCAGGCCAAGGTAATTTATGCCTAGTTTAATGACTTTAGTTCAATTTCTGGGACACATATGGTAGAAGGAGAGAATCAGCTCCCACAAGTTGTCTCCTGGGCTTTGAATTCAAGTGCAACATGCTTGCACGAGCTCATGCACACACACACACACACACACACACACACACACGCACTAAATGCAATGTACATGTGTACATGTATATACGTATTAAAAGAGTTGTTCAAGTAGGTCTTAGCTTTATCTTCATAAGGTTTGTGAATTTTGCAAAAACCTGGTACTTGTTGATATTATAAATTAAGAATAGTTTAAAGATGTCAGAATTAAGCAGCCTTAAAATTAAAGGCAAGGCTCACACCTATGTCTATTGAGGAGCCACGGCACACAAATCTCTGAGACCAGGTCTTGATTTGTCTGACAGTTTGCTCTTGTTAAACCTCAGCTAATGAGCCTTGATAGCTACATCTGTTTGACTCACCGTGAAACCCTTTGACAAGTGCAATAGTTTCCTGCCACGACTCTCCAACTCTCCAAGTCAGTAACTCTGACTTGGGGCTGCTCTGCTAAGTGTGTTGAGGCACGAGTACTCAGCGCTGACGAGACACCTGAGATCTTTGCTCTCTTGAGTAGCTTTTCTCCAAGCCTCAACTTTCCACCTGTAAAATGGGGTGATAGCACCTCTCTCATAGCACCTCTCTCGGTGTGCTGGGAAGATCACACGTGTGAAACTTTCCTTTGTGTTTGTTTTTTCTTATGTGAACAATGAATGATGTTTGATTTCTGATCAGTTAAATACAAATTAAAACTAGAATGAGATGTACTAAGTACTACATGCCTACCCGATGGATCAATGGCAATTCTCATAAATTGCTACTGAATTTCTGGGCATTGTTAATTGGAACAACCTCTTTAGGTCTAACATTGTCAGATAAAGTCAAAGGCCTGAAGCCTTGCCTGAGCCTCTGCACCATATTCGTTCTACATGTTGAAAACTCATGTATGTACACATGACTCTTGGGGGAGGGGGAGTAGGATGCTTATGCCAGCAGTATTTGAAGTAACATTGAACCAAAAACAACACAAATGTCAACTCATGAAAGAATGTACAAGGGGATGTGGTATGTCCATTCAATACTCTGTGGCCAATGAAAAGGGCGAAACAGAAATGCTGCAAGCACAACAGAAGTGAAACACACATACACACCAAAAATGCCTGCAGCATAATTTTATTCACATAAGATTCAAGAGAAGTAAATTGGGAATACACCCAGAATTATAACACTATTTTTTGGACAGACGAGAAAAATAATCGCTACAAAAATTAGTGGTTTTGTTTTGTTTTGTTTTACTGTCAGCGGGGCAAAGCGGGTATTGTGTTAAAGAAGGAAGATGTACGAGTTTTTTGGAATGTTGCCCATATTTTTGTTGGACCTTTAATGAGGGCCTGTTTTATGGTCATTTATTATACTGACATTTATGATTTATGCACATCTCTGCATGAGTGTTACGTTTCACGTTTTAGGAAATCTGAATTATACCTACGGGAATGCTGGGAAGATCGCTCTGGAGGTGTGCCTGCTGTCTGTCAATCTCAGCTTCCATCCAATAGCTTCCTCCCCAGGGTCTGACAGGGAGCAAGGCCTTTGGGATAAGACTGTGACTCGGGGACCACGGAGTCCGGAAGAGAAGTTTGGATTCACAATTTTTCTTTGGGGCTTGGAAGGAGCCTGGTCTCATGTAGAATTTTGGGTCAAAAACTGAAAAGAAATAGGTGTGTAGATCTATGGCGTTCCAGAACGAAAGCACACGGCTGCTCGAAAGAGCGTTCTGTCGGGACTCCCTTGTTCCTTTCCCTGAGAACATCTGTCCCCTGCCATCTGCTACACGAATAGACACACAGACAGACATGTTGCTTGTGTCTCGAATGTTCCCAGGAACTCAGTCTGAGCCTCAGGATAGGCCAAGGGAAACTACCGTTCATGTAAGTTGTCCCAAGCAGTGAGAAAGAGGGAGGTGAACACGGAGCATCCAGAAAAAAAGTGGTTCGTGTGCAAAGTGAGGAGGCAATTTTGGAAATGGTCAATAAGAGCAAGAAAATTATTTAAAAGATTCTACTTTTGAGCTTCAATTTCAACTTATAAACTGTACAAGGGAATTAGTATCTAAGCTTAGGATGCATATTTTAAAGCATTACACAAATACAAAGCGATGGAAACCATGAGGGAAAAGATAGAAGACTTCAAAAATGACTAAATATGAATAACAGAAAATTCAGAAACAGCGGCTGGAGAGATGGCTCAGTGATTAAAAACACTTGTTCCCCTTCCAGAGGGCCCGGATTTAGTTCCTAGCATCCACATCGTAGCTCAGAGCTGTCTGTCTGCAACTCTAGTTCCAGGGAATCCTGTCTTCTTCTGACCTTCACAGGGACCCGGCATGTATATAGTACACATACATACTCATGCACATAAAATAAAATAAAATAAATAAAATAAAATAAAATAAAGTAAAATAAAATAAAAACATATTTTTTAAAGGGAGTTACAAGGGAGAAACAACACCAGTATGGAAGGAAAGAGATATTTTAAATCCCCCATGGAAAGAGGCAATTTGAGTCCTACAAGCAATAAACCTCATTGAGTTCCACTTGTTATTTGAAAGAAAAGTACAACTGATTTTTACAAAGAAGAACACTCCTCTGGCACTGGAATACCATCTATTGATGCAGGACTGGAAGATTTACAATCATTAGCTACCAGGAAATTGGGAAGATGTCCATGCAAATGAAAGAGTTCTGTGACTTTAAGAGCTCATATGCACCACTGGAAGGAAGAGTCACAGCAGAGAACTCAAGATAGGAGGAAATGAAGAAGAAAAGAAACAATAAGTCTCGCCAAGCACACACCTGAACAGGGGTCTGAGAGAATTGGCACATCAGCTACTTGAGGATTCTTGAAATGCAAGGACACATTGGAAGGAAGACTTAGTAATGAATTCAAACAAAAAATGCTGCCCATGGCAAAACTCCGAGTGGTCTAAGGTAACAAAGATGGAAATTGAGTGACAACAGAGGAAGCAGAGAGAACACAGGTCTTCATGAACAAAGTTTGAGATGGGAAGGCTTTGTTATATAGTAAAAAGTATACATTCAATTAGAAATTTCAAGAAAGGGATGCCAGCCACCGAAGCAATAGAAATAGTTTCCTTTTTTCTAAACTAGTGCATGGAAGTTGAGATACAGAAGTTGGAATGTTTTGTTTTTTCCTAATTAAATTAGCAAAAATATAATGAAAATAAGTAACCAAGGCTTTATACAAAATGTGTGTCATAAACTATTTTGGAGCTGAAACAAAAAAAACTGTCTCTGAACTTTTTTTATATTTTGGATCTACTTTTTCCCCCCAGTTATTTACTTTATATTGTCCAACTGTTCTCATAAATTAACTGAAATAAATTTTAATAAGATTAATACATTTTGGGGAATTTTCATTTTCTTTTTTAACCTTACGTGTATGTGTATTTTGTCTCTGTGTATGTCTGTGTACTCTGTGTGTGTGTGTATGTGTGTGTGCATGTGCGCACACGTCTGCTACCTATGGAGACCAAAAAGGTGTCAGATCTCCTGGGGCTGGGGTTGCAAACAGTTATGAGTCACATATGAGTTCTTGGAATCAAACTTGAGTCCTCTGGAAGAGCGGATAGTGCACTTTACAACTGAGCTGTCTCTCCAGCCCCATAAACTCTTTCACAAAAAAAGGAGAGAAAGAAAGAGAAAGAGAGAGAAAGAAAGCGAAAAGAAAAGGAAAAATAGAGAATGATTTTTTTCAAAAGTGTACATAGATTTCTGTTTCTTTGCTGTTTTTTATTTATTTGTTTTCTTGCTTATTTAGTTTTTCATTTGGATGGCCTGTCAGTTTTTGAGGGTGGAGTATTAACATCATTAATTATTACTGTGCAGGTGTCAATCTGTGCCTCTATAGTCTGATAGTGTTTGTGTCATGAGTATGTTGCTATTGATACGAAATGATCTTCTTTGCATCTTACTAGTTTCGAGTTGAAGTCATTAGATGTAAGTAGAGGAACTCTGGCTTGCTTTTAAGTTCCATTTGATTGGATCATCTTTTCCCACCCTTTCATGCTGACTGTCTTTGCCCATAAGAGGTGTTCCATGGAAGCAATGAAGAGTAAGGTACCACTTCTTAATCCAATTGTCTAGTCTAGTTCATTTTCAGGAAAATGAAGATCATTGGCCCTCGGTATTTATTTAAAGCTTTGCGTAAGTTTCTGTAGTATGCTGTTTGATAAGGTTCTATATGTTCTTAGTCTTCATTTGGTTACCTATGGTTTGTTCTACTGAGATTTACTCTTCTGCATTCTCATGGATGTGTTTGTTTCTCTCTTTGGCATGTAGAATTCCATAGTGTCTATAGTGGTAATTTAGGGATCAGGCATTATTTTTCTTTGTATTCATTATGGAAGATTTTAATTTTTTTCTTTTGGAACTCTTGTGGACAAAATAATTTCTTTCAGGGCTTGAAGTATATCGGCTGATGCTCTTATGGTCTGTTGGGAAATCTGCTATTATTCTGATGACTCTGCTTTATATATCACTTGACCTTTCTCTCTAACAGCTTTCAGTTTACTTTGTTCTGGTCCCTTAGTGTTTTAACTATAATGTAATAAGGCCAACAAATTCATGGTTATTCATCATCTTAAGCCATTAGGAAAATACAAATCAAAAAACTACATTGAAATTTGATCATAATAAACTCAGAAACATCAAGACAACAAACAACAAAAAATGCTGGTAAGAAAGGAGGACAAATGGGGAACATTTATTAACTGCTGATAGGAACACCAATTCATCCAGCCAGTATAGAAATCAGCCCATTGAAATTCCCCCTAACTTAAAAATAGAACATACCTTTTCTAGGTATATCCTGAAGGAGTCACGATAAACATGACTAAGATGCATGAATGCCTCTCTTACTGTGGAATTATTCATAATAGCCAGCTTGTAAAATGATGAGAGGATGAAAATCAGAAATGCAGATGGTAGAGGGAGATATAATCAAAGATACAAAGTCAGAGGTAGAGATAAATATAGGGATAGAGATAGGGATAGTGATGATAGAGGTAGATGGAAAGAGAGTCAGAACAGAGATAGAGAGAAAGGTAAATACAGAGTTAGGGATAGAGATAGGGATGATAGAGGTAGAGAGAATTAAGTGAAAGAAGCACAAAGGAAGTAGAAGAGGAATGGGAAAGGAGGAAAGAGGATGATAAATGGTAATAGAAGGGTAAGTATGATCAAACTTTATTATATCCATATATGAAATAATGACGCCTCAAACATTGTATTGTTTATATATGCTAATAGAATGCTTTAGAAAGAACTATATTCAAATATGTTTAGGGTAAGTATGATCAAAAAAACAGATAATAAAAATGTTTTAAAATAAATAAGTTGGCAAAATAAGAAGAGTAAATACAAACCAAGATGACAGTTCTATAATCAGGTAATTAATCTAGGTTAAAAACATTCCAAGAAGAAAGTGTAATGATAATAAACATTTTTTTATTCAAAACATGTAGCATATGAATAAAAATCCAAGACTGAGAAATGCAAAGCAATGTAAGTTTGACTGAATCTTGCATTCTTTAATGTGACTTTCTCACAATCACAGTAGAAATAGACCAAAAAGGATAATATGTGTAAAAAAACGACTCCATAACACAACTCCTTAACTTTGAAACATAAAAATACATTATGTAGATGCTTACAGATTATATATAAAATTAATCCATTTGGTCAAAAAACTATCTAAGGCCATGGTATGATAGTATGATAAAGTTAAAAACTGATAGTTTTTAAAAAATAGGCTCACATTAAACATATAAAGAGGTTAAAAAGCAATAAATCAAGCAATCCAATTAAAAAATGGGGTATGGAGCTAAACAGAGAAGTCTCTGTAGAGGAATATAGAATGGCAGAGAAACACTTAAAGAGATGCTCAACGTCCTTAGCCATCAGAGAGATGCAAATCAAAAAGACCCTGAGATTTCACCTTAACCCCATCAGAATGGCTAGGATAAAAAACTCAAGGGACAACACATGCTGGAGAAGTTGTGGAGAAAGGGGAACCCTCCTCCGTTGCTGGTGGGAATGTAAACTGGTACAACCACTCTGGAAAGCAATCTGGCGCTTTCTCAGACAATTAGGAATAGGTGCTTCCTCAAGACCCAGCTATACCACTGCTAGGTATATACCCAAAACTTGCTCAAGTACACAACAAGGACATTTGCTCAACCATGTTTGTAGCAGCTTTATTTGTAATAGCCAGAACCTGAAAACAACCCAGATGTCCATCAATGAAGGAATGGATACAGAAATTGTGGTATTTTTACACAATGGAACACTACTCAGCAATCAAAAAGGAGGAAATCATGAAATTTGCAGGCAAATGGTGGGATCTAGAAAAGATCATTCTGAATGAGGTATCCCAAAAGGAGAAAGACACACATGGTATATACTCACTCATATAGTCCTATAAGATATGATAAACATAATGAAATCTCTACACCTAAAGAAGATAAACAAGAAAGAGAACCCAGGGTAAGATGACCAATCCTCACTTAGAAAGACAAATAGGAGGTGCATTGGATGTAGGCGAAAACAAGTAACAGGACAGGAGCCTACTGCAGAGGGCTCCTGAGAGACTCTATTTAGCAGTGTATCAAAACAGATACTAAGACTCATAACCAAACCTTTGGCAGAGTTCAGGGAATCATATGAAAGAAGGGGGAATTTGTGTGATGTGGAAAGAATAGGAGCTCCACAAGGACCAAATATATCTGGGCACAGGGCTCTTTTCTGAGACTGACACTCCACCAAGGACCATGTATGGATATAACCTAGAACCTCTGCTCAGATGAAGCCCGTGGTAGCTCAGTAATCAATTTGTTTCCCATAGTAAGGGGAACAGGGACTATCTCTGACAGGAACTCAATGGCAGGCTCTTTGACTTCCCCACCCCCAAGGGAGGAGCTGTCCTGCTAGGCCACAGAGGAGGACTTTACAGCCAGTCCTGAGGATACCTGATAAAACAGGGTCAGATGAAAGGAGAGGAGGTCCTCCCCAATCAGTGGATTTGAAAAGGGGCAGGGAGGAGAAGAGGGAGGGAGGGAGGGAGAGAAGGTTTGGGAGGGAATGAGGGAGCGGGATACAGCTGGGATACAGAGTTAATAAAATGTAACTAATAATAAAAAAATAAAAAGGAATAAAAAATAAAAGATATGCATCAATAAAAAAATCAAATTGCACCAATAAATTATCTAAAATGGACTAAAAAAATATTCTATCAAAATTGGCATGCTGGGAGTTGTATTTAGGGAAAAATGTACAGTCTTCAATGACTTTATCATTAAAAGAGAAGGAGTTCAAAAGAGAAAGGAGAAAAAAAAGAGAAAGGAGGTGAGGAAGGAATTGAATAAGTATTAAGAATTTTTAATTTACTAAATTAGAAATTAACAACAAAATCTATGAAGGTAGTAAATGAAAACAAGTGAAAATAAAAGCTGAAGTTAAGGGCTGTGTGACGGCTTAGTAGGTAAAGTTCTTGCCTTGTGAGCATGAGATGCTGAGTGTAGCTCCCAGAACTTGCCTTAACCATCTGGGTGTGGTAGTGTACATTTGTATTCCTAGTCTATGAGGAATTGACTAAGACCTGGCGAACTTGGAAGGCCACTAGACAGCTAACCTAGTCACCTGGATGAGTTCCAAGCCAATCAGAGATCTTGTCACACACACAAACATATTCACACAAAAGCTGCATGTGAGAACTGTGACTGAGGTTGTCTTGTGATTTTGTAGGCAGGTACATGTATACACACACACACACACATACACACAGACTCACTCTTACAAAGCTAAAACTGAGTTAGTAAAGAGAAAGAGAATATGTGTGCTCAAAAGCTGCATATTTGAAAAGATCTAAAAAGGTAAATAGTAAAGCTCTCTTAGTTAGGGTTTCTGTTTGCTGTAATAAAATACCATGACTAAAAGAAACTTGGGGAAGAAAGGGTTAATTCATTTTGCAGCTTATAGTCCACTATCCAGGGATGTCAGTTCAGAATCTCAAGGCTCCAAGGAACCTGGAGACAGGAGCTAGCGCAGAGGCCATGGAGGAGTGCTGCTCAGTGACTTGCTTCTCCTGGCTTGCTCAGTCTGTTTTCTTATAGCACCCAGGACCACCAGCCCACGGATGGTACCAGCCAAAGTGACATGGGCCCTCCCACATCAGTCATCAACTAAGAAAACACACCTCAGACTCTGTCACAGGCCAATCTGGTAGGGCATTTCTTTTTTTTTTTTTTTAATTTAATTTTATTTTTTTGTGAATTTTTATTATTATTATTATTATTTTCTTTTTAGTTACATTTTGTTAACTCTGTGTCCCAGCTGTATCCCGCTCCCTCATTCCCTCCCCAACCCCACACTCCCTCCCTGGTCTCCTCCCTGCCCCTTTCCAAGTCCCCTGATAGGGGAGGACCTCCTCCCCTTTCATCTGACCCTGTTTTATCAGGTATCTTCAGGGCTGGCTGCAAAGTCCTCCTCTGTGGCCTAACAGACTGCTTCTCCCCGGGGGGGGGGGGTAAAACAGCCTGCCCTTGAGATCCTGTTAGAAATAGTCCGTGTTCCCCTTACTTTGGAAAACTACTTGGTTACTGAGCTGCCACGGGCCACATCCGAGCAGAAGTTCTAGGTTATATCCATAGATGGTCCTTGGTTGATTGTCAGTCTCAGAAAAGGCCCTGTGCCCAGATATATTTGGTCCTTGTAGAGCTCCTATCCTTTCCATATCATACTAACTTCCCTTCTTTCATATGATTCCCTGCACTCTGCCGAGGGTTTGGTTATGAGTCTTAGTGTCTGCTATGAAACACTGCTAGGTAGAGTCTTTCAGATGCCTTTTGTGGTAGACTCCTGTCATAAGTTCAATGCACATCCCATTTGTCTTTCTAAATGAGGATTAATCACCTTCGCCTGTGTCCACTTTCTTGATTATCTTCTTTAGGTGTGTAGATTTCATTATGTTTATCATATCTTGTAGGTCTATATAAGCGAGTATATACCAAGTTTGTCTTTCTCCTTCTGGGATACTTCACTCAGAATGATCTTTTCTAGATCCCACCACTTGCCTGCAAATTTCATGATTTCCTCCTTTTTGATTGCTGAGTAGTATTCCATTGTGTAAAAATACCACAATTTCTGTATCCATTCCTCCGTTGATGGACATCTGGGTTGTTTCCAAGTTCTGGCTATTACAAATAAAGCTGCTATGAACATGGTTGAGCAAATGTCCTTGTTGTGTACTTGAGCAAATTTTGGGTATATACCTAGGAGTGGTATAGCTGGGTCTTGAGGTAGCACTACTCCTAGTTGTCTGAGAAAGCGCCAGATTGACTTCCAAAGGGGTTGAACCAGTTTACATTCCCACCAGCAATGGAGGAGGGTTCCCTTTTCTCCACAACCTCTCCAGCATGTGCTATCACTTGAGTTTTTCATCTTGGCCATTCTGATGGGTGTAAGGTGAAATCTCAGGGTCGTTTTGATTTGCATTTCCCTAATGGCTAATGAGGTTGAGCATTTCTTTAAGTGTTTCTCTGCCATTCGATGTTCCTCTTTCGAGAATTCTCTGTTTAGCTCTGTTCCCCATTTTTTAAGTGGATTACTTGGTTTGCTGCTTTTCAGCTTCTTTAGTTCTTTATATATACTGGATATTAGCCCTCTGTCAGATAAAGGGTTGGTGAAGATTCTTTCCCAATCTGTAGGCTGTCTATTTGTTTTGATGACAGTGTCTTTTGCTTTACAGAAGCTTTTCAGTTTCATGAGGTCCCATTTATTGATTGTTGCTCTTAGAGCCTGTGCTGTTGGTGTTCTGTTCAGGAAGTTGTCTCCTGTGCCAATGAGTTCTAGGCTGTTTCCCACTTTTTTTTCCAACTGATTTAGAGTATCTGGTTTTATGTTGAGGTCCTTGATCCATTTGGACTTTAGTTTTGTGCAGGGTGATAAATATGGATCTATTTTCATTTTTCTGCATGTAGACATCCAGTTGGTCCAGCACCATTTGTTGAAGATGCTGTCTTTTTTCCATTGAATGAATTTGGCTTCTTTGTCAAATATTGAGTATTCATAGGTGTGTGGGTTTATTTCTGGGTCTTCTATGCGATTCCATTGATCCTCCTTTCTGTTTCTATGCCAATACCATGCAGTTTTTATTACTGTTGCCCTGTAGTACAGCTTGAGATCGGGAATGGAGATACCTCCAGATGATCTGTTGTTGTAGAGGATCGTTTTGGAGATTCTGGGTGTTTTGTTTCTCCATATGAAGCTGAGAATCTTTTTTTCAAGGTCTGTAAAGAATTGAGTTGGTATTTTGATGGGAATTGCATTGAATCTGTAGATTGCTTTTGGCAGGATGGCCATTTTCACAATGTTAATCCTACCAATCCATGAGCATGGGAGATCTTTCCATCTTCTGAGATCTTCTTCAATTTCTTTCTTCAGAGACTTGAAGTTTTTCTCAAACAGGTCTTTCACTTGCTTGGTTAGAGTCACACCAAGGAACTTTATGTTATTAGTGGCTATTGTGAAGGGTGTTGTTTCCCTAATTTCTTTCTCAGCCTTTTTGTCTTTGGTATACAAGAGGGCTTCTGATTTTTTTGAGTTGATTTTGTATCCTGCCACTTTGCTGAAGGTGTTTATCAGCTGAAGAAGTTCTCTGGTTGAATCTTTGGGGTCGCTCATGTATACTATCATATCATCTGCAAATAGTGACACTTTGACCTCTTCCTTTCCGATTTGTATCCCCTTGATCTCCTTTAGTTGTCTTATTGCTCTGGCTAGGACTTCAAGTACAATGTTAAAGAGATATGGAGAGAGTGGGCAGCCTTGTCTTGTCCCTGATTTCAGTGGGATTGATTTAAGTTTCTCTCCATTGAGTTTGATGTTGGCTATAGGCTTGCTGTATATTGCCTTTACTATCTTTAGGTATGTGCCTTGTATCCCTGATCTCTCCAAGACTTTAAACATAAATGGGTGTTGGACTTTGTCAAATGCTTTTTCAGCATCTAAGGAGATGATCATGTGGTTTTTCTCCTTCATTTTGTTTATGTGGTGGATTACATTGATGGATTTCCGTATGTTGAACCACCCTTGCATTCCTGGGATGAAGCCTACTTGGTCATGGTGGATGATATCTTTGATGTGTTCTTGGATTCGGTTTGCAAGTATTTTATTGAGTATTTTTGCATCAATGTTCATAAGAGAGATAGGTCTGAAGTTCTCTTTTTTTGTTGGATCTTTGTGTGGTTTAGGTATCAAAGTGACTATGGCTTCATAGAATGAGTTTGGTAGTGTTCCTTCTATTTCTATTTTGTGAAATAGTTTGAGGAGAACTGGTGTTAGTACTTCTTTGAAGGTCTTGTAGAATTCTGCGCTGAAGCCATCTGGTCCAGGGCTTTTTTTGGAGGGGAGACTGTTAATGACTGCTTCAATTTCCTTGGGAGATATAGGACTATTCAGTCTTTCTACCTGATCTTGACTTAATTTTGGTAGATGGAATCTGTCAAGAAAGTTATCCATTTCATTTAGATTTTCAAATTTTGTGCCATATAGGCTTTTGTAGTATGACCTAATAATCGTTTGGATTTCCTCAGTGTCTGTAGTTATGTCCCCATTTTCCTTTCTGATTTTGCTGATTTGTATGGTTTCTCTCTGCTTTTTAGTTAGTTTGGCTAAGGGTTTGTCTATCTTGTTGATTTTCTCAAAGAACCAGCTTTTTGTTTCATTGATTCTTTGGATAATTTTATTTGTTTCTAATTGATTGATTTCTGCCCTTACTTTGATTATTTCCAGCCTTCTGCTCCTCTTGGGTGTATCTGCTTCTTTTTTTTCTAGGGTTTTCAGTTGGGCCATTAAGTTGTTTGTATGTGATGTTACGGATTTCTTCTTGTAGGCACTTAGTGCTATAAATTTTCCTCTGAGCACTGCTTTCAATGTGTCCCATAAATTTGGGTATGTTGTGCCTTCATTTTCATTGAATTCTAGAAAGTCTTTAATTTCTTTCTTTATTTCTTCCTTGACCCAGCTGTCATTGAGTAGTAAGTTGTTCAGTTTCCATGTGCGTGTCGGCTTTTTGTTGTTTCTGTTGTTGTTGATGTCCAGCTTTAGTCCATGGTGGTCAGATAGTATACAAGGGATTATTTCAATCCTTTTGTATCTGTTGAGGCTTGCTTTGTGACCAACTATATGGTCTATTTTGGAGAAGGTTCCATGTGGTGCTGAAAAGAAGGTGTACTCTTTTGAGTTTGGGTGAAAAGATCTGTAGACGTCTATTAGGTCCATTTGATTTAGGGATTCTGTGAGTGCTTTTATTTCCCTATTTGGTGTCTGTCTGGTTGATCTGTCCCTTGATGAGAGTGGGGTGTTGAAGTCTCCCACTATTAAGGTATTAGGATCAATGTATGATTTAAGCTTTAATATTGTTTCATTTACGAATGTAGGTGCTCTTGTATTTGGGGCATAGATATTCAAAATTGTGATGTCCTCTTGTTGGATTTTTCCTTTGATGAGAATATAGTGGCCCTCCTTATCTTTTTTGATTAACTTCGGATGAAAGTCTATTTTATTAGATATTAGGATGGCTACTCCAGCTTGTTTTCTGGAACCATTTGCTTGAAAAACATTTTTCCAGCCCTTTACTCTGAGGTAGTGTTTATCTTTGTTGCATAGGTGTGTTTCTTGGATGCAACAGAATGTTGGGTCTTGTTTCCGTAACCATTCTGTTAGCCTGTGTCTTTTTATTGGTGAGTTGAGTCCATTAATATTGATAGATAATATTGACCAATGTATGTTAGTTCCTTTTGTAATGGAGTTGATGATCTTACCTTGTTTCATTGATTGTTTTCTTTTCATTTTTGTTGGGATATTGTCTGTATGCCCTGTTTTCTTGGGTGAATTCGTTTTTGTTGGGTTGGCGTTTTCCTTCTAGTATCTTCTGTAAGGTTGGTTTGCTGTATAGATATTGCATAAATTTAGTTTTGTCATGGGTAGGGCATTTCTTTAGGTTGAGGTTCCCAATTCCAAAACAAGTCTAACTTGTGTCTAGCTGCCATAAAACTAGCCAGCACAATGTTAGAATCCCACAACACCTAAGTTTTGGAAGCAAAAATATACAAGAATTAAAAATGAGTTAGAAGACAGGATTGTGGACACAAAAGATCAAGATAATGCTGAGAATGAGGGTGAAGAATTTCCTGGTGATGAGCAGAAGGAAAAGGGTGAGTTCCTTATAAGGTTAAGAAGCTTATTGTACCATACTTGACCTGGGTTTGCTAACTACCATCTAACGCCATCAGTGCTGTTATTGTTATGGTTATTGTCCTTGTTGGTAACTTTCAAATATCTCTGACTGTTCAGTGGAAGGTCAGGCTCAAACTTCTCTGGAAACAAATACCAAATGGCAAGAATCTCTCAAAGTGTTAGCATTATCTCTATTCTTACCAAACATTGCTTGAGTGCCATGTTATGTTCAAAGCTCGTTCAGATTCGGTGAGATACTAGGTATGTCCTCTGCCGTCCCCAAATAGAACATCTTTAGGCTCTGACAGACACGGGAGTCACCATCTCAGACTCTAGAGGGTAGATGCCGAGAGAAAGTTGACATGCTATAGCAAAGGGATGTGGCAATGGAAAGACGACTTGCCACATCTCGGTGATTTAGAAAAAAAATTTTTTAAAGGAGGTTGAACATATGGGCCTCTGAGAGAAAGGGGGAACTAGTAAAACTGGGTGGCAAAGAAGAGAAGAGAGTGTGGAGCTGGATGATGGAGGCGCTGAGTCCCAGTCTACAGAACGTAGTCCTAGTCCTGTCGCCTGGGAATAGTCAGTAGAGAGCTTTGAACATGTGGGTGATGTAAACAGTGTTCTTCAGAAGGATGACTGAACAGTAATATGCTTGGACTTGGGGGTGAGGAAGGGTAGACTTTGCCAAGAACAGCCACACAAGTTCAAGATGGAGAAACCACTGTCATTATTTTAAGCTTCTTTCCCTCCCCTCAAGCCCCTTAAAAATCTAGAAATATCATTTTCTCCATGCCTTGAATGGACAAAACAAAACAAAAAATGACTTTAGAGCCAAATAGAATATGAAACACAGATGCCTAAACATGACTGGTGTGGCCTCTAATCAGCCACACTTGAGCTCTGCACTGCCCTGAGTTGACGTTAGAATGACTCTTGGTTTTTGGCCATATTTGTCAGTTCCTTCCAAGGGACAGCCTGAAAAAAACAACCTCTCCTCCTCAGGTGGCAGCTTGAAAGACAGAACCTTTTTTTATCACCAAAAGGCCCACCTGTACTGATAGCCTAGGAATGGGGCCACAGATCTCCCAAAGTTTAGCCTGGCTTTGCTTCTCGGGCTGGTCTCTTCTCGCCCTTCCATCCCCCTCTTCCTTCCGCTGTATTAGCTCCAGGAACACAGAGAGTTAACCTTTGCAACTGGATTTGCTCTGTGCAACACAGTGTCACCCACAAACGGGGGTGTATAAGGCATCTGTGAAACGAATGAAAAGAAGTCCAGGAATTCAGTTAATTAACCACATCAGTTTCTTAACGTGATCAATTTTAATTAAACTGAATTTTAATAGAGATCTGTGTAGTCTGTAGAGACCAATTGCTAATTCTACAAAGCATGTGCTGCTTTTCAGTTCAGGTTTGCTCCCATCTAATTAATATGGATAGAGCATTAAGCCTTTTTGGACTCTGGTGGTTTTCATTTCATGACTATTAATGATTTTAATGAACTGGACTAATTCAGTAGTTTTCATCCTAGTGTTTCAGGGCTTTGTTCATCACAAATTTCAGGTTTATAATTGGTTTCCAGGTCTTAACAGTGGTCATTGATCAGCTTCAGCAGTTCCTTTTACAACTCAGTAGGCGCTGGGGACTGTTAACCCTTTGCCACCTGGAGCAGAGAGGCACAGTGCAGTGCTTCAGAACAAACAGACCAGGGGGTGACCATGGGATGGTGGGTACTTAAAAAAAATCACAGGGTCTGGGGGGGTTGTTAGCACAGGACAGAACAGGGAAGGTCGTGGTAGCAATGTGAAAGCTGTAAGTTTAGAGCAGTAATTAGAACAGAGTAGCCCAGTGATTGCTTTATTCTCCAATCTTCCGAGTGAGAAAAGCACAAACCAGGCTTTCTATCTACTCGTTGGCTCCTGCCAATCCCTAGTAGACATCTTTATCAACAAGCAAACAGCCAGGACTGAAGAATAAAAATATTAAGAGCTGAAAAGAGCCGATGGGAAGCAGAAACCGGGAGACAAGGCTGCAGGGGACATCAACTGTGAGAACCAACAGAGACACAGAAATAGACGTGGGTGGCTGTGCACTTGTGCCTTTTTTCACATGGCAGGGATCTGGACTCACCAATGGAACATGGCTGGTGGCTTTCTGCCTCTCAGAAAACAAGTGATGTTTCTGCCTTTTGTTTAAACAAAAGGCATAACTTTAAGCCCTGTGCACCTTAGAGTGACTAACAGACCTTTTTGTTCGCCAACCTTCTTCAGTTCTGAAGAGCGAGGGGCAGGATGGATGTGCACAGGAGTCTATCTCACATTACCAAGAAGGAAGAAGGAAGAAGACAGGAAATTCTCTGATTCAGGCATTTATGTCTTAAATGCTCCGAGAGAGAGCGCCACACAAACACTCATGTTCCAGCCTCCAGAGGGGAAGGCTAGCATCATGAGAAGCTGGCCAAAGGCTCGTTTGCATAGGTCTACCTCAAAGATTTCCTCTCCCCTGTGTCTGATCAACTGAGGGAAAGTCTGGATGTTCTTAAGTGTTCCAGGCACTTGATTCTCATGAGGCTTGTGGCCATGTGGAATCCAAGATCCAGTTGAATCTGGTCAGGTACTTCAGTTAAAAGCACCCAGAGATGTCCTCTGCAGACATTTTTAAAAGAATCAGTTAGATGGAGGCCACCAATGAAACATTTAAAATGACTGGAGAAAAAGGTATAAAGCTGAGAAATTTGATTTTTTTTTATTTTTTATTTTCCCCATTCCCTTTGCTTTAACTATTTTCTTTGATTGGTTATGTCTCTTCCAGTTGAATTCTCTCATAGAAGCAGATCTCTTTAAGCAAGCTGCCATCATGATAGAATTTACTTTACACCTTTAATTCCTGCTTATCTCTCAGTCCTTTCCAGCTTCCATCCCACAGAGCTGCTGAAACGTTCTGTCATCTATAAAGTGGTGATAATGGGTTCCTTATAGGGTCATTGTATAGATTAGCACACTTAGCAAGGTGCCTCAATAAATTATGGTTATTATATTCATTCGAATCACCAATGCTCCTATGATTGACACATGACTTAAGTCTTCCTCTGTTGAGTTCTGGGCAGTGCTTTCTGCTACACATTTCTTCAGACTCTCCTAAGAAACCACTGGCTCATCCTTTTAGTCTTTCAACAAATGTGTATGGAAGATGTTTAGATCATTATGTGGGGTCCTAGGCGTGGGGGTACCATGCAGTTCAGAAAGGCTGACCAAGTTTGAATGCTTGGAGTTGTAATTTGTTTTGTTCAGAAGAAGAAAGGAAAGGCTAATCTATTTAAACAAGCAGTTTGCATCTTTAATTCTTGTTGTCTCTGAGTCTTTTCTAGTCTTTTATTGAATACTTAAACTCTTCAAACAGCAGTGGTGGGGTTTTACGAATGTCAGTCCACATGAGACAGGCCTAAATCTCTCCATGTTACTGATGAGGACAACGGGGCTCTACACGTTAATTTATCTTGCAAAGGTCATGAAAAATTTTTTTAATTTTATTAAATTTATTTATATATTCATTTCACATCCTGATCACAGCCTCCTCCCTCCTCTTCTGGTCCCACCCTCCCTCTCTCCTTCCCCTTTTCTTCCTCCCCTTCTCCTCAGAAAAGGGGAGGTGGCCTTATAAATCCACCCTAGCACATCAAGCCACATCAAGGGTTAAGCACATCCTCTTTCAGTGAGGCCAGACAAGGGGAAAGTGACCCAAAAGCAGGCAACAGAGACTATGTCAGATATAACTTCTACTGTACTTGCTACCCACCTGTAGACAAAGCTGCCCATCGGTTATACATGTGTCTTGGGCCGGGGTCCAGTATATTCATGTTCTTTGGTTGGTGCTTCAGTCTCCGTATGCCCCCGTGGGCCTAGGTTAGTTGATTCTGTTGGTCTTAAGTGTCAGAAATTGTATTTAAACCGAGCAATCTACACCAGAGTTCAGGTTTTAAAATCCAGCTTTACTTACAAAGAACAGTAAAAATTACTATGAAGGAAAGTGGGGGAAAATGCTATTTGAGATGAGGTATCCACAAAAGCCCCTGTAGAGGAGATAGTAGGAGAGCAGAAAGCCCTGCTCTGATGGTGTGTGGAAATGTGTGATGTTCTAGAAAGCAGGACACATAAACTGAGCTGTCCTCCCAGAGGCAATGTATATTAAAGCTTCCCCTCTTGTGTAACTAGAGTTAAGATCTTTAGAGTAGAAGGCTTTGGGGGGGGCACAATTAAGACTAAGAAAGGACCGAAGGCCAGTGCCAGCTTTCAAATAAGAGAAGAAGAGAATGTGCCCTCTCTTCTTGCAAGGTATGAAGTAAAGGACATGTTGAGACACAGTGGGAGGTAGCCATGTGCCACCAGGAACTAAGTCCTCCAGCAAAAGAACTAGCCAGCACCCAATCTTGGCTTCTCAGCTCCCACTACTGTGAAAGAATAAATTTCTGTTGTGTAAATGGCTGCCCAATATGAGGTATTTGTTTAGACAACTAATAAACTAAAAAATCAGATGAAGTCTTGGAGCCTAAGAGGATAGTGCTTCTCAGCACGTTCATGAAGGAAGATGGAGACGTCACCTGAGTGTTGGGAAGGATGCGCCTTTGCAAGAGATGCTCCAGGGGAGTGCAAATGAATGAGACAAAGAAAAGAAGGCACAGTGCTTTCCAAGAGTGTCCTTACATAAGCAACTGGGGGAGTGAGAGGGAGAACCAAGACCCCAGAGCAAGATTTTTAAGATATTCTGGAATGTTTGCCTGTTGTAATGATCTAGTGAGAAGAATATACAAAAGAGATTTTACAGACAGGAGAAAATTGTAGAAACAAAGTCTTTGAATATACGAGAGGAGTTATCTCGGATAAGAGAAGAGACTTATCATTGTGCAAGTATAAGAGGCAGAGCTATAAATAAATGTGTGAGGGAGAAGGTTGAGCAGGTACATGCACCAGAAGGGGAAACGGGGCCTTTGAGTGTACCTGTGGTAGGGTGGAAATTTTGGAGATAGAATAAGAGATACTTGTTTCTCTCTGTTATGTTAACATTCTGTTAACAGGACATAGATCTTGGCTGTTCCTAAGCAGACACTGTTGCTTTTATCTTCCTCCTTGTTCAGACAAGGTAGCTGAGCTCCAGAGAAGATAAGCAACTTAGTCAAAGGTTCACTGAGATGGTGAGCAGCAAGACTGGGATTTGAACTGAAATTTTCTCCTTTACTTTTTGTTCCTGATTTTTGTTCCTGATTTGTTGTGGGGGTGGGGGGTATTGGAATCATGATCTTAGTAAAAAGAAAAGCAAATTGAGTAATGAAATGTGGTGGGATTTCTAAGCTGTACTGTAGGTTTTCTTGTCATTTGGGACATAAATTTAAAGGGAAACTATTTTTATAATTTCGTGGTTTCATTTTATTGACTTTTGTTTTGCCTATAGCTCTACATGAATGCTCAGATTTCAAACTGGGTCTGAGTTTTCAGGAGGAGAATAAGGGCAGAAAGAGAGGATGGAAAGAGGGTAAGAGGCTGACTGGCTGGATAGACAGTAAGTGGGAGGATGAATGGATGGTGGGATGAGAGGATGAACACATACATACATGCATGCACGCATACATACATACATATAAGGAAATAGGCAGACAGAGTTTTCACAGTTGTCAAACATTGGCCTAGATTGGATGAAAAGAAAAGTGAGGCCAGAGAAAGACACTTGACTTTAAAACATGTGAAAGATTTAAGATTAGGGTCAGTCCCTGGCATGGAAGAAGGTAGGCCACAGATTAAATAAAATTTTACTGCCAGCAAGATGGCTCAGTGGTTAAAGGCACCTGCCACCAACCCTGGTGAACTGAGTTCAATCCCTGGCCCTCATAAGGTGAAAGAAAAATACCAACTCTAACAGGTTGTCCTTTGATCGCCATACTTGGGCTATGGCACAAGCACACTCCGACACACAACATAGAAGATAAAATTAAAACGTTATGAAATTTTATGAAAATCTGTAGGCAAGACATGAATATTGGAGTTCCCAGGGATAATGGCGAAAGTGGCTGGAGAAAGAGAGAGAGAGTCAGGAAGCGGGGTGCTAAAATCTTCAGAGATTGGGGGGTGAGAAGGGGACGGGCGACTGTGACAGGGAGAGAACAGATGGTGTAGCCTCATGCCATCTGCTTTAAAATTGCCAGAAATTTGAGGATGAAGGAAGGGACAAGTGTCTAGAAATAGCTGCAGAGCAACTCCTAAGCGGAGAGTCAACCCTTCCCACTGTCCAGCTGAAATGCTCTGCTGTGGCGCCGCGCTCGCCATTTCTAAACAAGACACGTGACTCCTGACTCCTACGTTTAGGTAGCATATGTTGACTTCGGGCTTTGAAAAATAAGCATCATGTCTCTTACATACATGTGCACATGTACACACGTATGTGAACACAAACCCTTACACACACGCACACACATTTTCCTGAACATTTGTATGAGTTCTGTATCTTCCTTTCTTCTTTTTTATTTTTTTAATTTATTTAAATTTTTTTTTTTTTGTTTTTTGTTTTTTTTTTTTTTGGTTCTTCAAGATAAGGTTTCCCTGAGTCGCCCTGGTTGTCTTGGAACTCACTCTGTAGAACAGGCTGTCCTGGAACTCAGAGATCCATCTGCCTCTGCCTCCTGAAAACTAGGATTAAAGGTGTGTGCTACCACCACCCAGCCATCTTTTCCTTTCTAAAATCTTGCAAAAAAAAAAAAAAAAGACTGTAGTGTTTGAAAGTCACTCTTCATGGCACTTAGATTATTTTAATCCTGAAACATTTTATACATTCTTTGGAATAAGGAACACTTTTTAAAATTTTTTTTTTTCTTAAGAGTGAATTTTCTTCCATTCTCTTCATACCCTGCTAATAGTCAATTGGGAATCCAATTTTCTTATTTATTTTTTTATTTTTCTTATTCTTACTTTATATTTTTTAGTCTTTTTTTTTTCCTCTTACTAGGAGGGTTTCAGGTTCTGAAATAAATGTTGGGTTAATATTTGGCTTGGGCTTCCTTGCCAGATGGGGAAAATAAATTTAGATTTTTTTGGAAGAAGGCGGTACCGGGAATCAAACTCGGGGTTTTTGCACATGTGAGAAAGGCAGTCTACCATTGAACTACGTCCCCTACAAATGACCCACAAATTCAGACCTTTAAGGTACAAACAGCATTTTATGTTCTCGAATCTCACAGCGCCCCTTCCTCAGGGCACCTGCCTCCTACAGCAGTCACCATGCTTTCTAGGCCTTCCAGGATATAGGCTTAGAGGCTCCTCTTTTATCTATTGAACACTGTCAGGTCCTTTAACTCTTGGGTATGATTCTACCTCCTTTCTTTCCATGTGTCTTCTAAATACCTGTCCCGGACCACAGGTCCACATCTGGCTTTCTATTAGCCTGCTGGACCCTTTGTACTGACCAGACTCTGGTTTCCTACTTCATTCCTAACACCTGAGCACTTATTTTGAGTTCATCTTGGTGAGCAAGAAGGCAAAGTTTGGAAAGGGTTCTTGCTGCCAAATCCAATGACCTGGGTTGGATCTGTAGGATCTATATGGTAGGGGAGAACTGACTCCAAAAAGTTGTCATATGACCGCCACACAAATACTGTGGCATGTGTGTACACTCCACACGTTTGTGCAATGGGCAACATCCTGGGCAAGGGTAACACACTACATCTGTTCCAGCATAGGGCCAACATCCATTCCTATACCATCCCGCATAGACAGGATATCAAGCATTTACCTGTTCTCTATGTCAATTTTCAGCACTTCTTCCTGGGTTAACATTATTGACCAAACTATCTGACTTTGTCATCAAAGTCCTTAAAAACCTTTAGTCCACCACACTTTTCAAAATCATGGTCATTACCACAACTACAGCCCTCCAAAACACGATCTTGATTACTAGGGAATGCTCTGTGTCCCCAAACCTCCATCCATGGAAGTTCTAACCCCATGGAAGTTCTAACCTCTGTTACGTCAGGATTTGGGTTTAAAGACAGGGACTTTTGGAAGGCAGTTTTAATTAAATAAGATCCTATGGATCTTATTTCAGCACGCCTGGGTGCTTATAAGAAAAAGAAGAGACATGGGTGGCAGATACAAACAGAAGAGTGGCCATCTGAGGACATGGAGAGAAGTTGTCAAAGACAGAGGCTTAGGAGAAGTAAACCCACTAACCTCTTTGTCTTGGTGCTCTGGCCCCCAGAACAATGGGAAATGCATGTCTGGTGTTTAAGATAATCATCCATAAGAGTTTTTTTATGGCATCCCTGGCCCATTAGCACAGCTCCTTGTCTCCTCAGTCATGTATCCACTATTTCTCTTTCCTTTGCCCCAGGCAAGACATGCTCTTCATGTCCTTCGACTGTGCAAACTTTACCCTTCACAAGTGGAAATCCCAGGGACTTTTGTAGTGCTCACCAGATGTGGAAGGCTAAACGAGGGATCCCACTGCAATAGTAGGGACCTGTCCATTGAAGCCATAAATAAGTAAAAAATACCGGAGTGGAGAAATTGTCATCGATGATCCAAGTGGTCCCTAAGTGGCAATTTGAGAAGATGGGGGGTTGGCATTTGTTTACAAAAGAGGAATGAGAAGACATGGTCCTGGGAGAGTATGGCTAATTAGAGTGACTGTAGGGAGAGGTCACAATCCAAAAAATGCAGAGAACCTTCAAGAGCTTGGAAAACCAAAGGTCCCATTTCTCTCCTAGAGGCTCCAAAACGAACCATGTCGCTGACACCTCAGCCCATCAGTTTTGAATTTGGGCATGAAGAACTGTCCAGAAATAGATTTGTGTTATTTTGAAGCCATCATGAACACAGAAATATGTTACCTAGGACACAGGAAACTATTTTCCTGGCTGCTTCTTAAGAGCCAGATTGCCTTCTGTTCTCTAACAGAGCATTGCAGCAACTCATTCTGTTTTCTGGAAAAAAAAAAAATCTGCTCTATCCTACTTCTTACTGGATCCTTTTGAACTTTACTATTATTGTTTTTAACTCTTATTGTGTGTGTGTGCGCGCACGCGCCTGCACCAAGGCTTGAATGTGTCAGACAAAAACTTTGTAGAGTTGGTACCCCTTTCCACATTTACCTGGATGTAGGGACTCAAACTCAGGTCATCAGGCTTGCATAGCAAATACTTTACCCACTGGGCCATCTCATAGACCCTGAAACCTTGTTATTTTCAAACTATTATAATTGCATAGGAAGTTGCAAGAAATAATGCTTGATTTCCTTCTCCTGACCTTTGACAGCGCTAACATCCGGTGTGGCTGTAGCATGCTATCAAACTAGAAAGCTGACCGTGTTACAGTCCTTCTAGCTAGGCTGTAGTCCGTATTCCCTTTCACCAACCATGCCAAGTTTTAATCATATTTTCCACTAGGTTGTGAGTCCTTCAACACTTGAGACTACATACTTTATATTTATCTTCAGACCATATAATAGACACTAGGGTCTCAATAAACAGTTTAAGGATAAATGAGGAGAAGGAATGAGAATGAAATGAGATAAATTTAAACTTATTTACTGATATTATTTACAGAATTATGATTATATCTTGGGTAGAAGGCAGGATATGTATGGAACAATAGTCTTCAATGTCATAATTTTAGCAGAATTTCAGTTCTGTACTCTGACTTTTTTTGTATCTATTTTCCCATTTGAAAATCTCTACATATGAGTTTTTATTGCATAGTCTGTGTATCACCTTACTTAAGAATTTCTTTTGAGCAACAATCTAATGGTTAAAATTGTTTATTTGTTTATTTGGAGGATGGAGAAATGGCTCCATAGTTAAGAGCATTAACTGCTCTTCCGGAGGACTGGGGTTTGATTCCTAGCACCCACATGGCTGTTCACAACGATCTGTAGCTCCAACTCTGGAGGAGCTTATACCTTCTTCTGGTCTCTGTGGATACTGCATGCATATGGTGAACATACATACATACATACATACATAATATGTTACATGCAAGTAAAAAATAAATGTTTTAAAAAGAATGTTTATTCTGTCTAGTTAGTGTTTTGTTAAAATTTTCTGAAATAGCAAGAACAAAAAGAAATAGAGAGAGAGAGAGAGAGAAAGAAAGAAAGAAAGAAAGAAAGAAAGAAAGAAAGAAGTTGAGTTCTGTATTCAGAATCTAAAGCCGCCTGTTTGAAAGGCTCAATGATGACACTGGAACAGTACATGGTCTTCTATGATCACCATTGTGAAATGAAACATTCCTTTTCTATTTGGCAATTTAAAGGCAATTATCTGTTTTATTTCCCTGCTAGGCTGCATTTGTGCATTTAAACGACGTATAAATCATTCTGCAGTGCGGGAGAGTTCAGCCACAGGTCAGCAAAGGTGAGTCTGTCTGATCATTGGAGGAACAGCAAGGAAAGAACTCACTGTCACCTGTGCCCTCCAGCCATGGCTGACCTTGATCTATGGATTCTCATCGCAGACTTCTGGCCAGAAATGGAAGAAAAATGACTTTCACCCCTTCTCCAAGACTGGGTGCTGCTTTCTTTATATGCATTTGTCCTTTTATTCGTTTCCCAAATGTCAGTTTCTGGGTGACAATGAGCTCTGGTTATAAATAAGACGGCTGATGCTCACAGATTTGGTCATATGCCCAAATCACAAAACTATATCGGGGCACAAGCAGAATCAATCCTAGTTCAACATTTAGTCTTATGCTCTTCCTAGAGTTCATATGAAGAAGAGGCTTCCTTATTGGCTGCACTTGGCTAGCTCCCAAACTCCCCAAATCCAGCCTGTGAGACTTTAAAGAGCATTGAGTATCTACACAGCTTAAAGTTCCCCGGGTACCTTCAGTGTACGGGAAAGTTTGAGAATGAGGGAGAGACTTTAAAATAGACTGAACAAAAACAAAGGTGACCAAAAGTCCCACTGAAGAATCACAGAAAGGACCTCAGGTCATAACAACCTCACAAACCATCCTTCAAATGTTGTCTGATATTACTACCATCTCATATTATGTCTTTACATATAGGTACCAGTTTTCCGGAAGTTCTCTGCTAAACTGTAAATAATCACTTACAAGGACAAATAATGCCCAGATAAAATAAGTCCAGATAAAATTCGGTCTTGATTAATATTTGTGATCTCCAATCAGGAAAATGACACCCAACCTTTGTCCATCCAACTTGTAGTGGACACCTGAAATACATAACTCATGTGTTGGCACATCAGATCAGACCTTCTCACCCAGTCACGTCCCAAGCCTTAAGAGGCAGAAACACGGGACTTAAATAAAGAATTAGTGCAACGCCTCCAGTGCTGATTCAAAGTTTAAAAGCAAAAAATCATTGCGGGGGGGGGGGGAGATCCTGGATATTTTAACATACTTTAAAAGTATACATACTTGGTGTCCCCTGCAGTTGGAGGGTGCTGCCCAGGTGATTCTGATGTGCACCCAACAGGAAAGCCACAGCTCTGTACAAAGTCAGCAGTGGATGCATGCAGCGCTGTCTCCTGGCTGATGAAGAGGCTGATGAAATCCTAGTTCTCATAAATACAGATCTCTCATTCTGGTGAGAGGATGTGGCTGTCTCTTCATCTGCATGCTATTTAAATAATACTGAAAGAATTATGTTCCACAGGAGACCAAAAACATGGACAGTGTCCAGATGAGGGATTATAGTCAGAATGTAGGAAGAATTTGGAAACCTCAACTAAACGAAACAAACTACCTAGATGTTACTTTGTCTGCAAGATTTCCCAGAAGTCCTTCTTTGCCACCACTAACCCTCCCACACATCCAGCTATAATTTTTCATTCTTCACTGGTGCGTAGCTCTTTGCTTATACATTTTTACCTCCTAGAAGGCAGGCTAGTTAGTTGTACGTTTATCCTTGACAAACTATGATGTTCTTGATGGCAGTAACTAGCTCTTATTCTTCATTTTCAGGTATTTGGCTCACAGTAAATATTATCATTCTTCTGACATCTTTTGCTAACTGCTTGTACTTTCCTGATATTTTCTAACTCAACAGAAAGAAAATGAAACTGACTAGCTTAAGGTCAGAATCACAAGGTTTCTGAAAACACAAAGAGAACATCTAAAAACATCAAGGGATTTGTGCACAGGCATGTGCATTTGTATGTCTCTGTATTCGTGTGTAAAACCTTAAAATTATGTTAAAGCCTACAGCTGATTTTTCACAGCACCTACGAGAAGGTGTCTTAAAGTTCTGGAAGCAAACACCAGTATATTATTTTATCTTCAGTAAAAATCACTCTTAAGAACTGAAACCCAAATATTTCCGAGCAATAAAACTAAGCAGGTTTACCAGTAGCAGACCTACACTAAAACAGCCAGGATGAGGTGGGAGTACAGGAGAAGGCAAAGAGAAAAGTTAAGTCGGTGGAGAAATGCAAGCGAGTACCGAGCTAGGAAACAAACATCATTGGTGCCACGTGCTTATCATCTCCAAGTTCATGAAGCCTGAGACAAGAGGATTGAAGTTCAAGGCTGGCCTGAGGTATATAATGATATCCTGCCTCAAAGCATCAAATAAATAAATAAACAAATAAATAGATAGATAGATAGATAGATAGATAGATAGATAGATAGATAGATAGATAGA
>NW_026585504.1:28268941-28273058 GCF_907164565.1 Psammomys obesus | reverse complement strand
AGATAGATAGATAGATAGATAGATAGATAGATAGATAGATAGATAGACAAATGAAGCAAAGTATAAAAACCCCTAACACGAAATAATCATGATTTCAGGAAAGGGGAGTAAAATATGTAAAATTAAAATGTACAGCATTAGAAATCGGGGGGGGGGGGGGGAAGGCTATGCATACTATGGGGGTGGAAGAGACCCGCCCCCGCCCCCCAAATCTCCAGAATAAAGCAAGTTTCTGACTCTCACAGCTTTTCACTTGAGGAGGTCCACGTCACTGTGACTTAAACTGGTCTAGCCTACATGCCAAGAGACTTGCAAGGTAGGGCTGCAGACTCCTCCTGCGCTTGTTAAGCAGGGGTTGGGCTCCTTTGGTTTGGTTTTGTTTTTTAATCCAAGGTCTGTGAGTTCTAACCAGCTATAGAAGGAGCCTGTAAGCTCTTTGTTCCAAGAGATTGGCTGCAAGGGGGCGTGGCCTGCTTTCTCTGAGGCTGAAACATCTGGCCTCTTAAAGCAGAAGCGTTTTAAAGGGACAGGATCATGATCTAAAAAAAATAGTCAATAGCAATGACAATAAAAATAGGAGAGCCAAAAGTGAGTAAATGGAGTTAAAGTATTCCAATGCCCTGTTGTGGTTTTTCTTTTGTTTTGTTTTGTTTTGTCTGGTGAGGTGATAAAAACATTCATTTGTTTTAACTTGTAATAAATCAAGAGTGTGTGTTATTAAAAGAACCACTGAAGGATGTATAGTGAACAAGTTCAGATATGTGAACTCTAAATATTGGGTTTATCCAAAAGAGGTCAAGAAAAAATATATTCATTTGAGACTAATAGAAAGTAAGTGGTTATACACCCAAGACCCATGTGTTCTTTAAACATGCCAATTTAAAGTTTAAAATGATCATATTTAATAAAACCCAACTACAGTAGATGCTGCTAGCCCTTAAGTAAAAGAACATGGCAAAACTTCAGGCCAAACAATGTGTAAATCTGGTCACAAAACGGCCTAGAAGCCACAGTCCAGGGTGTCTCCTACATCACAGACCTTGCCAGGGCTCAGAGCAGAGGGGTTTTTCCAGGATGTCTCTTATTTCTGGTCGACACTGTAAGTGAAAACCTGTTACCCTGTACTTTCTCACCAACTCTCAGTTCAGACGGCTCTCCTGCTCAGAGTAGGTTTTCCTGTGGAGCTGAGGCGGGGTGGGACAGATCCCCCTGAAGTGTTTTCCTCTCTGTAAACTTGAAAGAGACATCAGAGTTCATGATCTGACATCTCTGCCTGCTGCCCAGCTCCAAGGATGTGAGGTCTCTGAGGTCCCTTCCCCAGTTTCCTTCCTGAGACCTGTTCATCCTCTCCCTAATCAAAGATTTATGACCGGGGAAAATATATGCAAATTCTAAGTCAAGAGAGTCTTTTTGACTACATCTCTGCCTGAACAAATTCACCTGCCTCAGTCAACTTATCTGGAGGGAAATTTTAACTCCTTGCCTACCAAATTCCAAGGGTGGGCAGAGGAGATGCATTTGTATAACATTGTCATATAGGAATGTCAGCTACGGAGAGAAACATTTCAGCCAGTGGCTATCACCCTTATGGATGCTGCAACCCTTTAATACAGTTTTTTCGTGTTGTGACCGCCCCAGCTATAAAATGACTCAATCACAATGTAAGTATCTGATAAAGAAGATATCTAATATGTGATCCCCGGAGGGCTGCAACCCACAGATTGAGAACCACTGCTTTAAACTTATCAGGAAGGTAAGATGGAAAGGGCTATCTAGGTAAAACAACCAGAGCAAAGCTGCATGCAGCTAAAAGGATCATGGCCCAGCATAGCTCTCTGACATGGTCCCTTGTTGGTGTGTGCCCTTGTTCATTCAAATGCTGATTTCTCTACCCCACTATCTGGTTTCAATCCGGACACTGCACCGTGATGCTTAGAATATCTAAGCATCACCTGTCTCAAGTTTGTGTAAACATGCCACCATTTGTTCTCTGTATTGTCAATAAAACAACCAGCCCCACTGCTGAGCAATGGAGAGAATAGGGTGGGACATCTTGGTCCAGAGAGGAGAGAGAGGAAGCAGGAGGGTAGGAGCAGAGGTCAAGAGGAGACAACTTGGAACCACCATGGAGAGATGAACTGGACCTAAGATATGACTAAAAGCAAGTATAATAGATAAAATCTGAATGGTAGGAAACTATGCGGGTTTGGAGGTTTAGGATGGAGTAATCATTGCCCAGCATTGTGCTCTAGGTTATTTAAATAAATACTAGTCTCTGTGTGGTGATTTGAGTATATAGCTGGACTAGAATTAACTGCTGCTTAACTAAAAGATAAATCGATAGTAAATATTAATATCCCACAACAGTCCCTGCCGTCACACTGTCCATGTTAGTGTTCCCTGAAAAATATGAGCAGTGGCAGTAGATTCTGACCTCCGAGTAAAGCAGGAGTAGGGCAGGAAGTATACATATCCTGAGGCATTAGAATTAGATCCCATGATCAGCCAGGTCACAGCAAGAACAGCCCAAGACGTCTTCAAAGCCTCTGGGTTATAACCTTTCTTTCCTCAAATGTACAGATTTAGAGAGCTACAATTACAGCCCTTTGTAAGGTCTTTGCCACTGCTCTTCCTTAAACACTGTGCACTGAACACTACGTACTGACTGCCCTCATGGCTGGTGGGAGCCCACCACCAGCGGTGTCCCCTGCGATGTAGCCATTGTCCTTATCACTTTACAGATGAGGGCACTGGTCCCTAAAAGAGGGTGAAGTTGTACAGAGGGCAGTTATTAAACCAGTGCCAGACACAGAGTCGGAATATAGCTGTCTAGACTACAGCACCAGTCTTCCTGGCTTGGGTCTTGTTTGACTGTCTGGGCTCCTGATAGCCCACTGGCTTATTCCTCTCTTTACAGGCCAGCCTGGATTTGGAATCTTTCTGTATTCCCTGAAATCTCAAGAACCAGGCAAGACCTCTGCCTTCAGCAGCAGTTACAGCTTTATGACTGACATGCTCAGCTCTGGCTGCCTCTCCCCATGTAACAACCCCGTCTGCCCTCTGTGTTTCAAACTGCAAAGTGGTGCACACTGCCACGCTGGCCAGCCTGTCCTGTCTATTAGAACATGGTGCCGTCACCACCCCCACAGAAACTTGACTCCAGCGTACCTCGCTCCTGAGTACGTACTCATGGTTGCAGTATGAAGACACGAGAGCCTATCTGGAGCACATAATCATTTCATACTATGCTGCCAGCAGGCTCTTTCCAAGAGTGTCCTACCTGGGGCAGCCTGTCCAGCCCATTAGTGAGGCCACTGCAGGCTGACAGAATACGAAACACCGTTCTTCCCTTTGGCTTTCTACTGGTGATTTCCTGTCATTTTAAGTCATTTAAATGATTGGCAGTTTTTATTTCAGATGATCTTTCTTGAGGAGATAAGCCCCCCTTATTATTATTGTTTTCAATAAAATTTCTCAGAGATAGCAAGAAAGTGCACGTGAAATGGAAGAGCCCGCAAAGCAGAGGAGATGGGATGCAGAGACTTCCTCGTGACCTGTTGCCATCCCCCCTGCATTAAACGTTCGTGCATTAAGCTTAATAACTTCGCGCTAGAGCTCAAAAGAATCAGCGGAAGGCTCGGAAGTCACACTATTCCTACCGAGGGCCAAAGGGTAAAGAGAAGGTGAGGTCCTATCGGCAGCTGATGCGAGCGAGTGCCACCTCATAAAAGAGAACCAACTGATGGCGTTGGCCTGGATGATCACCAGAGTCCCTCACAGTTGTAAAACTCTTAAGTGGTCAGCGGGGACGAGCCCAGTGTGATGGGGTAAAAGGTGAAGATAATCAGTAACACCATTCGTGGCCCTGATCATTTATCTACTGCTTATTGATCTAAAGAGATATATTACTGTTAATATCCCAGAAATAATTTCAAGGGTCCCTTGAAACTCTGTTATAGATTTTAGTACCATGTAAAGACTCATGGTTATTTTCTGGCCCATATCCATAAAAACTCATATCCTCTTGAGATTCTTGATTGCAAACCATAAAAATCAATGCTGGCTACTAAACACACACACACACACACACACACACACACACACACACACACACACA
>NW_026585504.1:28243163-28268931 GCF_907164565.1 Psammomys obesus | reverse complement strand
AGTGCAGAGGAGGGTTGGCATATTGCTGTAGGAGGCACATCCGTAAATGCTACTGTGTGGTCCATAGAGGTATATGAGTATGAGCTTCAAAGTCAGAACAGCCTGGCCTTTTCCCTTCCTGGCTGTGAGACCTGGTGGGCCCTTCTTTGGACTTTCTTCCTCCTATATATGTGGAATTAAAGGACAGATCTATGCATGCAAAACCTGGCTCATGAGTAGGTATATGTGTTTCCTTCTCTTGGAAAGCAGGCATGCTCCTCATTTTGCGTCTCACATAGTTTGTAGCTCCGCCAGACTTTTCTGGAAGTCTGTAAAACCATGAAAGGGCATGAAAAGGAGCAATTAGCAGCCTGCAGCTTGAACCACGGTCCACAAACAGGAAGCCCCAGAGGTCAGGGAAAACTTTTCTTCCTTAGGTGTGCTGAAGAATGGCATAATCCTTGGCTTCTCTAACTGGACTTCTTTCCTCTCAATAGAAAACCCTACCCCACACATTTCATTCTTGTTTAGGATGCTGGAGTATCTTTGAATTTTTTGCTGTGAAGTATTTGCTTAGAATGAATTCTGTTATGATAAAGGATTGATGTTATAACTTCTTTTCATGCTGAGTCAGCAGGAGAGATCAAAGTCCCCCCCCCCTTTTTTTTTCTTCAGACTGAACTGCTTGGGCATCTAGAAGTGCCTCAGGACTTTAGATAGAAGCCACCACAGTACAGACACGCTCTCTTTATAGTTTTGCAGGTCGTTTGAAAAATAATGCAATACAGCTTGCTACTGCAGGGGATAGCAAATGAAATAACGAGCTTACATCAAGCCATAATGACTTAAACGAAAATGTTCAGGCCATCCTCTATGCAGTTTTTGGTTTGGTTTGGTTTTGCCCTAGTGGAAAGATACATCTAGGTATCTTTTGTCCTATTCAACTATTATTTAATTAAATTAATTAATTAATTTTATTTTTTTGAGATTATGATACAATTATATTTCTCCCTTCCCTTTCCTCACTCCATACCCTTTCATATGCCCCTCCCTGCTCTCCTTTAAGTTTATGGTGTCTGTTTTTCACTGATTATTATTGCATGAATATATGTGTATGTATATACATGTATATTCCTAAATATAACCTGTTCAGTCCATGTAGTTAGTGTTACTTGTATGTGTGTTTTCAGGGCTGATCATTTGTCACTGGACAGCCAGTTGGTACGGTCTTCCATGGGGAAGATTGCCTCTGCCACTCCCAGCTCTCCTCAGAGAGAGCTTTGTATAATGTTAAGACTTGTGGGCAGTTGGTTCCCCATCCACTTTGGTATATCCAGTGCTGTGATCCTTGTTCAGATCATGTTTGGTTAGTCATGCTGGTCAGACTTTATGGCTCTAGACTCTTTTGCACAGGTAGGATGATTCCATGAGCAAAGGTGCTGAGTTCAATCCCTGGGACCTACCTGGTGGAAAAAAAGCAACTTCTGAAAGTTGTCCCCTGACCTCCACACCTTCAGCATGGACTGACTGTCCCACCCCATAAATGCAAATAAATAAAATGGGTGTGTGTGTGTGTTTAAAATAGGATCTTTTGAAAACTATCCATTGTTAACTTCAGCTAAACAATAATGAAACTAATGTTTTGACATCTTTAATGAGTGTTAAGACACATGTTAACGTTTTTGGATATGTATTAGTAAGCTGTGCCAATTTTAGTAATTTTAAAAGAACTGCCATCCTTCAAACCTAACTGTGGCAAAGCACTGGAATGTTTTATTTTTATTTTTCAAATCTTTGACTTGGCTAGCTGAATTAGGAATATTCACACAGGGAAAAAGATAGACATTATCTACAAGCCTTCATACAACAGTTCAGTTATGAGTAAGTTGTTTAAAATAAAGGCTGAAAAACCTAGATGCCTGGTGCCAGGGGACTCATAAATGAAGTGTTAGCTCTTCATTCCTAGTTTGTTCATTACACAACTTTGTAATAGCCAAGAAAATGAGAAAGAAGTAAATTCCACGGAATCTTGCATGAGGTATACTTTAGGACATAACGAAGTTTAAAGCAATATGTTCACTATGATCTCAGCTCTGTCAATAACTCACAGATACAAAACGAAACAACACCAGGATAACAAATCAACTGCAGGATTCTTGGTTTAGTTTGGTTTGGTTTTAGTGGTTTGTTTCCTTGCTTCCTAGCTGGTACAAGATTTTGCAAATCTCTATTTTCTAAATATCATAGCAAGAAGAATTACAGCCAGTAAATTATTTAACAAAGAAACCACATGTGATGGGTGTTGCCTGGGTTTCACACTTGGTTTCACCCCAAACTCACATTAGATATTAGCCGCTGTTTCTAGGGAGAATATCAAGTCCTATAGGCAAAGATAAGTATGAACTTTACAAATGCTGCCTGAGTTCTCACCTCATCCTTGAGAGTCCTTAGTGACATCTACAGGTTAATACTTGTCTAGACAGTGGTAACAAACTTGCAAATGTCCCCCCTTCTTAGTTAAGCTTCCTGTTCATCCTTAGCCAACCTACCTTAGCAAGGCTAACGTATTCGATCACCACGGCAACCATTCTCAAAGTAGCACTTTTCTGGATAGAAAGTTTTTGGTCTGTCTTCCCTCATGTTTTCTGTACCGCAGGTTCATTTTGAAGAACATAGACTGAAAACTTTACCTTCCCCTCCTCCACCATTTAAACTCTTCGTAAGTCCGAGACTCTAAAATGAAATCAACTGACTCTGTGGTCACAGTGCCTGGGTTTGAATTTTAGCTCCATGACCAATAAACAAGCTGTGTGGCTCCGAGCCAAACAGTTAACCTCTTTATGTTTTGTTTTCTTCTTCTCCGGTGGGGAACGTATTAGCACTTACCCGATGGGGTCGTTAGGATGGCAGAAGTTAAGACCCAGCGACCCCCAGATAGTGGTGTTGTGAATAAACTCTGTAAAGAACAAGATGACAGCCATTTTCTACCCCTCCCAGCCATTCTCAACACTCCTTTCTTGGGTCCTGAGAAGTTGATCCTTAAGGGACGATTCTGCCAGCCTGAGCCACTGGCTACAGGCAGTTTGCCAGGAGATCTAGGGTAGGATTCCTGTCCTAGGCTTTGTTCCTCCTGAAACCCACCCTCCCTATAGGGCTCTGGCTATGGCTGGGCCCTTCCTTCCACAGCAAGTGTGAGCAGCTTCGGCACTTGACGACGGGCAGACCTCCCCTCCCCAGTGCACATTTTTATGGCTTCTCCAGCTCCCTACCCTTCCCTTGCTTCTTGAGGCTGGAGATGTTAATACCTCCCAACCATCACTATCCCCTGGCTCCCCACAGTGCTCTGTTAGTTCCATGATTCTTGCCTCCCACCTCTATCAACTTCTTCCTCACTAAATGCATTTTAGCTCAGCCCTTCTGAGTGAGCCAAGTGCTTCCTGCTGGGACCCTGGCCGACACAGCTGAACATTATTAATATATGTGTCCTTCTGCTCATAACAGTATTGCCGTCAGAGGAGACTGTCAAGCAGAAAGGTGATCATTTTATTGAGCATGCAAGGCACCAGACAGCTTTCAGGTTCTTCTGAATTATGAATGCCCCAGGTTTGCTAAGCCGGCAGAGAATCATAGTGGTGAAATCTAAAGGATGGAATTTCTAGTTACTGTTTTATGTGTATAAGAGGGTGCCTGCTGCCTGGAAACAGTACCAGTCTGTGCTTTGTTGTGGGTCATTTGTTTGACGGCCCTTTAAAGATTTTAGTCAATCTGAACCTTTCCTCCGTCCAAGGTTTACTAAATTTCTACCAGGCTATATTTACTGAGTCAATTATCTACTTCTTCATTTAGCTATGAACTGGAAGCTGAAGTTCTGCCCCAAATTAGGAAAATATCTTTTCAGGAAAAGACACCATTAGCCAAAAACAGACACATCACAATTCTTGGAGACCTTAACTATGTAATGGGGAGAAATAAAATTTGATCTCCTAATTGCACGCGTACACACACACACATACACACACACACAAAAGAGAGACAGGTAGTAGCTGTAACATGTATTATGAAGGGAGGTACATGGTACCAAAAGAGTTTGTGATAAGGAAAACTTGCATAGCCAGGCTCTGAAGAAAAGTGCCTCTAAGACTGTGAAAGAAACAAGGAAAAGGAAAAGAATTTCAGAGAAGGAAGGACTATTTGATAAGTGGGGGTGGCATTAAGGGGAGAGGGGGGGAGACACTAGAGAGAATCATAGGATCAGCAGGAGAGAAAGGTGAGTGAACTCAGGCTGGGAGGAAGCCGAAGGGGGACAACACGGGGTCTTGGAGGACATGGCCAGCAGTTTGTTTAGTTGTTAAGAACAGGAAATCGTCGGAGGATCTCAAGCAGATAATGACCTTACTGGGTGTTTGAAAAACTGACTTGATCTCTGTGGGAGAGGTTCTTCTAGACTCCAGGATTCCAGATATCCCAACCTCCAACCACTCCCCACCCCCTTACTGAAATACCAATAGAAAATAGTCACTAGTTTGCTTGCAGGTGATTAGACTGGAACTGAATTAATTCCTGCTAATCAAAAGGATTCTTCTCAAGGCCCTGGCAGTGACAGGTAATTTCAAGATGAGATCGTTACTCTGGTCTGTGTCTAATCAGTCCCCGCTACTGCACTTCAGCAAGTCAACACTGCTACATATTTTTGTAACTTTCCAGTAATTTTCATGTCACAGCTGTCGCTAGGCTCCCCGCTGGACCCAAGTACACACAACTAATTAATCAATCAATCAAGAAGGAGAGAAAGTCATGCCTGATGCTACAATGAGAATCTCTGCTTGCTAAACTCAATGACTGGTTTCAGCCAGAATTAAAGAAAGAATACCTTCTTAAGAGAAAGCAGAGACTTCAGATTAAAGATAATTCCTAAGACTCGGGTTGCCATTTAGAGTGTTGGTGATGTGGATTCTGGGTTAGAGGGAAACAGATCTAGGGCTGGAACCCAGCTGTTCTGTATTCTTACTGTGAAGGAGGAGGGGAGCCCAGGAGTGAAAACAGGGCTGAATGGAAGGGCTCCTGGGTCAGGACTCAGATATTCTGGCTCTAACTAAACCGCAGGTCCACTGCAAGAATAAGTTGGAGCAAGCGATTTTGTGTTATAGGACCCTTGTCTATGGAAAGTATTCATGGAAATAAAGAAACAGTTCTTCTAGAGAAGAATGCTAGTCAGTTTTTCTATCACTGTGACAAAGTACCTGAAGTAGTTTTTTTTTTTTTAATTGATAGTGGAGTAACATAAGAATGATATGTATATACATATATATATATCTATGTATGTATGTATGTATATATATACATATACATATACATATATGGAGAGAGAGCCTAGTGCTGAAGATATTAGAGAGTTAACCATGGGGCTTCTGGGAGAATCTAAGCAGCTTTTCAGATAGTTTATGGCTCTGTGGATGCCTGTGAAGTATAAAGTGTTGGGTGGTTGCAATCATATATGGAGCTAAGAGTGCTAAATGGAGAAGAGAGTAAGTAAGCTTCTTCTTGCCCGGGATCAGGATTCCCAGCTTCGGTTGCCCTCACTCATTCCCTGACTTCCTGGTGCTCCCCATCTCTCACTGCTTCCTTCGGGCTGGACTGGCTCACTGCATCCATGTTTGCAGGACCACCTGCACGTCACACGGATATCTTTCCTGTCTCTTCCAGACCTTCCAACAGTTTTGCTTCCATCTGGTGTGAAGCCATCCAGTCCTGACATCAGGCCTTCATCCACAGACATCTGCTCTTTTGAGTTACAAAATTTCTTCATCACACCACTGCATAATTTCTCAGGTTTTCAATACTCATTTCTCTGGTGGTAACAATTTTAATCTAAGTCATCAGGAACGTGATCTGTACTTTGACCAAAAAGGAAGGAAGAAGAGGAGAAAAAGGCAGGGGCGCAAAAAGAAGATTCTGGATGAACAAAGTCTTCTCCTATATTGGTTTAAAATACACATAGAAGGAATGGGGAGGCAGTTCAGTCAGTGTTGTGCTCTTCTTGAAAGGAAGAACACACTTTTTTAAAAAGGAAGGCAGAGATAAGATCTCTGGGACTTTCTGGCCAGCTTACCTAGATTAGGTGAGCTCTGAGCCAATCTGTGTCCCTGGCTCAAAGTAAAGTGAACTGTGTTTCTAAGGTTGTACT
This sequence comes from Psammomys obesus, assembly GCF_907164565.1. Classification (NCBI taxonomy): domain Eukaryota; kingdom Metazoa; phylum Chordata; class Mammalia; order Rodentia; family Muridae; genus Psammomys; species Psammomys obesus. Next base: position 28,262,768 of record NW_026585504.1, on the reverse strand, counting down.
TGTGTGTACACATCTACACACAAATATGAAAATGAGCCTTGTACCTAGCAATTTCCAAATTGCAGCAACAGCCCAGAGGGAGAGTGAGGTGGCAGGGGCTACATCCTGATGGGCCCCGGCATCGGAGCAGGAACTACATTTGAACAACTATACTTCCTCTCTCAGATGCTGAGAGAACGTGACAGGAAACCTCACCAAGCGAGTGAGTGAGAGTAGAAATGTGTGGGAAGGGAACGGCAGAGGTACAGAGGGGCCGTGTGGAGTAAGGTGAACTGGAAGAGAGAGTGGGTGGAAGAATTGTGTCTCACTCAGTCAGGAGTCTGAACAACGCGTTTATCCTCAAATCTGAAGGATTTCTCTGAAACCTGAAGGGCAGCAGTGAGGTCTGGATGTGAAAGCCTGAGTGTGAGGTGGAAAATGAAGAACCAGTTTGGGACTCTGGAGATGCTGAAGCCTCCGCAGGACCCTGAGCCGGTAAAGAGGGTGGGGTCCCGTGGCCCTGCACAGTAGAGATGTTTGGGGCCCCATAAAACAATGAAGGCAGACAGGAAGGCCCGGGTGTGGAGCATTCTAAGCTTTCCCCTTAGGACCAGTGTCTGTGGGTACATGCCTGACTTCAATTGTCAGTCCTCATCCCTGAATATTTCCAGAAGAAACAGCCTGTGTGAATGATGGAGAGCCACACCTGCTATCCAGCGAAGTGTGGCTGGCAGAGTGTGGGTGGGGGGCGGGGGTGGGGGGCAGGGAGAGGGTTCTTCTGAATGCTGAGGTGTCCATACCCCTGTAGGAGAATTAGGCACCCTTTTTAATTGCCTCAGACAATTTCAACCTGCTGGAGAAAATACTGGAAGCTTGTCAGAATAGAAAGCTCTCTCTTGGAATCACAGAGAATGATGATTTTTTTTCCCCTCCTTCTGCTGCAAGTTTATCTCAAGAGAAAAGAAAAAGCTGAATGAAGTGAGCTTAATAGCAAAATGGAAGGCAGTTCTTCTGAAACGGGGCATGTGTGTGTGTGTGTGTGTGTGTGTGTGTGTGTGTGTATTGTAACACCCCAGTGTTCCCAGCCAATGAAAAATGTGATGTATGCCTTGCTTGTGGGGTGCTCAGCCTAAGTGGCTACAAATTAATTGAAAAATATCCCAGATAACCCGCGTGGTGGCGAGAGCCTGAGGTCGCCTCGGAACAAAGGCAGGAGAGTGCTTTGGTTTGGTTGCAGGTGTGGGTGACCTTGTGGGAAGCACACTATAAATCGCTGGAATTGCGGGATGGGAAGCCAGGTTGATAGATTCCTGTCACTCTCCCTCAGTAACAAATGGGCTCACCTTCCTGAAGTCTACGGAGGCTCATACATCAAGAAGCCCGTTGCTGTTCCCAGGCTTCAGAGGCATGCACACTTATTTACAAACACACTCAGAGGAGAGCTGTGGAGCCACACTGAGCCTGCCCACAAGAATCCGCCTTCCTTTCCACATCCTTTCTGTTCTTCCTCTCGAAGTTTTATTCTGTTTATCCTCCCCTCTTGTACATGGAAGTAGATTTTTAACAATGATGTCTGGAAACATTCAGGAAATAGTGTAGGTAGGAAAAACCCACAATACGGCGCTTACATCCTTTCTTTGTTCCTCAGAGCAGGCAAGTACAAGCTTGAGGGGCAGGGAGACAGGGGGTGGGTGGTGATAGATCGCGTTATAGAAAGAAAACAGGGCCATGGAAAAAGGTTGGCCATGAAATGTCTGCTGCTAGGACATAAAGCAGAGGTGGGGGAGGAGAGTCTCGAGTCCTGTCAGGAGAAAAGCCATGCCAGGGTCCAGAGCAGCTACTCTATACTTTCTCTGGGAAACATTTGAATTTTTTCTTTCATCCTCACAGGAACTGATATCCTGTATTTGCTTCTGCATCCTCCAACGCTAGTGAGAAGGAAAGCTAGCCACAGGGAAGCCCTCCTGACTGAAAACTAAGAGTAACAATTTGTGGCAACACACTGACATAAATTTCCTAGGAAATGCGCGCATGAGGTTTGGTTGAGGAATTAAGAGAATAGACTTTGGAGTCAGGTTAATGGGGGCCTAGATGCCACCTTCACTGTAGCAATGTTAATTGCTTCCTATGAGTCTGTTTCTTTGGAGCGTCAAATGGAAATACTAGTACCTACCTGTTTTAGTTAGGGTTTCTACTGTTGTGAAGAGACACCATGACCACAGCAACTCTTACAAAGGAAAATATTTAATTGGGCCTGGCTTCCAGCTTCTGAGGTTTAGTCCATCGTTGTCTCGGTGGGATGCATGCACCACTCAGGTAGGCATAGTGCTGGAGAAGGAGCTGAGAGTTCTCCAGCTGGATCCACAGGCAAGCAAGAAGAGAAAGCCACGTTGGGCATGGCTTGAGCATCTGAGACCTCAAACCCGGCCCATCATGACACACTTCCTCCATCAAGGCCACTCCTACTCCAACAAGGCCACACCTCCTAAGAGTGCCACTCCTATGGGCCTTTGGGGTCTATTTTCATTTAAACCACCACTCTACCTAACACAGGTAAAATGAAGATGAGATCTGCATAGGGGAAACCCACCCTCATACACAGAGCCCACAGCATAGAAAGCTGCAAAGAATCATATCATAGCTTTCATTCACAAAGGAGCACATTAAGTATATAGATATGTACTTCTAGTAGAACCTATTGTGTCACATGAGAAAGCTTCACAGAAGGGTAAAAGAAGTGTGATTTAAATAAGCTTAATGTGTTGGGTTCTAAAGACAAACTGCTTCACCAAGGCACCACATTAATTATGTAATATCTAGAAAGTGTTCAGCCACTTGCATCAGAAGAAGAAAAGAGCATCTACATAGAGACATTGTGAAGAGTGACTAGTGCGTATGAACACAGGTATTGTTCAGATTCTCCAGAGAAAGAGATTGGATTGAATATATGTTTCTATGTTGGAAGGTTCGTTTTAGAAAACTGGCACTTTTGTGGCTAGAGATAGGAGCTGACAAGTCTAAAACCAAAAGTTGAGACAACCAGCTGGAGACTTAGGGAGACCTGGTATTATAGCTCAAGTCCAGAGTGGTGAAAGTAGAAACCAGGAAGGTCTGAAGCTACACATCTATGGCCATCTGTGCAAAGTTCCTTTATACAGGGAAGATCCATTGGTTGTTCTAATGAGGCTTTTCATGCCCCATGTGAGGAGGGAACTTCCTTTCACTAAAGCCTTCAGAATATCAGCCTTACATGTAAAGCATCACAGGAGAGCAGAATAAGCCTTGATTCAGTGCTGCTATTTGACTCACATCCGCCAATATATATTGGTCTTCACACCAACAACCAACAACCAAAACCTCCCAGAACCACCCAGAACAGTGCTTGAACATGTAACTGAGCACTGTGACCCATTCACCTGGTAAAATTAGCCATTTTAAGTTATTCCAAAAAGACTCACCTTTTAAAACAATGCAAGTGACTGATTAAACCAGCTTTGAGAAATCAGAGATAGATGTCCTGATGGAAAATTTCCTTTCTGCCATTGGGTCTGGATCATCAGGATAGGGGCAAAGACTCACCATAGTGATGAGGTATCCTAAATGTTATAATGCAAGCTTCCTTCACCCTGCATCCCATCATAGCTGATGCCTGGATCAAATACGAATGTCGCCATGGCTAAACTAGAGTGGCCAAGATGGCCTCACAGCAATAGCTCTTATTGTCCTTCCAACATGATTCCTAAAACAAGTGGTAAGAAGGAGGCGTTACCTGATATGAGCTTAGTGATCTAGCTAACACATCTAACCTTCACGTGGCATGACATATTCTAAAAGTGAGAAGAGAAATGGATGGCATTTTCTGGTGCATTTTCAGTGGGGTGTACTGCTTTTTTTCACATGCACCAATCACTTTGAGACTGCCTATAAAACACCAAGGTAAGTTGTTTCTGCAGGCTGTGTGCTGAAACACCCTTCTAAATGCCCTGCTTAACCCCCCCCCCCCGCCACACACACATTGTAATTCATTGTTGGCCTTTTCTACAGTGAATTGTTGGAATTAACCAATAAATCAGCTGGAAAAGACATGCCAATTTCCTTCCCAGTTGATAAATTACAGTGTGGGGTTGGCATAACATGTTTTATTGTGTGTGTGTCTGTGTGTGTGTTGCACACACCACACACACTCAAGCTCACAAGTGCACATGCACATTTGCTGTGTAAAAAAATTACTTTTCAAGGAATAGTGAAATTTTAAAGTTTCTCTATTACATGCCAGCTTTAAATGACCGTATATGATATCACATCTCTATCTTTTTACATAAAGATCTACTAGACCAATCAATAATTATTGACAACTGGAATATAAGATTATTCCACTCACTCATAAGCCTTTACTATAAAAATGAATTTGCCTTAGTTCTTACACCAAAGTGGTACTAGGAGTTAAGATTCTTTACCTCTTAGGCCTTACTGTTCTTAGTTAATTAACACATTAACCCTTTTAAAGATCAATGCTTCCCAGTAATGCATATTTCAATAACTCTTACAAATTGTGCTGTAACATCCTTCCTTTAACACAAATTAATGTAATAAAAACAGTAAGAATTTCTTTAGAGTTGCAACATTTAACTATTAAAAGAATAGAAGAACTCGTACCTAATAACTTGCCTAGACAAACAAACTTGCTTAGACAAAGTGTATGTCAGTCAGTGATGATGATGAAGATGGTTTCGTGTCTCATTCATATCCGTACATCACGCCTTCTTCAGATTCATCTTATTAATACCTTACAGTGTAAGCAGAGAGGTCGTCCAAGGCCATCCAGTAGAACTAAAGGAGAAGGAAAGAAAAAGTAGTTAAGGAAAACCAGGATAGTCACGCTGAGGCGGTTAGAACCAGGACAGACAAGGCTGTGCAAGCCAAAGTTTATGTTCACAAAAATGTTCAGTCACTGTCTCCACGGCAAGATGGAGCCTGGAACAAGATACACCACGATGTTCTTTTTAAAGAGTGTTTTAAAAATAATCTCTCCTATGGCCTGTCACCATTCATCACCAGTACACTATTACCAGGGCCAGACCTTCTAAACAAATGAAAAAGACTTGGCTTAATAGAAAAATCACATAAAACAAACAAACAAACAAAAACATTTAGGAAGTGAATTAAATGAAAGCTGCAGGTAAGACCCTAGTATAAAATTGCTAAGGGTGGGGTGGGGGAGGGTAGCTCACAGGGAAGCCTCAGGTCCCTTTTAAATGGTTTCGTAGTCGTAGTCGTTCACACGCCTGTAACACAGGTGCTCTCTGGGGTGGAGCTGGGGCTCACAGGGAGGGCGGGAGGGACTTGCTTGCCACCAGGAACAAGCCAGTTAGCTCCAGGTTCAGAGATACGTTTTCCCCCAAGAAAATAAGGTGGAGGGTAACAGAGTGGGACCCCTGGCCTCCTCTCCCGCTTTTGCATAAGTGTTGGTGCTTGTATATCTTACACACTCACACATATAGACACGTCACACACATCGCACATCAACATACACACATTCAAAGAAACCACAAATAACATTCATTTATGAAATCAGGGGCACTATAGGTGAAACTCTGCAAAGTAGTTGACCTAATAGAATCTATTTAAATGCAAAACAAACAAAAAACCAAACAACAACAAAACAAAACAAACAAAAAGAGCACCGGAAGGCTTAGCCACTGAGGGAAAGTCAAGGAAAGAGAAAATTCTTCTTTCACTCGTGAATCAACAGAAACCCCAGCAGGAAACAGAACCTACCCCTCAGGGTTCAGGAGGCTTTAATGGAGTGTCTGCTTCCAGGAGTGTGGACAGAGTCAATGGATTCTCTAGCTGTTAGTCCCCGAAGAACATAACAACAAGTCACAGATACTGCGAAGGAAGAAAACCAAAGCCCTTGCCTCTCCTTTAGGGCCTGCAAGTTTCCCTTGGTCCTTCTCATTGACCAAACCCTAGTGAAAATCAGCTAGTAAGAGACACATGGGGTTTAGCATCACAGAAATTTGAGAGGTCCATGAGAGATTTTGGACTGTACGGAAGAAGGACACCCAGTACAGAAAACCTAGCCTAGCCTGGAAGAGAAACATACTCCAAGTACACATATGTGCAACCTTATAGGACAACAAAGATTATCATGTCAATGACCATAGGGTAAAAGCCATTGGTCCAGGACACTGAAGGACCTTCTATGATTCAAGCTGTGTGAACATGAAAGCCATATGGTGTAACTGACAGAGCTTCGAAGCGTGGCTGATCGGTGGTTAAATGATTGTGAGTGGAGCTGTCTGGGCTCAGGGTTCTGCAGTTCCAAAGAGACATTACTCACGCACCTCCACTCTCTGTATACGTCTTTTAAGACCTCCCAAACGCATCATTCAACATGTGAGTCATCTCTTACCTATTTTATTTCTTTACTCAACTACTTTTTAAGACCCCTTTTGTTGGTGACTGAGCAAAGGGGAGTTGATATTTCATGGGGAACCGTTACTTACGTGCTGTGAATCACAGCAAATTCTCAGTTTTATAAAACGAGTTATTTTTCTTGAAAACCCAGTAACATTCAGATGCCTTCCACTACTGTTCAGTCTTTTTATAGTCTGATGTTTACTTCTGCTGTCATTCCCCCAACAAAGCTGCATTCCTTGTCCTCGTGTTCGTCAGGTAAATGTGACTTTTTTATTTTTTATTTTTACATCTTCAGAAAATGCTTTCCCCACTAATGCAGCATTATATGTAAATAGACAGTGTGTCCCTACAGTTTTAAGAGCAAAGATGTAAGAACCAGAAATAAGGGTAGACTGGATTCCCATCCTACATCTGCTATGGATTAGTTTTCTTGCTCATGTCACTAGTGTTTCAGGACTCAAATGTGTCACCCATACAGTGAACTGTTGATCCTGGAGGAGGCTAGTTAAAGTCAATTCTATTTTGGAATCTCAGATTTAAAAGCTGTTTTCTTCCCAATTCCCCAGTGTTGTCATTAAACCCCTCTTGATTCAGTTTGCTAGAATCCGGTAAGAAAGCATCCTTTTGTGGATCGTCCTTTCCTTATCCGCAGACATCTACCCCTACATTCACATTGTAGGCAATAGAAATCCCCTTTTACTTACAGAAACTCAATCAATTATTGAGCAATATCACAGATACTTTCTTTTTCATTTGTAACATTTGCCTTTCCTGCAATAGAACATTGATTAAGGCAACATAGTGCTCACGGTGCATAAATGTAGCATGTTCTCTCTCTCCTGCCTTGAACCCCAGGATAACTTGCTAAGTGAAGCCTTGACATTTGACTCCGGGCCATGACTAACTCTTCCACTCTGAAAAGTCTTATCAAAGATTAGTTCGGACACCCTCAAATTATAGTAAAGTTTCTCTTAAATTGAGCTGAAGGTCACCCATTTCACAAAGTGGACCGCTCATCTTCGGCACCCAAAGGCATCCTAAAGGGGAAGAGCAAAAAAGGTTGGTGGGAAAAGTGCTAACCTCACAACAATGAGGACTTGAGTTCAGATTGTCAGACTCCACAAAAAGCCAGATGTAGTTGCGTGCGTCTGTACTCCCAGCATTCCAAGGCTGAGATGGAGGTGTAGACAAGAGAATCCCCAGAAGCTCACAGACTAACTAACCTGGCAGTAGTGAACAACAAAAGACCCTATCTCAAAACAAGGTGAGGCCCGACACCCAATGTCCTTCTCCAGTCTCAGCACCTGCTATAGCATACGGAGCCTGCAATTCCGTACCAGTGTGCACATATCACTCACAAAGTGTTGGCGGAGGCTGATCAATGGAAATGAGGAAACATCACTACAAATTGAGAATAGAGTTCATTCAAGCAGGAGAAGGTCAGGAGAAGCACACCTCTCCTGACCTTCCCCAAACACCAGCTTCAGCCCGGAGTGGCAGCCTGCCTGGGATGTTAATTAGTCCCCTTTGCCACCTTGCTCTGTTACAGAGTTCTACACACATTCAGGGCCCTTGTGGCTCAAATAAATCACACCTGTGAGCTTAATTGATGCTTATAAGATTCCTTAGGATTTCAGAATGAAAGGCCCAAGATGCTCCAACTGGAGATGCTGCTATTGTTATTGTGCTTTTCTTTTCACTGAGCCTGGCCCTCAGTCACAAGTTGGTGATCAGCAAGCTCTGAGGTTCATTAATTTCAGCTGCCTTATAGGAGGACTTTTTTTTGAGGCTGTGTAAAATGATCCTGGGAACACCTCATTTCAATCTCTGTACAGTACATTATCTTTACTCATTAAAAAATTATCACAGTGATGAATTCTGCTTAATTTAAATTGACTTCTTTGTGGGGGGGAAAGGCAATTAAAGTTAAGAATATTTAAAAGGACTCCTAGGTACAGGAAATTATTTCAGTGGGAAAATAAAATAGTACTTGCCATGCAATGAGATTCTTGTTTTCTCTGAGTGGGGGAAACATATTCTCTCTGTAGGTTCTTCTCTTTGAAGCCTTTTCCACCAAGTTAGTGACAAATTTGTGGCAAAGGGAAACAGTTTTGACCCAACTGTTTGAAAACAGTCACAATGACCACTTATCAAAGAAATGAACCCATGACCCAAACTGATAAGGACAAGTGGAAGTCATTTATTTTTATTTTTTCTTTATTAATTACACTTTATTCATTTTGTATCCACCCTGTGGTTCTCCCCCTCCTCCCATACCAATCCCCAATCCCTCCCTTCCTCCACCCTCTGCATGCATGCCCCTCCCCAAGTCCACTGATAGAGGAGGACTTCTTTTCCTTCCTTCTGATCCTAGTCAATTAGGTCTCATCAGGAGTGGCTGCATTGTCTTCCTCTGTGGCCTGGTAATGCTGCTTCCTCCTCAGGGGGAGGTAAAGAACAGGCCAATCAGTTCATGTCAGAGACAGTCCCTGTTCCTATTACAATGGAACCTACTTGGATACTGAACTGCCATGGGCTACATCTGTGCAGGGGTCTTAGGTTATCTCCATGCCTAGTCCTTGGTTGGAATATCAGTCTCAGGAAAGACCCCTGTGCTCAGATTTTTTGGTTCTGTTGCTCTCCTTGTGGAGTTCCTGTCCTCTCCAGATCTTACGGTTTCCCACTTCTTTCCTACGATTCCCTGCACTCTGGTAAATGGTGGGATCTGGAAAAGATCATCCTGAGTGAGCTATCCCAGAAGCAGAAAGATATACACAGTATATACTCACTCATATAGACATATAATATAGGATAAACCTACTAAAATCTGTACACCTAAAGAAACAAATCAAGAGGGAGGACTCTTGCTAAAATTCTCAATTCCTATCCAGAAAGGCAAAGAGGCTGGACATCAGAAGGAGAAAAGAGGGAAGAAGTCAGGAGCCTGACACAGAGGACCTCTGAAAAGCTCTGCCCTGCAGACTATCAATATAGATGCTGAGACTTATGGGAAGTCATTTTTAATAAAGATGAAAACACCTCTGATATAAGAAATATGGTGACCAATGAGTGGCCCCAGCTTCTCTAGAACTGCCCAGTCTTAAAACTCAAACTCCCTTACTCCCCCAAATCTCATTCTGGGCAAATGAGGAGGGCGCAGTTTTCACCTTACAAATATGGTCACCCCTCACAATTTGGCATGTGAGCCTGGAGGTGCAGAAAAGGACTACAGCCTACTTTTCTAAGGTTTCTCATACTCTTTGCGTTTGGAATCATCTAAGTACAGAACTTTGATTTAAAAAGTTTTTAAATCCCCATTATTTTATCCTAGTAGTTTAATAGCATTTGGGGGTAAGAAGTGGGAACCAGAAAGTGCCCATGTAAATGGGCCCTGGAGTAAAAGTTAGATCTTAAATAGATGTTATATAGTTAGGTTGTTTATGCTGATAGCAGAGAGACTTCCGCAACCCAGAGGGCTGCTTTATCTTGCCTTGCTCATCTTTTCTTTTTCTTTGTTTTTCTTCACTCTGTGCAACTTCTTTTCTAGTTATTGCTTATTTTCAGCTTCACTTTATATGATTTTATGTTCTCCATCTCTATTTAATTTTTTTCCAATTAAGCCAGAATTTAACTTCCCAATGTTTATTTTTTGTTTTTTATTTGTTTGTTTTCAAGGTAGAAGACATAGTATTATTTATTTGGCTTAAGAAAAGTTTGAAAGATAAAAATATAGCATGTTTAGTACAATTTGAATTTCAGATAAAGAATAATTAGTTTATATAAGCAGATTACATGGAACTTGTGGGTTTTTTTTTAATTATTACTTACTTAAGTTTTAATTTTAACTAGCGATTTTATGTTTTTATTTCTTAAATCTAGAAACCCTTATTTTTAAGTTCGGGGTTCCTTCCACTACTCCTTGTCTCAAATTATAGGTGGTATGAGGAGTGGGTCAAGAAATGGAGCTGAAATCAGGCTGGGTTTGTTATTCGAGCTTGTGGGTTATTTTCCTTGCTCTCAGTTTTCTCCTTTGCAATACGAGCTTATGAGGCCAAGTCTCTTTCCCCGCATATCCAGCTCAGAAATCCATAAATTAAATGTGTCTCTTTTGGGAATGTCCTTGACCTAACCAAAGATACATCGTGAGTCAGAGTTTGGAACTGTTGATCTGAGCTGACTCTCAAGAAAGTGCCAGCAGGGTGGTGGGGCAAGTTTCTACCAGGGAGATTCCTGAGAGGCCAAGACTACAGGTCACTTTATTTGGCCATTTTGGAATTTGGCAGCAAGAGAGTCTGAACTAGACTTAGGAGGTCAAGGGTATTTCCCATCGTGTCTGCATGCAGAGGAAAGACAAACAGAGTATCCTGTAGCAATGTGAGCCATGGGGTGTGCTGGATGCATGATGTTGACTGCCAGAAACATGTGCCAGGGTTCCAGGTCCCAAAAAAGATGACTCATCTAGCAGGACTGGCTTTGCAAGCTTCGTGTTTTAATGTGTAAGCAATTTCCATGCGTGAGCCGAATGCTCTGCTTTGCATTTGGAGTTGATGCCATGAGAAAAGCTTTGAATTCTGTTAGGTTGGGTTGTAAATCCTACTTTCATCCCATGCTGGGTGTGACCTTCTGTAAGCTCAGATTCAGCAAGTATTTACCATTTCATAAAGAGACATGTTTTTCTGACCCCATCAATAAGCTTTCACATTTCTAAGACATCTCTAATATCAATTAGTTATATTGTAATTATTGTCATATAATCTTGTGTTTTGCTATTATAAATTAGGAAGCTAATGTTAAGAAGGGTATAAATTCTGGCCAAAGTCATATGGGATGTAGCATAGAAGACATGAAATCCAGTCAATCTAACCGCAAACTTTCCACTCTCTGCCTCATACCTGCATTTTCTCTCCCTTCATCCCTTTCAACCTCTAAAAATTTATCTTTCCTAGAGCGCAAGTGAGGAAGACAGATTATCACATAAAGAAGACAGCTTGGTACCTGGCACATTTTAACTATCATGAAATTGTTCCTTGATGTACTTTTCATTTGGCAGTGGTTGAAGTGAGAAGAGGAAATAGTGGGCTCCTGGAACTCAGGCATGTGCTGGCACAGCTGCCTTTATGGGTGGCTGGATTCAGTGTGCATAACAACACTTACTGCAACAACCTGTGGCTCTTTGCTGCTGTGTTTCCCATGGTTGAGTCCATCTCAGGGCCTGTGATATTTGCTCTCAGCTCTCAGAGCTTTGATGTGGCCATCGACCCAGTCTCTCAACCACACTTGTCCAATTACAACAAAAGAGAAAGAAGCCTTCTTTTCTCCAGAAACTCCAGCCAACTCCTCACCAAGGCTAATCCAAAGCTGTCTGGCGCAAGGCCTACAGTTAGAGCAGGATTGGGTCACTTCCATCCTATCCATGTTGGCTGGATGTGAAGAGACGGGTTACCCAGTGGAGTTCAAGGATCCGCTGTTTAAAGCAAACCAAACTGAGAGGAGTACCTGGCGACCGGGGTGAGTTATATGCTCTACAACTCAGAAGCAGGTGTCAGGCTCTCCAAATCGGCTTAAATGGGGAATTACACAGAACTTCATAGTCTAAAGCATGTTTTGGAATCAGACCCTCAAGAATGAAATCCCGGCTCATGTCACTTGCTTCCTGTGTGATCTTGGGCACGATCTCTCTGTTTAGCATTTCTCTTCTGTAAAAACAAAGATAAAAATGCCGCTTTACAGGGTTGTTGCGGGCATAAAAAGGAGTTGGTATTCTTAAAGGATTTCAAACAGTGGCTTATGGTAAGCTTTACATGTCATATGCTAAATTACTGTTGTTTTCTATGATTAGGTTAAGTCAAATACGGACAGAGCTACAAATACGTTTTTCTGTTTCTTGGCCAAGAGCAACTAGTTCTTTTTCTTTTGTAGTGAATGACATGATGACACTTAGCCTAAGTCCTTTCCATATTAATCAGGATGGATTGTGATCCACTGCAATAAACAAGCAATCCCCACACCCCGGTGTGTTCACACAGCAAGCCATCACACCTAATTAACACCAGGTGGCCACAGAAGGTCACCTGGGGACTCTAAGCTCCGTGGTTATTTTCACCTTGAGATGCTGAGTGTCAGAGAAGTCAGAATCTGGGATGCTGTTGCTTTTTGCGGCTGAGAGCGAGATGATGAAGAGGAGAGTTACAGACTCTTTTCTTACATTAATTATAAATAGTAACAGATTTCATTCTGAAACTTTCTTACATGCACGTAACTATTTCAGTCACAGTTACACATCCCATCACCCTCTCTTGCTCCTTCCTGCTCCCGCTGTGCTGTCTCTCTCTCTCTCTCTCTCTCTCTCTCTCTCTGGCTAGCCCCCTGTTTCTCCTCTCAAATCCTTCTTTAAAGGACCCAGTGAATTCCATTAGGGTTGCTCCCTGTTGGGAGTGAGGGCTGGAGATTCTTACAGCTTCTTCCCCTGAGTAGCACAAATCACATCTTAACATTCCATTGGATAAGACAGCTTCTATGCCTTTAGGTAGTGAGGTAGGGCAGATGGGAACCGGAAGAAGACTCTGTGGGTGCTCCTAACCATCGTTGTATTATTTGTTGTTATTGATTCAATAAAGTTCCATCTCTTCAAGAAGCTTCGGGCAAATTTAATTACTAAAAATAAAATTCTATGTGACAATGTATTGGAGCAAATAGGTACTGAATATATCAGAAAGGACGTCATTGCTGTGAGGGTGAGCTGTATACTTTTTACAATTTTTATTTATTCATTCACTTTACATCTTGATTGCAGCTCTCCTCCTTTCTTCCCAGTCTCCCCATCTCACACACTCCTGCCTGCCCCCATTCTCTTGTCTCCTTCTCCTCAGAGAAGGGGGAGGTCCCCCACAGAGTCTAGAAGCTTCTTGACAGATTTAATTCTTGTGGCTCTTCCACTGTATCTAGTCCTCATTTTTATTCAAAAATTATACAGCATTGGCTTATCGTGCTTTGGACCAATGGATTATTTGGGATTTGTTTCTTATTTAGAAAGGCAAATGAGAAAATAGAAACCAAGAAGAACTGTGCTAAGAAAAAAAGACTTGCTAATTCTGTAATATCAATTACTTTATCCTTCATAAGAATAAATTATTATAATTTATAAGTATAATAAATTATAAATGAATAATAGTCCTATAAAGGGTTAAATGAGACAACACATCCAAAATTTTAAGTTTTGTTTCTGGTGCAGAGTTGGAGCCTCATCCTCAAGGAACACCCAATATGTAGAAGAGTACCTGTTCACCCAGGCCAGGGGCTTTGGAGTCACGGCAGGTGGGAGGGTGTGGCCGGCCTCAGGCATAAGCCATCACTAATGAAGTGTTCCTAGCTTTGACCACCTGGGAAATGTGATCCCATCTTGGAGAAAATTGCAGCCTGACTGCTGGCAGGCAGGGAGGAAGCCTGGCGTGTATGCTCCATAGTACGAAGTGCTAACACTTGGGGCCTGAGCAATTAGTATTTTTGCTATAAGATGCTCATCTGGGAATGGGTCTGTGAGATGAGTAGGTCTCTGTCATGGAGAAAAACTTTTACAGGGCTCTGTAAAAGGAGAGTGGATCAGGACCAACTTCAGGCTTCCAATTTTGGGTCCTTTGCAAGGTGTCAGATGGGACAAAGAGCAGATGGAAGAACCCGCTCACAGCTTTCAGTTCTGGCTGATCTACACAGAGCCTTGGGCAGGCCACTGGATAGTCAGCGCTGTAGAGCTTGACATAGGAGTAGGAGAGACCTCAGAGAGAAGCAGAAAACATGATTGAGTCCTTAATCCTTCTGAAATAGGAAAACATTTAGAAACATGCCGAATAGAATGCAAACAGCCAATTTGTGCCCACACAGTCATAATGCAGTCCAATCAATTAGCTTTACATCTTTTTAAAAAGAAAGTATTTCTAATCAGTTCACATCTTCCTGTACCCTCATTAGTCTCCTCTCCTTCCTTCTTTCCCTAGAGAAAACAATGTGATGCCTACCATTGCTGTGCAAGGCAGGTGTTCATGAAGGATACATAATTGCATACTCGAGGCTTTTATTAAGGGTCCGTCACACTCATATCTTCCCATGTGCTTTAGCTGCACATACATTGATAGCGACCCATTCATCTTAATCGGCAAGCAGCATTTCACTGAAGGAATAAAGATATATACAAGAAGTTACATTTCTATACCATATGTAGTTTGCAGCAGTTGATTAGTAATCAGAGATAACCTGAATCCTTGGGATTCTCCCCCCCCCCCATTTCAAACACACTCTTTCAAAAGAGTCAACATCAAACCCCATGTTTTAGAAGACTTTTTTTCCATGTGTTCTTTTTTTTGTTAAAAAAAATATTTGAAACTTCTAGTTCACTACAACTTCTATTGTTTACTAATTACATCTTTTTTGGATCTAATGAGGTTCCCATTTCAATGTTCTCTCAGTTTGTTGCCATAGTGAATTTCTTAGTTAGGGTCATACGGCAGATGTTACATGTTAAGTAATAATTTATTTAATTCATTGTTCTTGCAGATGAAATCCTGATTTCATTTGAAGCAACAATGATGAGAGGTGTATATGATTAAACTTTTTTTTTCCATCTTTCCCTTCAGGTAGAGGTGGCATCCTGGTCAGTAGAGTTGATGGCATGTAAATGGAACTCTGCTGTGAAGGTGGTAGCCGGAAACAGGGGGGATGCATGACGGGTAAAACCTTTCACTTTCTTGAGATTGGGCTCCATGTTGGAACAGGCAAAGCCTTACCTGAGAAAGGGGCTTAAAGATTACTTCTAGCCACATCTGGTGGTGTTCACATACTCCCCAAGAAAGCTCAGCTGTGCCTTTGGGAGGCTGAGGTGGGAGCATCCTGAGTTTGGAATCAGCTTGTTCTGGAACATCCCATCTCAAAGGGAAAAGGAAATCATTACTGATGATAAATCAGTTGGCAGTAACAGCAAAAGAAACCTCTAAGTTTCCTGTTGCATGGGTAAAATAACAACTATTTAAGCCATGATGAACAACTTTGCTGTTGCTCAAACATGAACACATGCCTAGCAAACTTTCAATGATAAATCTATGTGTTCTTGAGTAGGCCTTACCCAGTTATTATGCCCTTTTAAATACATTGTTTCATGTATTCACCTTATACATTATTTTATTTAAAGATTTTGTGTCTGTATTCACTGGTGAGAGAGAGCTTGTAATCTTCTCATTAAATGAAATTTGTGTTCTGCTCAAAAAGGCTTACATCTGAGTAACATCTCCTTTTTTATTCTAATCTTTGGAAAAGTTTGTAGAAAGTGATTCTTACAAGTCAATGTCAAAGGTACCTGTCTGGGTCTCATATTATTGGTAAATAAAGTTCTCATTGTTCAGTTTTTTAAATGGTTTTGTGTGCATATATATGAATACATGTATATGTTTAGAATATATAATGTTAATAATAATAATAACAACAACAGCAATAAATAAAAAGGCTACACAATCTGGGAATAAAGTTTCTTTTGTCATATTTTCTTAGGGCCCTGATATTTTTAATATTTCTAAAGTTGCCCTTTGTTATGTTTTTACATTAATCATTGAAAAGTTTTTCCTACATTATTTTCTATACTTATTGTTTTCTTCCATTCACTTCAAATGTGCACTGTTGTCCTGTTGTTCCTTCTCAAGCTGATGATAGCTTTTTTCATTTTCAATCTTTCTTATTTTAAATGTTATCTATTTAAATGTCTAAACACACATTCTTGCTTTTTCTTTCTTTGTCCTGAGAGTTCAGGTAAATAGTAATTTCACCTTCACTCATCCCCAGATATTCCTCAAATTCTCTTTCGATTTCTGCAGTTTCCAATTTAAGCCACAAGTTACTTTGAAGCATCTCTTTTTCTTTTTAGACTGACTTTTCTTTTCCTTGTCTTTTAAATTTATTTCTGAAAAGACAGCATCTTCAACAAATGGTGCTGGTCCAACTGGATGTGTCCACATGCAGAAAAATGAAAATAGATCCATATTTATCACCGTGCACAAAACTAAAGTCCAAGTGGATCAAAGACCTCAACATAAAACCAGATACTGTAAATCGGTTAGAAGAGAAAGTGGAGAACATCCTGGAACTCATTGGCACAGGAGAAAACTTCCTGAACAGAACACCAACAGCACAGGCTCTAAGAGCAACAATCAATAAATGGGACCTCATGAAACTGAAAATCTTCTGTAAAGCAAAGGACACTGTCATCAGAACAAAACGACTGCCTACAGATTGGGAAAGAATCTTCACCAGCTCTTTATCTGACAGAGGGCTAATATCGAGTATATACAAAGAACTAAAGAAGCTGAAAAGCAGCAAACCAAGTAATCCACTTAAAAAATAGGGAATAGAGCTAAACAGAGAATTCTCGACAGAGGAATATCGAATGGCAGAGAAGCACTTAAAGAAATGCTCAACCTCATTAGCCATTAGGGAAATGCAAATCAAAACAACCCTGAGATTTCACCTTACAGAATGGCCAAGATGAAAAACTCAAGTGACAACACATGCTGGAGAGGTTGTGGAGAAAGGGGAACCCTCCTCCATTGCTGGTGGGAATGTAAACTTATACAACCACTCTGGAAAGCAATCTGGCACTTTCTCAGACAATTAGGAATAGGTGCTTCCTCAAGACCCAGCTATACCACTGCTAGGTATATACCCAAAACTTGCTCAAGTACACAACAAGGACATTTGCTCAACCATGTTTGTAGCAGCTTTATTTGTAATAGCCAGAACCTGGAAACAATCCAGATGTCCCTCAATGGAGGAATGGATACAGAAATTGTGGTATTTTTACACAATGGAATACTACTCAGCAATCAAAAAGGAGGAAATCATGAAATTTGCAAGCAAATGGTGGGATCTAGAAAAGATCATTCTGAGTGAAGTATCCCAGAAGGAGAAAGACAAACATGGTACATACTTGCTTATATAGACCTACAAGATATGATAAACATAATGAAACCTATATACCTAAAAAAGATAAACAAGAAAGCGGACACAGTTGATCAATCCTCACTTAGAAAGACAAATGGGATGTGCATTGAACGTATGACAGGAGTCTACCGCAGAAGGCATCTGAAAGACTACCTAGCAGTGTATCAAAGCAGATACTAAGACTCATAACCAAAACTTCGGCAGAGTGCAGGGAATCATATGAAAGAAGGGGGAATTAGTGTGATGTGGAAAGAATAGGAGCTCCACAAGGACCAAATATATCTGGGCACAGGGTCTTTTCTGAGAATGACAATCAACCAAGGACCATGTATGGATATAACCTAGAACCTCTGCTCGGATGTAGCATATGGTAGCTCAATAACCAATTGGTTTCCCATAGTAAGGGGAATAAGGACTATTTCTGACTGGAACTCAATGGCAGGCTCCCCAACCTCCAAGGGAGGAACAGTCCTGCTAGGCCACAGAGGAGGACTTTACAGCCAGTCCTGAAGATACCTGATAAAACAGGGTCAGATGAAAGGGGAGGAGGCCTTGGAAAGGGGCAGGAAGGAGATGAGGGAGGGTGGGATTGTGAGGGAATGAGGGAGCAGAATACAGCTGGGATACAGAGTTAACAAAATGTAACTAATAATAAAAATAAAAAAAATAAAAAAAATAAAAATAAATTTATTTCTGGTGTATTGAATTATCTTTTGTGGACTTTGTTCCTTCAGTGGCTGAATAAATCAATTTTGCATATGCAAATGACCTTGAGAAGACCTACATTCTCTGTTGGGTTGATGATTATCTACCTCTAACTGATCAAAGCTTTTGGCCATGTTCAAGTTTTCTATAGACTCAACTGGCTTTTGTTTTTCTTAACAATTTTCAGGGAGCATAATTCAAGTGTATCACTGTGCTGGTATACAATCTGTCATATATATATATTATATATATATATTATATATATATTATATATTATATATATAATATATAATATATATATAATAATATATATAATATATATAATATATATAATATATATAATATAATATATATATTATATATATATAATATATATATTATATATATATATATGAAGTGAATTTTTGAGGACATTCAGAAACACTGTGAGTACATTTCTACTTTAAATATCCAGAATTATGGTAAAAACTTGACTCAGTAACACAGACAGTTGTCTGAAGTCTCAGTGCCTTCACAGGGAAAATGGGAGGCAGAGGTAGGAGGATCTCTGGACACTCACAGACTAGCTTGTCTGACCTATGAAATAGTGTAAAACTGGATAGAAGGCAAGGACCAGCATACAGCATTGTGCTCTGGCTTTCATATGCATGCCCACAGTCACATAAGGACAAGTATGCCAAGCACACACATTATGCATTTATACCTTGCACATATCTATCACATACATACAACATGCACAAACAGACTGATGAAGTAAAAAAAAGTCACCGTTTTTTTTTTTGGTTCCTGAAAGTTCATGTAGCCTAATGATAATATTGTCACACCAGCTTGCTTTGCAAAAGAAAACATGTTTTAAATATTTACTATAGAATTTCACACACTACTGAAAGATACTGTGCATAACATTCTTGCCCATTATTTTATTTTCTTTCCCAGAAGCAACCTAATGCTATGTGCTTTCTTGCAAATACCCTATAAGCCTTTTATTTTATTTTGGTTTTTCAAGAAAGAGGTTTTCTATGTAGCCTTGGATGTCCTGGACTTACCAGGCTGGCCTTGAACTACCTGTCCCTGCCTGCTTCCCGAGTGCTGCGATTACAGGCCTGTACCACCGTGCCCAGCTCTATGACCCATTATTTTTTTAATATATATATATATATATATATATATATATATATATATATATATAAAATACATATATATAGTGTGTGTGTTTGTGTGTGTGTGTGTGTGTGTGTGTGTGTGTGTGTGCATGTTTGTGTCTGTCTTTTTTTAGGTAGGATTTCTCACTGGCCTTATGTTTACCAAGAAAGCTCAAAGGGCTGGCCAGAGATGCCCTGAATCTGCCCATCTCTGCTTCTATAACCACAAGAACGTTTTTTAAAATTTATTTTTATTAATCATAGTTTCTTCCCTTTGTATTCCAGCTGTAGCCCCCTCCCTCATCCCCTCCCAATCCCACCCTCCCTTCTTCTTCTTCTTCTTCTTCTTCTTCTTCTTCTTCTTCTTCTTCTTCTTCTT
>NW_026585504.1:28236294-28243153 GCF_907164565.1 Psammomys obesus | reverse complement strand
TTCTTCTTCTTCTTCTTCTTCTTCTTCTTCTTCTTCTTCTTCTTCTTTTCCTATGCCTCTCCCCTAGTCCACTGACAGGGGAGGTCCTCCTCCCCTTTTATCTGACCCCAGTCTATAAGGTCTCATTAGGACTGGCTGCATTATCTTCCTTTGTGGCCTGGTAAGGCTGCTCCCCCCTAATATAATGTAAACATACTAAAATCTGTACATATAAAGAAGCTAAGCAAGAAGGAGGACCCTTGGTAAGATCTCAATTTTCATTCAGAAAGGCAAACAGGATGGACATCAGAAGAGGGAGAAAAAAGAGAACAGGACAGGAGCCTACCACAGAGGGCCTCTGAAAGACTACCCAGCAGGGTGTCAAAACCGTTGCTGAGATTCATAGCCAAACTTTAAGCAGAGTGCAGGGAACCTTATGGAAGAAGGGGGAGATAGAAAGACCACAAGGAGAGCAACAAATCCAAAAAATCTGGGCCCAAGGGTCTTTTCTGAGACTGATACTCCAAACAAGGACCATGCATGGAGATAACCTAGAACCCCTGCATAGTTGTAGCCCATGGCAACACAGTCTCCAAGTGGGTTCCCTAGTAATGTGAACAGGGACTGTCTCTGACATGAACTCAGGGGCTGGCTCTTTGATCACAAGTACATTTTTAAAGTGGTTTCTGGGAAACTTAACTTAGGTCTTTATGCTTGCTTATGAGCACTTTACTGTCTGAGCTATCTTCCAGCTCCAGTATTGATAGGTTTTATGTGTGACTTGATCTGTATTTTTTTTCAGAAGTATTATTTTGTTTGTTACATATGCTGCCTCTAGTTTTTCTGTTTCATTAAAAAGTTTTACTGTGAATTCATCTTTCTTGTATCTTAAATATTTTATTTTGATAGCTGAGAGTTTTATTAAGATTTGTACACTCATATTTTTTAAATGATATGGGGAATATTAAAAAAATAAAACATAGCACTTTGTTTGAGAAGAACATTAGGAAATAAATAACACCTTGGGAAAAGGGACCAGGGACTTCAGAAATATTTGGAACTACCCTATGTCCCTGGCTCTATAATATAAATATGTTCCGTACAACAATGTGCAAACCTGTTGTTGATAAAAAATTTGTTGCAAGCAAGGGTAAGCTCTATTATTAAAGCTACTTTGAGAGAGGACGTTTTAGTAAAGGAAATTATTGCTGATTGTGTGAGTTCTTTTGTTGTTGTTAAGGAACTGTTAGTCTGTGTTTGTGTAAATAGTACTATGAATACTGTGTTGAGACGTGTCTCTAAAGAACTCATCATGATGACAGGGAAGATTTGTGACCACCATGATGTCAGCAGCTTGTACAAATCTGTCTACAAGCTGCCTTCAGTTCAGTTGACATATGCTTCACATAGCTTTTTCTCATTTGAATCTTGCTATTTTCAACCTCTGTCCCCATACCTGACTCTCTGAGCTTCCCAAAGAATTGAGGCCCTGGATCCAACTAAATCATAAGTGAACTGGGGAGAGAGTTCTAGGAGTCAGCTATTTGCCTTAGCACCTTGAATATATTCATAGTATTCTTTGGTCTCTTGTAGAATTTACCCTATAGAAAAAGTTTCTGGCAAACCACAGTTCTTACCGTCCTATGTTATTGTTCTCAAATCACCATGTCTGGGAAAGTCTCCCTGAGCCTATGTTTGATGAAACTGCTTGTACCCAATGTGTGGAACTCCATCATCTAAAGCACAGACTGGGAGCCTTTCCGTTGGCAAGGCACAGAGCACCACAATCCTAAATCATTAAAAGAGAATTAGCAACGGTGGTAATGTCTTGGTCCTTTTCAAGACGTTTCAGGTTGTAGACAGCAAAGACTTGCCAGCTCTCTGTGGAAGAAGGATCCACACACAGGAGCATTGTTTTGTGAGCTTCATAAACATCATAAAGTAGGAGCAGATGACAACTTCCAAGGCTTTTCTAAACCTAATGCCATGATTACTGGAGAATGCTCATAAGCTCTTAATTGCTAAGAAATTTATTTGACTGGTGTAAATTCCACAATTTAATCTCATAAAATTCCAACTTTGAACTATGAAAGAATTAGATTAAAAAAAAGAATTAGATTTATATCCCAAATCCATCACCATTGTGGTTTTGCATGTGATTTTGAGCAGCATATATGACTTATTTATCATTACTTTATAGTAAAATGAGAACAGTTACAATTACTTCACAAATTTTTGTGACTACAATGCTTAAAGGCATTATCTATATTTTTAAATCAAGTTGTATGGGTTCCCTAACCCTAACTCTGGCAACCATTTATGTCAAAACACTCTACTCCACACGCAATGACACATTTTGTTCACTATAGTTAATATCAATTAGCACTACACAACCAAGCAAGGCAACACCTTTATCAACTGTTTCACATTTTTGCTATTTTGCTTCTAGTTAAAGTTCTTCTATAGCTATCATATTCGTATAATTTTAATGCTAAAATAAAACAATGAAACACAGCTGCATAAAAACAATCATGGAACAACACAGTTTGTGGAGCCCAGTGTAAGGCATTTCCAGATGTTCCTAAATTAAATCTTTCTCTTGGGAAAGAAAGAGCTTATTAAGATCCACCTCTAGAACAGTCAGGACACCATGGAAGCTCAGTTCCTGGACCCCAGTACTCTGTGGGTTGCAAGGAGTCCATGCCACTTTTTATAGCTGTCATGCGTCTCTCACCTGCTTGAGAAGGGGAACAAAATGAAACAGCCTCAGAAGCTACCACCAGTGCAGTGGGTTCAAGTACGCTAGGCAGGCTTATGTGGCACAGGCCTGGTGCATGGAATGTTCAATAAACAGAGTTATTGCAATGGTTTCCAAATTATGTCTTTCTCATTATTCCAGTCAAGTTTTATATTTGATTCTATAAAAGATAAAACCTAGTTTTTTTTTTTAACCTTGTCATCTGTAATTGATTTCATGTTTAAATAGCTCTTACTCTGCCTTTCTAAAGAAATTTAGATTTAATTTACATCTCCTCTACACAGTCCCATTCCCATCTCTCTACAAAATGAACCTATTTGTAGAGGTATATAATTGGCTTACGGCTACAGCAGGAGCCAATATGTTATTAAGTATTCATATTTCCAAAAGAAGATAAATTGCTATGTTAACAATGTTGTATGATATAAAAGTTTGATAGTCAAATCATTTCCTGTCTTGAATTCTTCTCTAAAGAAAAAGTGTTCAAAACTCATTATATTTCCGACACATCCATGCTTGGTTGCTATATTCAGATTTCTCTCTACGTTTTCTTTAACATGATTTTCTCTTGTTTAAGTGACCTTTGTCCCAAATCTCGGAGCTGGTGTATAATGAGCAGGAACCTGTTGTCTGTGGAGCCTGTGAAGAAGGAGCATCAGAGATTTTAATGAGAAAATATCAGGAGAAAAAAAAATAATGGGAGAGCCCAATATTCATTTAAACTGAATTAAGGATAAATATTTACTTTAGGAAAAGAGCGGGCTCTGGCTCCCCGGTACAGACGCTGCCCTTTAAATGTGCCTCTGTCAAGTCACAGGGAAGAGTGAACAGTAACTCTTTGTGTTCTTCTACCTCTGGTGGCCACCAAGTGGAAAGATGAAGATGCTGCCAAACGGGACCACCAGCCTGGCCTCTCCGCTTTGACATACAGACTCCGTTCTTCTTAACAGAAGCAAATGGGTCGTGACGTCCTGCCAGGCCACCTGGTGCTGAGGTCAGCTGTGCTTGCTGCAGAGTGGCACGTGGGTGCTGCCACCCAGCACAGACCTCCAGCAGAGCAGCCACTGGCATCACACTGAGCGAGCAGCGTGCGCCCGTGGCCTAGGAAGCATGTCTGCAGGATTTCGCTTGGCAGTTCTTCGGGTGCTTAGTGGTGATCCACAGACTCCTGAAGCCTTCTAAAAGGATGCTCGGAATGTAACATCACCAAGAGATTTTTTTGATGTAACTGTAATTGATGGAAGTGGTAAACATGAAGACATTCATCCTTTCAGAAAAAAAAAAAAAAAAGAAAATATTCTTAGTTCCATCCCCCACCACCTAAAAGAAAGAAGCATAGATCATCCTCAGGCCTACCAAACACCCAAGAGCTTTTAAAAGAAAACAATCTTTAGCTCAAATACATTAAGAAATAATGTGTGTTTTATGACAGTATCTAGGTGCTTTGTGTTATAATGGTATTGGAAATGATGGTTTAAAAAGCTATTGGAGATTTCAACAAGATGTGTGCAAAAAGATAAAAATATATCAATGTGAATTATGTACATCAGAGAGGAAAATGGCTATTCAATTGTGTTTCAGACACAACCACAGTCTCAGCTGGACCTGTCCAGTGATTAGCAGAAAAATATTCTAGAGGTTGGATGGTTCTACCTTGATAGTGACAGTGTGAGAAGTAAGAGCGAGCCTGTGGTTGGAGCATTGTGAGCCTTGCTGTCCTGTCAGGTCACAGGAAAGCCAGAGTATAGCAGGGCACTCAGGGATCTTATGTCTCGTGATGTAAGATGAAGAACGCTGTTTGGCTTTCCTCTCCTTAAGTATGAGAATAAGAAAAACAAATTAACTAAATTTTACTTCTATCATTTTGTGAACGTTTATCATTCAGAAAATCCTTTGAAGACCATCACCTAGATAAATTACCCTTATCACATCCTTGGTAGGGAGATTGTCAAAGACTGTTACCGTTCTCTCTTTATAAGTGGAGGGGGAAAAATGCTTGAAGAGCTGAAGTGATTTGTCTGTGATCAAATTAACCCTGTTTAAAAACCAAGGTGCTGACTTTGTCTTCTGCACACATAGCCAGGACATTTTGTCCACCACTATCACAGCCTTTTTCTTTATTCTCTGGGCCTTTGACTCAATCACCAAGGCTCCCATCACACTCTGTATCCCCGCACAATCTTCACTGCGAGAAATTCAGAGAGTTTTTGTCTGGTGTAATGGGTGTCAGTTTGGTTTAAGATTTACATTAAAGGGATGGCAAAAACTTCTCTCCCTAGCCTCTTTTTGTGCAGGACAAGCACTTAACCAATGTACGTGATAATTTGTGATCCAGCAAGAAACACATCTGATGTGCTGTCATTTCCGTACATAGAAAAGTGTTCTGAAGTCATCTCAAGATAGTCCTCAGCAGAATGGGATACATTTGGGTTTCCATTGTGCTTTCTTTCAGGTAACATCTGCCTGCAGTCTTCATCAGCATAGGGCCAAAGCCAAGTGATACTTCTTTGAGTTTCTCTTTACTTTCCCCATCAAGCTGGGAAATGAATGGTAGTTCTTTTTGTCTTGTTTTGTTTTGTTTGTTTTACTTTAACAACATGTTTAAATGGAAATAACCCAGCAAATAGGCCAATTTCATAGCAGAAATAACAGCATTTTTTCAGCAGGGTTCACGATCCCATTAGTCAAGATGCATAAGGTTCCACTTTTTAAAAACAGAGAAACACCCAACAAAGATATAAGTACAGATGATGGCAACTCACAGTACGTAATTGTAGGAAAAGTTAAAGGCAATTTATTCCTACAGGTTCTGACAAACAAATTCCAGGCTTTATGCAAATAGAAGACATGGTGAGCTCTTATGATACAGAGAAAGAGGTGCCCCACCCCCACCCCAGCTCAAGGGTACCTTAGCAGCCTAGCTGCAAGTGATTAGGACTGATAAGCAAAGTCCTGCCAGGGAAATTGCAAAGAAGGTTTGGGGCATCTTTGTCACAGGGTCTGAAGCAGAGATGTGGAAATGGAAAGAATGATGGCAATAATGAACAGACCAAGAAGGGACAGCCACTTTCTCTGGTTCTGGCCCTGCTCCTTCTGGGAAGCATTTGCATGACTGGCAATTACTTGCTTTCTCGATGACGATGCTGGAACTAGGCGAGGGACTTGTTCAAGAGCCCCTCACCCCCAGAAATAAATAGTATGACCACGTCTCAACTCAGCTAAGAGAGCTGTAGCTGAAAACTCAGGCATATTAGTTCCAGTTGTAGCTTCTTTCTCTTTCTTTCTTTCTTTCTTTCTTTCTTTCTTTCTTTCTTTCTTTCTTTCTTTCTTTCTCTTTCTTTCTTCTTTCCAAAATTAATTTATTTTTATTCACTTTACACCCTGGTTGTAGCCCCATCCCAGCCCTGTCCTCCCTCCTTTCTCTTTTTTTCTTCAGAAAAGAGGAGCTCCATGTCCTGTCCACCCCAGGTCATCAAGTCACATCAGGACTGATCATATTTTCTTCCCCTGTGGCCTGGCAAGGCAGTCCACTAGGAGTAAGTGATCTAAAAACCTGACAGAAAAGTCTGTGTCAGATGCAGTCCCTGCTTTTCTTAGTTGATCCAGTCCATGCATGGTCTGTGGTTGATGCTTCAGCCTCAGCAAGCCCCTCTGGGCCCTGATTAGGTAGTCATAACAACATAGTCAAAAAACCTTTTGAAATAAATGTAGGTTGCAAGATGATCATAACAACTTATTTGAAACAAACACATGGCCACTGTTTCCTAGAACAGGCAGTACAGAACTATTTGTAGTAAGGTTACAGATAGGAAAAAGTCTAATCCTTGAGAAACAGAGATTTGATCATAAACAAGAGTAAACCTAGTTGTCTTTATTATAAGATGTCTTTCAAGCTTAAGGTGGGGGCTTGCTTTATCAAAGCACAGGAGTGGTAGGCTATACAAGCAAGCATATGGCATGAGATAGGCTTCATCAATAACACCTAGTGGGCTGAGAAAAAGGAAAGGAAAGGAATGGAAAGGAAAAGAAAGAAAGGAAAGAAGGAAGGCAGGAAGGAAGGCAGGAAGGAAGGAAGGAAGGAAGGAAGGAAGGAAGGAAGGAAGGAAGGAAGGAAGGAAGGAA
>NW_026585504.1:28196466-28236284 GCF_907164565.1 Psammomys obesus | reverse complement strand
GAAGGAAGGAAGGAAGGAAGGAAGGAAGGAAGGAAGGAAGGAAGGAAAACTGAAAACTATGGGGCAAAAATAAGAGACAATGAAGTACAGAGACTTTGTGGAGGTGAACTGGACAGTGTCCTCTGTGTGACTAGATGTTAGTGAAGAGATGATGGGAGTTGTCCTGTTAGGTAACATTGCCCTTCAACTGTGACAATAGGAAATAGCAAGGCATTCTAAGCTTGAAGATGCTATATGGATTGAGTTCATATTTTAAATGAGTTGAGGTTCCAGTTACTTGAAGAATAGTTTGAATATTATTCTGAAATGTGAGATCCAACACATATCTCCTGCAATCTTTCCATTTCCTTTGTTCTTCACCCTCAACCCAGGCAAAAACCATTCTGGATGGGTCTCACCACTGTCTCTAACTAATGTTTTTATTTAGTTCTTTTTTCTTCTTTAATCTGTTACCCATGTTGGTATCCAGAACCACCTTCTAGAATCATATCCCTTGCCTGGTTTAATCATCCTTCCATTGCCATTTGAAACAATTGAAATCCCTCTGCGGATCCAGTCAAGGCATGGGGCTTCTGATCATCCCACTCTCTCTCCTTCCTTCCTTCCCTTCCCTTCCCTGCCCTTTTCTTCCCTTCCTCCATTCTTTAGTGAAAAGCCATCTGCTGTAGCTCTAGGAAAGATTTCTCCCTGGTTTCTTGAGCATCGGTAGGATGCCCACAATCTGTGACACTATTTGACTTATAGATGCATTACTATATCTTTGACAGCTTTACTGTAGATTCATAATAGATCATTAACTAAACAAGTTCTGAATCCCTGATCCATGGACATTTTAAGATAAACATTAATTTATTTAAAAAAGTTGTTTGCAGCCAGGCGCGGTGGCGCACACCTGTAATCCAAGCATTCAGAGAGGAATAGACAGGTGGATCTCTGTGAGTTCAAGGTCAGCCTGGTCTACAAAGTGAGTCCAGGACAGCCAAGGCTACACAGAGAACCCCTGTCTCATGAAGAAAAAAAAAGAAAAAATATTGTTTGGTAAAATTTATTAGCAATAAGTAATATATTTTTGCTTTTGTTTGTTATAAAGTACATGTTTAGTATTATTTGTCATTATTGATGATAAACTTCTTTATTTTCAGTTATTTAAAACATGGTTCACTGTGTAGATCCATTGTACATGATACATAGACATTTTCACAAGTGAACATCGTACTTTGAGTATATTTTTTCCTACAGACTCTTTACCCTTTCTCTTTCTAATCCTCTCTACTCTTGTTTGCTTACTTTCTTTATCTAGGCAGTTTGATTTCTACTTTCTTTATGGCTGAGAAAAAAAGATTGTATATACATCAGTTTTCTTTATTCATTCCCCTGTTGTTCATTCCCTTAGTTTGGCTCTATAGCTTAGCTATCCTGAGAACTGTTGCAATAATAGTTGATGTGCCAGTATCTGGCTGGTATGTTGACTTAGACTTTTTAGAGTCAGTACCAGAAACAGTATAGCTGGGGAGTCAGCTGATAAATCTACTCTTAGTTTTCTGAGAACCTTTCATACTGATTTCTATAGTGGCTGGATTGCTTCATACTTCCACTGCTAGTGTATAAGGGATCCCCTTAGTCTGCACCTTACCATCACTTGTTTATTTTCTTAAAGGCTGCAGTTCTGTAGGATCTGAGTGGCAATCCCACTTCTGTGTCCTATTAAATGATCTATTTTAGAGAAAGTTCCACAAGCTTCTGAAGAAACTGTATATCCTACAATATTAGATAGATTCTTCTGTAGATGTTGGTGTCATTTAATTTCTCTGCTTATGTTTTTTGTTAGGACGACCTATTTGTTGATGAGGTTCAGTGTTGAAGTCATCTACTAATTTTGTGTTAGGTTTAACCTGTGTTTGAATATCTCCAGTGGTATCTGTCTTATAAAAGTGGGGCTCCTGTGTTTGGTATGCATATTTTTAAAACTATAAATGTCCTTTTGGCATGTTGGTTCTTTAACCAATATGAAATGACTTTCATTATCTGTGACTGATTTTGACCTTAAGTCTATTTTGTTTTACTAGATATTAGAACACTATTTACTTCCATTTTCTTAGAATTCTTTTCCTATACTTTCATCCTAGGGTCAAAGCTATTCCTGACGGTGAGGTACATTTCTTAAAGGCAACAGATAGATGGTTTATGTTTTCTAATCCCTCTACTAGTCTGTGTTTTTGCATTAACGAACTGAGATCTATTAGTTATAGATTGCTTAGAAAAGTATTTAAACACAATGTTAGTTATCATTAAACACATCTTAGGTATCATTTAAATTAATTTATTTGTAATTCACCCATCCACAGTTATACATGAAAAAATGTCCTCCAAAGACCTCTGTAGTGGAAGAACATTCTTACTAGGTTGGCAAAAGAAGACCTACCAATAAGTACCAGGAAACTAACCACAGATGTGAACTGAACTAAGAGATACTGAGCAAAGGAAGCCAGACATAAAGGAGCAGATAATGTATAGTTCTCTTCATATAAAAATAAAGAAAAATATACCTGTATGTTTCATGAGTTTCTTCCAGCCCAGTCCCCCTGAGAGCCACTCTCAGCTGGAATCAGAGAAGCTGCTCTTTGCAGAGAAAGGCAATGAATTCAGAAACTTGTAACTACCCAAAAATCTGAGTGACTACTGAAGGATCAGATCTAAACAAGACATTGCAGCCCCCCCTCTAAAGCTCAGGGAACATTGTATAAGAAGCTGAAATCAGGAGTCTTCGCCCACTGCTCACCACTTTATTCACTGGAACATGGCCTCTCATTTGAACCTTGGTTTAGTAAGTAACTCATTGGCCAATCCACTTTTCTACCAGAGAATTTGTTGAGCTCCTACTCCTGCATTTAGAATGGTCTGCTTGGAAAAATACCAGCTGCATTAGTCAGACGTTCCTAGATGATTATATATATTATGAAATGGGACTTTTTAGATTGGTTTACTCAACTCAACAGGAGCTGAGCAGCGCCCATCTGCACGCTGGAGATACCGAGGGCCCGGTTGTTGCTCACACCACAAAGCCAGATGTCTCAGGAGTCTCAGTGAAGGCCTGGAGGATTCCTAGAGAGTCATGAGTCATTTCTCAGATAAGAAAGTCAAAAGAATGGGGTTTCTGATGTCAGAGAAGGGTTGGGGCAGAACTGTCTGCAACAAGAAAGATATACTCACCAGTGGGAAACAAAAGCCCATGGACAAGGCGGCACTGCTATTTTCTCAGATCTCGGCATATCTGGAAGGACCTGTATATACACTCAGGGAGACTCTTCCCCTTCAGGTAATTCTTCCTGGAATGACCTTACACTCACCCAGAATTGAGTCTCTCTGTTGCTTCCAGCTTTCCAAACATTAGCTATTACCCGTTTCACACACTGCAAACCGTCCTCTCAGAATCTTCCACAGTAGCAGCTCCATTAGCCTCTACTAGTCAACTCCTTTTATGACTTTGTCCACAGGACACTGACAGATTCTCACTCCATTATCTTGTTTGAATGATTGATAGGTACTATGTACCTAAAACTTTCATATAGCCCCCATGTAATGCTGTCTGGTCTGATAATTGTTTAAGCATATATGCCTTAACTTCCAAGGTAATTTATGTGGGATTTCTGTACGAAGTTAATATAAAAACCAATTGTCCTGTGGTACAAAGCACTCAGAAGATTCTCCAGCCGTTATCAGGTTGTCACTGATAACCCTGCAGTCCTGGGCTGCCCACCTGTCTTAGGTTGGGTCTTTAGAACCTGAATCTGAGTTAAGGTTTTAAAGACAAACAGTTTATGCAGGAAATGAGCCCTGGAAACACCGATGCAGATGTTCAGAAGTCAGTGAGACAAGAAGAATGAGGACATGAGGACAAGGAGCGTTCCTGATCACGTGGCCGTGTAGATCAGATCTCACTCCCAATGGATGAGGCTACACCTTTGAGTAGTACAACCCAAGAGCAGCCGAGGCTTGAGTATTCATTTCAAGGACTGTCTCAGATGGCCTTCAAAACAAATGGAGCACGTTCTAGTGACAAAGGGAAGTCTCTGTAGTAAGTAGCAGGCACATCCATTGCATGGTTCTACAGAGTTGTGGCAAACCTAACAGAATGTGTCAGGGCACAGGCAATTTATTTCTCATAATCAGTGGAAGGATTTTTTTTTCCCCTGGCAACATTTATTTTGTGTCAACCATATGATTCAGTTCTCTTACATGCAAACATGACTAAAACATGTGTCATGTTACTGGGGAGAAAAGAGCCTAGTTCTATTGACATCAGATGGAACAGGCAAGAAGAAACCAAAGACTGACTCTGTTCACGCCCAGGTGGGTGTACCTGTGAGCGTACTTGAGTCACTTAGCATACTCCAGCATGGGTAACAACCCACAAAAGCCTCATTACTGAAGTCCTTTGCTGGTTGGCAGTCACCATCCCTCCTGACAATAGTGTACTGCTTCCATAACTTTGAGCTTGTAATTTTCATGAGTTTCTCAAGGCTTGTAAGCCTCCTCTCAGTTTCATGAGCCTGTGGGTCTCCTTCCTCCCTCGGAGTGCGGTGGAAACACGACATCTCTCCTGCTTGTTATGGACTTAGCTCTGTTACTTCTTCAAGAAAGGGGAAAACAGGAAAAAAGGAGAGAAAGAGAAAATAGCCCAGTGTCCATTCCCATTTAGTCTATACTGATGAGAGCTTGATGTTGTTGAGCCCAGGAGCTCATTACAGTTAGCGTAACAAACCCAGCCTCACATTGAATGGCTCATAGCCGCCATCTAAACGGAATGGGTTTTCACTGGAGTTTGAGGATACCAGCCAGCAAGGGTTCCCAGTGTAACTTGGGCCTACTTCCTTAAAAGACCCACCTCACTGTTTTATTAATACATATCAAATATGTAATATGATTTTATATTCAAATTAAACTAATATTTGAAGTGAGGAAAAGAAGTCACAGAAATGGGTGTCACCCTAGGGACTCTACAAAGAAGTTATGTGGGAAAGGCAGCTAGCTATAATTTTGTGCTTCCGCCATAAAGTGAGCTGGCTGCCTGTTCCGTAAGTACTATAATTATAAAGCAATTTGCCATCTCTAATAAGAGGACTTTTCTTTCATAAAATATTAACTAAGTATAATATCAGGATAATATCTTAGAACTGTCTTAGTTTCTCCGTTAAAAAGTCAGCTAGTAACCACGATGCATATCCTTAATGGGATGAGATCCCCAAACACCATCCATGCCCACAGTCACTCGGCCTTGAATTAAACAGCACATTTCTCCTGTCCTCTCTAGGTGATTGGAGGCTAAGTGCTTCTCCCTGTAAACATGTTAATTGGCTTTGCTTTTTCCTCTTCTCTCTGAATGCTTCTCAACTGAATGCACTGCAGTCGTATAAGCAGTTTTGCCCTGGTGACGGTTACCCTCAAAAAAAAAAAAAATTGTCAAGGGGGAAAAAATAAATCCAAATTTAAGTTGCAGACATACTTTGCAATCCCGCAGCCTCTTTAGACTGTGGGGTTTCTTGTGCCAAATGACAGAAAAGGAGGTTCTGTCTGTGAGATGGAGGATTCCAGCACAATGATGGCTGTATAGTAACTGCATTTGAGGCTGCTTAGAGTCCCCAGTTCAGATTCAACAGCAGGTTGCAAGTGTGGAAGATCTGCTGCTGCTTCCTCCTCTTCTCATTCCTCCTCCACTCCCTTTCCTCTTCCTCCTTTTCTTACTCTGCCTTCTTCCTCCACCTCTTCTTCCACTTTTGCCTCCTCCTCCTCCCCTTTTTCCCTTCCTCTCCTTCCCATTCTTCTTTCTCCTCTTCCTCCTTATGCATGCTTCCCTTCTATGTTACATCCTTACATAAACTTTGTGCATTTTTGTTGTTCTATCTTGCTATTGATGCTGTGAAACTTGCTTAATGAATTCACTAACTGATCCTGCCATCCATCTTGGTTATTATCTTTTACTGTCCAGAGGCAGCAATCACTCTCTAACTACCCTAAATAATTTGTTTTTCTAAGGAAAAGAGGCACTCCAGGGTGGAGAGGGGAGGTATTTGTTTCCTGATGTTATTACAAACATGGTGTTGTTTGCTTCTCAATTTCAAATGTGTGTGTGTGAGAGACAGAGAGAGGGAGGGAGAGAGAGACATAGAGAGAGAGGAACCAATAAGATAACAGAAGACCAATTCACTTCCAAAGGGTTCTGCTTTTGAAAACTTCTTCATTAGTAGCACTGTGTAGGAAATGCACACTTGGTCTTTTGGAAATTGCCCAAGGGTAACATCCATGTGCCCTATTCTTTGCTGATTAGCACCTCCTAAATGGCCCATCAAATGCTATTGATCTTAGTCAGCAAACCCTCTTAGTTTTCAAGGTTTTAGCAATCTCCACACTGCTTAGGAAGATTTCAAGGGAGGTGAGGACATGGGAACACAGGTTTTGTTAGCTGTAGTCTGAATGTAGGGAGTGGACCTTTGGCCCTTGATTCCATTCAAGGATGTCTAGATTTTGCTTTACATTAGCACACAGAAGATTTTCTGAATAAGTGAATAAATTCATAAGTTGAATCAAATAGTCACATATAAATATTGGAATGTTTTCAGGCAAGTTCTTAATCAGTATTATAACAAGTATTTAAATACACAGGGAATTATTATGTGGATTATACTCTTTTTCATTATCATGTATAATACCAATGTTTATATAGTTTATATATATATATAGTGTATCTATGTAAGTACAGCAAAGGAAAATAACTGAAAGTAAAACACAGATATACACAAATTATATCATAAATTGTATAGAAGATGAGACTCATGGTGACGGGTTTCATTTTAGCTGGAAAAAAACTTCAGTTGTGAACTCTTTAAACAGGGTACAGACTAATATAGAGAACACAGAGTCCCCACTCAGCTTTATCAAGAGTACCAAACTTTATGCTGTATTTTATTTCAATGTCATTTAAAAAAAAAGAAGTTAAATATGTCAACAATAATTTTTTTTCTGTATCATATTTCTACCACATTTGAATTTTATACAATACACATATTTAAATACTTAAAAATTAATTACAATTTTAAAGTTAATAATATCCAAGCGAAACTTCAGGGGATAGAGCTGTATTCCCTTTCCCTTCTGGACTCTGTTCTCAGCAGGAAGGAGATGATCCTGCCTCCCCTCCGTCTTCTGCGGATTCCCGACTGTCTGGTCATTGGAGGTTATCAGAGTCAAGGCCGATGAAACCCAATGTCAACTCAGGCACTGTGGGTTGTGCAAACCGCATGTTCCTATTTATCCCTGTCAGCCACAGGCCCGATCAACTATTTTTAATGAATCGCCACTGCTTTTACTTTTGCCATCAGCCATGACCTTCACCATCGAGAAACACATGGTCTCTCATAAACGATAGCCTGCGACACATAAACTCGAGAAGGATTCTATCACAGCTCAAACTACAATATCTATCACTAAAACAAACGGCTCATTCTACCTGAAGAGACACTGGTATATATCACGGAACCAACCTTCCATATTTTGAAATTTACTGCCCCGGGTTGGCTGATTTTTTTTTTAAGGAGGCCAGGCAACCTTGCTCACTTAATACTTTTGATAAACTTCTGCTGACAAGGAGTGTGATTAATGATAGTTAAAAGAATTGAATCAAGACTGG
This sequence comes from Psammomys obesus, assembly GCF_907164565.1. Lineage (NCBI taxonomy): Eukaryota > Metazoa > Chordata > Mammalia > Rodentia > Muridae > Psammomys > Psammomys obesus. The sequence continues at coordinate 28,228,600 of NW_026585504.1, read as the reverse complement.
GGAAGACAGAGCCAAAAACTGCAGTCTGCTGGCCTGATGGAAACTAACGTCTCTACAGAAATATATGATGGACCCTCCTTTTTTACCATGCCAAGTAATTACTTGCACAGGCCTGTTGTAATAATTCCTATTACAGCCAAAACGGAAAAGTCAGTAACTCACCGCCCTGGGACAAGGTGAAGGCAAGGCCAGAGTAGCATGGATCAATATTTCATTTACTCACTGAGGTTAGCTTCTATCCCTGTATCAAATTCTTTTACAGAAAGCCATGAAAGAAATGAGGTTTGCTGCAAAACACCAATACAGAGGCCTTGTTTCCTTGGGGTGCTTCTGAAGGAAGCAGAGCAGCAAAGCCTTTCAGGAAAACAATATGCACTCAAGGTCACTCATTACTTGCTACTGTTGGAAAATAAAGTGCCATTAGCCTGATGTGGGAATGTACATCAATCAACGGCACACCAGAAAAAGTGTGTTTTCAACTTGGTGGTGCTGCTGGGAAGGAATGAGCCGTTTGAACATTGTCTACACAATTTGACAATTGTGAAAAAAAGTTTTCTCTTGACAGGGAATCGTTTGTTTAAAAATAATAATCCCATTAACATTTATTTCTGATGGCCTACCGCCTCAAAATAAATAAATAAACAAACAAACAAATAAACAGATAAATAAATAAGTAAATAAATAGGGAAAAAGGAAAAGACTATCATAATAGTTCTCATGCATCAAGAAGTTTCTAAGAAGTTTCTAGTCTGTTACTGTTTCCTAAAGCTAATGGTAGTAGCTTGACTGTAAAGCGCCCCACAAAACAACAAGTGAAATACATCTTGTTTCTCAACAAGTTTCCCTTCAGAGAGTTGAAAATGTATGCTTCTCAGGTTACATTTTCCATGATGCTTTCTAAGGTAAGGACTTAGTATCAACCAATTTAAGATTCTGTGTATGTATTACTGAAGTAACTAACTTCTCCTCCATACTGAATTCTTTCAGCACCAACCCCAACTCAGATTTAAACAGTGCTAACATTCGTAAAATTTATATTGGATGAAAAGCATGAATGCTCCTTTTCCATGCCACACGTATTGTTTCATGTTGTCACAGACCCCAGTGTTGCCTATTCACTTAATAGTTTATGAGAACTGTAGGTGTGAAGAAAATTTTCACTGTGCCACAAACTTGCTCAAGGATGGTTCTGAGAAACTCACTTGCTTTCCTCCCCATCTCTTTATAAATCTATTTCCTCATGATTTCAGGGAGGAAGGCACTGGAGAAGGACTAATGGGCTTGCTGAATTCAAGCTACCGGCAGTCAGATCTGGTCACCTTGAGTGCCTCTCACAGTTTGCTTTCTGGCTAAAATAAATCCCAGCTCCCTTCCCTGGAGCTTCAAAGCCACTCTCTAGCAGACCTTCCTATCTTCAGTGCCATGGAATGAAGTTCAGATCAAGGGTAGGAAGTCCTTGGCTGTCATGCCAGTCTCAGATCCAGAATCATCTAAAGAAAGCAAAGGTTAGCTGGACCCAGCATTGATCCAGGTCAGCAGCGTTTGCAGCCTCACCAGTTGACAATTCAGAAGTATTTTCATACATTACGGAGCTGCAGATTTTCCCAAGATTTTTTTCACCCCTCCTCCATTCCACCCTTTAAAACTTGGACCCCAGGAGTATTTCAAGGGAAATTCAATCCATATGTGCCTGATTCGTGTTCACTTAACTCATTGACATGTTGTTTTCCAGGAGCTGATTGATGTACAAGGAGTCTCCTGACCTCTTTTCCTGAACCTTGCAGTACTGCCTTTCTTTGAGCTGGAAAATTGCCTTGTGTATGGGGTAAGTAGCACTTCTGAGAGTTGAAAGTTTGGAGCTCAGCTTGATACACAGTTCCCAAACCTGTGTGGGATTCAATGTTTGAACAATTGTGACTTCGATATATAAAACCCTCTCTTGCCTCCTTTCTTCTTCTTCCTTTTTTTTTTTTAATGTGTAACACCCGTAGCTAGAGGAAAAAAGTACAAAGGCTATGCTTACTTTCAGGGCATCCAAGCAGGTATCTTTGGAAGTTGTAGTATCACTTGGATGGTTTAAGACGTGCGAGTCCATCTGTTCTCTTCAACGACGCTAACCTTGATTTCTTTCATGTGCTCCCAACTCAAAGATCTTCCTTTGCCAAGTTTTAAATGTGCAGTAAAGGCAGCAGCTGACTTTAAACCCTGCTTTGATTCTGTTGGGCAACATCTCAGCTTGGGTTAGTTTCCCTGGCAGAGGATTTCAGCGGACTTTCATAACGCTGCCCTTTGGATTGCATCCTAAATTATACCACTGAAAAGACAGGTTAGAAAGACAAGCTACTCCCTCCATCACTTCTGCTGAGTGAAGGAACATTTTGACCATAGACAGCTGATAGTTGGTCAAGAATAGCCAGAATACCAGCGTGGGAACATAGTTTCAGCTCCTTTTCTAATACTCTGGGTAGAAAAAGCAGGGTTAGAGCCTATAAAACCCAAGGCAGCCTGCAATGGTTGTGAGGCTGTCTCGATACTGGCTATTCCTTTAAACGCAAATTCTCCATCTGTGATGCTCAATGTGTTTCACTCATTTGTATTTCTGTAGGCATTGGGGTTTTCCAGAGAAGTCAAAAGTCATTTCAATTAAATATTCATGTCTAATTCAGGCACGCTGAAATTCTACCACCTAAAGTTGTATGCCATACAGACTGGCAAAGGAAAAGAAGAGCTAATATGTACTGGGTACTCATCATACGCCCGACCCATGCTGAGTGCTTTGCTGACCTTCTTACATTTGTTCCTCACCACCTCCTTCCTTGAAAGTGTTGCTGCTATTCTTAGTTATGACAATAGAAAACCAAGATCTTGAGTCAATGTAGAAATTACAGACTCTTGGGGCTCTCTCTTGGAGCTTCTGCATCATACTTTTATGAGTCTGCACTCCCCGCCCCCGCTTACACACCCCAGATGTATGCCAAAGCTAGAGCCTCACCGCACTGTGCAGCACCACAGAATGTACTCCTGAGCTTTAGGGGGACTCCAGCATAGCTGCTCAGTTTATCATTGAAGGCCTCAGAGGGCGGCCGATATGTGTAAGCTTAGACAGGAGAGCTGGGGCCAGGAATCAAAGTCAAGCCTCCTGGAAGTGATGGCAGCACTGACAAAGATCTCAGGCACCCTACACTAAAGAACGACCCTGCCCAGGTCAGAGACACCAGTGACACCAGGCTCCATGTCTCCCGCAGAGAAACGCCACAGCCAACATCGTCGTCTTTATGGTATAAGCAAGGAAACAGGTTCAGGGGGAGAAAGTAACATTCAAGGCCGTGCAAAGAAAGGTGACCGGTCTGTTTTAAAATCCAAGCATGTCTGCTTGCAAAGCCACGACTCTTTGACAGGCAGAGACAATTATTCTATTGCCTTCTCACTGAATGGCAGATATTAAGCAGAAAATGTGACCTGTATAACCAAAGAATCACAAAAAGATGGTGATAAACAAATATCAAAGAGAGGAAGAGGAGGAGGAGAAAAAAATGAGCATGTTCAAGTTCCCAAGAGGGAGGCCATATGGGAGAATCAGCAGCCTCTTAAATGATCTAGCTTCGGGAGATTGGCTTGCTCATTTATCAAGGGGAACAGCTTCTGAGAGGCGATGTTCCTGATGTTTTTCAATTTGAAAATTTGGTAACTAACTGGAGGCATGAGTTGAATCATACACCATAAGGGTTGTCTTGTCTCCACCGTGACACAGGGCTGATGGCCTAAGCCACAGACTTAGCCCCACAGCGTCTGCCACCGCCACTGGGAGGTGACTTGCTCGCAGCCTAAGAGTCCTCCACCAAACTTCTCAATACAAAGCTGCAGACGAGGGCGCTTTGTGATGTACTTGCCTTACAAGGAGGCAGTCTCGCATGTTCTTGAGTGTGACCCCTGACCCCTGACCCTCATGTCTGGGGAGTGACTTCTATTGCTCTTCCTGCAGCTTCCTTTATTCCAGCCACTCTACTGTCGTTCCTTCAAATACAGTAAGCAGACCCCTTCTGTGATGGAGTAAACATTCCACTTGAGGTCAAGGCACTTGGACCTCTGCTGTGTGTAGTTCAAGTTCCAGTCAAAGGCCAGAATCAATACCACAAATCACTGCCAACTGGACAAGAAGGCTCTTGTCTCTCTACCCCCCTCTTGGAGATGCTGTTTCTAATGCTTAGCGATTTCATTAAGTGAGACTCATTAGTCAGTGTCTCCTTAAGAGACCAGCACTCCTTCAAGTTATTTTGGTGTTGGACAGACATGATCTTTACACTGCCACCTAAGAAATGACATAGCACCTCATGAGTGTCAGCATGTTTACTGTGGCAGTACTTTGGGACAAACAGCCCTCAATATTCAAAATCTTTCTGCAACAAAAAGAGATCTAAGGCATTATGGGAGCAGCATCTATCCCTCCCGAGTGCATCAGCTACATGAATCTATAATAACACGATGTCAAAGACATTCAGTAGACATGTAGCTTGTCATAAAGTTATCTTTTGTGGAAAAGAATGCTGCCATTCACAGACATATAGGTTGCTTTAAATGACGATATGTATCTTAAGCTCCCACAACTAGAACAAATGGACCTATGGCAGAAAGGTAATTTCAATAACCTCCTTGCGTGTCACAGAGTAGAGATGGTTTTAATCTGTGTTTAAAGAGTAAATGGGGGTTATTTGTCTTTTGCAATTTCTCAACAGACTATTTGGGTATTGTTTTTAATATCTGCCCTTCACAATGGACACCCTTACATAATGTAAGAGCCCAGGAAGCAATTTCTGATCTCAAGTTTATGATTTGAAATAAATGAGTGATGTCATCAGATTCATTTGGATGTCCCAGCTATTACAGTCTGCACAGATATATTCCCTGAGGCATATGGGTCATATCGGAAAGCTGGAACCAACCAACCTGTCCATCAATCTATCCATCTAGTAGATAGGCTACTACAAACTCATGATATGCAAATAGGCAGCTGGGAAGGCCATTCACTGTGCATACTCAAAAGGTACCCTGTGTGAATGACAACTCTAAAGTGATCACTGTAGCAGGATTTTTAAAAGCATGAACTAGATTAAGAAAAATATAGAGGTAGATTTCTAAAGCATACTGTTCAGAGACATTTTCAGAATAGTGCCTGTCTATGCTATTATTTTAATTAATACACATTTGAAAATAATAATAATAAGGATATGTGCACGTGGGTCACATATGAACAAACTTGCAAAAATCTCCAAAAGGATTTAAACTGTCACCATGATACTATTTATGCGGAATACCTAGGGTGGGTAGCTATTAAAATACTTTTACCATTTAGGCAATGCTATAATTTTTAAAGAGAAAATTGAACAAAAATTTAGAAAAAAGATTTTAAAGAATTTGAGCAAAAATCGTAGAGCAGCGTAAATCCAGAGTTGTGATTATTTTTCGGAGTTGTAAGCATAGGCTCTTCTTAGGAGCCATACATTACATTAGGACATAGATTTACGTTCTTGTTTCCTAGGCCAGGGCATCCCAGAGAGCAGGAACAGCTTCGATAGCATTACTTCACAGCTTGTAAACAACAGCATAGGAAACTGGGTTAATCTCACTATCCCCCAATTAGTTCATGTAGCAAACATGCACCAAGTATCTACTAGGTGCCTGGAGAATGACTTAGGGAATTACAACCGAAACGGTTTACATTCTATTAGTGAAAGGGTGCATAGACAGTGGGGGGAACCTCCCAGCTAGCACAGAATCCATGCCAAAAATATCCCCAAGTCCACAATCTATTTATCAGCTCCATCACTGAGAAATTCCACAGCCCACTGCTTGTTCCCAGAGCTTGCACAACCTTTCTGGTTTGTGTACATTTTGATCCATTCTTTTCTTTTTAGTATGGATATTCTTGGCATTGATTGCTGAAAGCCAGAAAAGGGTATATTCGATTCTTTTCAGAGTCACTTTCTTCCCCTGTGAACAAGACTGCTTCAAATGTCTGTCTTTTAATGCCATCGGACATGCTGTGAAACTTACAATTAACGTCCTGATAACCTCTCATACTGGCATCCCTCTTTACTTTTACCAAATACCTTCTGCATATTCTTATGTGGCCACAATTAGAAGTTTTAATTTGCTTCTAATAGAAGAATTAAAGAAATGTGCCAGGTATTATTTATTTAGTAGTCACACAAATCAAGGCTCGCTAGTGCTAAGCATCTTCACAAAAGTTGAACAGCTAAGTGCTCCTAGCCACAGAACTAGAGCTGGGATCTTTTGAGTTCAAAGCTGAGACTCATCCGTTATGCTCCACTTACGTACTTAACTCAAGAACCTTATGGCAAAAATTCACTTGATTATATTATAAAAGTAAAATTTATCAGAAAACTGATGTAAGAACATCTAAATAAGGCTTACAAAATTGTAAACTTCCATGTTTTCTCTAAGTCGAGTTACGTTATACATCTAAATTGGAGTTTTGTATGCTGGGTTAGAATCCATGGCTTTTTGACGCTTGCTATTGAGATTTCAGTTCATGAAGGCAGTCAGGACAACAGCGAAGACAGTTTCTTATGGCTTTCCCTGCACTCCTGTGCCCTCTATTTGATCGTCTGCCAAGGTGGCAAACACTGCCAAGTCAAACAGTGCACAGCATCTCCATGAGGCTCCACAGGGAGCTGAGGAATTCCATACTTGGAAAACAGGGGGCAGATAGAAACGGCAGGACTGTGGTCTTCTTTGAAAAGTGCAGATGAAGACGATGTTAATCTTATTCTTGTGGAGTTTCTGGTGTTAACCTAATTTGCTGAACAACCCCTTTGCCTGTCTGTGCTTTCTGGCCTGCTTATCTACATTAGTATAAATTAGCATGGTCATCTTAAAATGAGAAATGCTGGAAAAGACCATCAGCCTTTGTGCCTTTTTTAGTAAAGTTATATGTAGATATATAACATGGCTTATTATGTATATAAAGTTAAATATATATATATATAATATATATATATATATATACACGCATATATATATATAATGTATATATTAAAAACACACAATACCAGGTCCTAACTTTTGACCTAGTTTAAGACAAGGTTTCTTGGTTGCTAGCCTAGCTGTCCTGGGAGTCTTAGCTTCCAGACATTCTTCTGTGCCCAGAACCCATCTCCCTTCAGAGTGCTGGTTCCTGCCTCCACCCCAGCTTTATGTGGCTTCTGAAGAACCCCAACCAAAGTGCTCATGCTTAAGTGGCAAATGCTTTGCTGAGCCATCTCCCCAACCCTCTCTGTCCCTGAAGGAGAACACCCCTGAGGTAGTGTCAGAAAAGCCAATACCAGTTCCAAGAGCAACCCTGTTTATCTGAGAAGGAAAAATGTAAATACCTCCTCTTCTTACAGTCCCTTCTGTAAAGGCTCCTCTTTCCCTGGCATCACTGCTAGGAAGATTGCACTAATGAGTTTAATGTGTTGTTGCTTTAAATAAAAAATGTTGAATGATTAGTCAAAGAAATTCTATCTGAATTTCCTCTTCCAGTGTGCTTCTCTTTTCTTACTTTTTAAGCTGAAGGATTCCTTCTTGGCCTCATTTTGTGAGCTGAGCAAGCTATCTAAGTCTTCTTGTTCTAGAGAAAGTTGGTAAGAGCTGTGCAAATTTTGGTCCTGCTATAGGCGTATGAGGCTGCTTATCAATGCTGGCATACTTACATCTAGTTAAACAGCAGCCAACGTATTCATCTATTTTGTCACTGGTGTTTTGTCTTCTCTCCTTTCAGAAACATGTTTTATATTAGTATTCTTAGTGAGAATTGCCTATTTAAAAAAGTATTGCTCTTCACCTTGAACATTAAAAGAATATTGTTTTTTTAAATGTGCTGAAATCTTGTGTAAAGATTCGACAGGAAAGATTTTTGTTTGACCTTAAATTACGTCTCAGGGTGGGCTACATGCTCGCCAAACCCCTTCCTCGCTTGGGTGAACCTCAAGTTCTGTCCCCCTCCAGCTAAGGCCACAGGATATTATCAGGACCAGACCAGAGATGCTGTGTCACTGTCACTCTCAGAGTGGCACGTCCTCCTTGCTGCGACCCCCAGCTGCAGGTGGGACTGTGACTTACAAGGACAGAAGGCACTGAGGCTGGCAGTGTTTCTGCCAACCTTGGCATTTATGGATGACAGCGTAGAACCCAAGCAGCTAACACCACACCAGGCCGTGTAGCTCTGGCTGCTCTCCTACTTCAGCCCGCCAAGGGCTGGGATTGTAAATACGCGCCACCACATGGGGTTAGAGGAATAAATTTGCATCGGATTTAAAACCTGGTTGTTGTAACAGTTAATTACCCAGATTAATAGCATCCATTTATGATCAGCATCTGGATATGGCTCCTTTTAATTTAGTGTTACAGATGTTTGATATCCAACTTTAAGAAAAGTGAAATGACATATGGTTAAAAACCTTCTAACTGCCCTGAAGCATTTTGAACCAAGAAAATAGATAGAAATAATAAATAAATATTGATGATAATCAAATATTAATTGTTTACAAATAAATGTTGTAAGCACTGTGATTCAAATTCCCTATCAAAATAGTGAGAGGACACTAATTTATTTCTATCAAGTTATTGCAAACACAAAACAAAACAAACTGTCATAACCTATTTTGTTGGCTAATCCTGCTTGTCAGCTTGACTACATTTGCAATCAACTAAAAACCAAGCAGCTGGGCAGGCTTTTGTGGGATTTTCTTGATTGGATCATTTGAGGTGAGAACACTCATCCTATATCCGGGCCACAGCAGCCCGCTTCAGAGAACATGAAGGAAGGAAGCTCCTGCTTTTGGCCTGCTTGCCCTTCCTCTCACTGGCAAGTTCATCTGCTCTGCTGCTGCTGCTGCTGCGGCTTTCCTTCGCTTCAGCACCAGATAGGGACTGAGACAGCGAGCCCTGTGGACTGACAACTGCAGGACTCTTTGCCTTTCCACCATGTGCTGGCTGTCGTTGGACCGACCAGACCATGGTCTGTCAGCCACTCTATTCCATCTCCTTTTAATAGACATATTTTATATATTAAATTTAATATATTTATATATCACCCTGTCAGTTCTGTTCCTTTAGAGAACCCTGACTAACACACCTGTTGTGGTAAATGTGTGGCAAAATAGTGACTCTGCCGTTCACCAAATAGAGAAGCACCTTGGTGATGTTTGGGGGTATTCTTAACAATGTTTACCAAGGTCATTAAAAATACTCAGCTCTTTGCGCTCAACATTCTATTTGTAAGGATTCTTGTTATAAGAAGGGCATTTGTCCTGGCATTTTCTTCTAAATTCGATTTTATTCTATTCATTTTTTTTTTCATTGCTGGGATCAAACCGAAGAACAATACCTGCCAGGCAAGAGCTCTACCACTGAGCTATATCCCCGGCCATGTGTTGACTCTTTCGGAGGAGGAAAAACCTCACTGTGGAGGATCTGGCCTATCTGCCACTGTTTCTGTGACATTTTATTAAAGGGAGCCATGTTCACATCCCACCTATCATTTCTGTCACAGGAGAAATGAATAGTTGGGACAGGAAGCTTCAGGATCACAAAAGACAAAATGATCTACACATGGCTCCCTTAATAAAAAACATTCTTTTTAAGCAACACGGAAGTTGTACATATCCTCAGGGTACAATCTGACATTTCAACACAAGTTTGCAGTGAAGTTATCTCTCCTATCTCTGTATCTCTATTGATTATCTCCATCTCTCACTCCCCTTAGCCTTCCTAGTCCCTGATAACACTAGTCTATTTTCTACGCCTTGGAGATCATGTCTTTAAATGTATGTTTTACCACATTTACTGCTGTGTAGTGTTCGTGCAAGATGCTGTGACGCTCATGCGTGAGTCAGAGTGTCATCGTCGATTCTCTCCTTCCTCCGTGTTCTCTCAGAAATCAGACTCAAGTCTTCTGCTTGGTGATGAGCACCTTTAGTCACCGAGCCATCACACACCAGCACGTGTGTGACCTTAAAACGTGCACATATGAGTGGGAACATGAAGTTCTTATGTTTGTGTCCATCCAGCTCTTTGTTAAAAAAAAAAGAACCTTTGCCAGGTTCTCTTTGTATCAATTTTTAATATACAATAATAAAAATATTAAATGTACCGGATAGCTAATAATGTAGCAAAGTTTACGCTGTGTTCTCTTCATCGACTATCATTGAGATATTAAAATACTTTCCACGAACTATCTAGAGATAGTGGAACATGTTGCTTACATAATGCCAAGTGTGAAAAAGCAGAACTCAAAATGACTTATGTAATTCCTATCTGATTTAAAAATACTCACACATATATACACAAATAGATGAGAGAAGCCAGACACCAAATGCTAGCGGTGATTATTTGTGGGGTGAAATTGCTATTGGTATTTTTGATCTCCATACTTGGATATGTTTTTAAATGTTCTAAGTGGTGTTTTTATCATTGGATAAATATTAATTTTACTTTAATGCCTGAAGGAATGAATTAAGTGGTGTAATTACTATGTCACAAAATTCCTCCTCATATTCCCACTTAACTAATAGCAGGGAATGAAATGCACACTTAAGGAGTCCGCAAACATAACTGCAATCAAGCTGACAGACAGTCGCCAGCACCTCCATATGTTAGGCCTCAGAGCTGTGCCCCAACAGTATAGTGTTAAACTGACAAGGTGTTCTGCATTTTCTACCGGTTCTTAAAGGAGAGGTAGACTTGCAGAGTTTGAGAATTTAGGGCCAGATATGCTGAATTTTGTAATTCTTCTTTCATAGACAGGAAGTTTGATGCAGACAATTGTCTATTTAACAGTTTACCAGAGTGGTTGGACTTTACAGAGTCACCTCTGGGCAGTTTTTTATTTTTTCTGGTTTTCTTTTTTTACACTTTAAAAAATTTATTTATATTTTTATAAATTACAGTTTATTCACTTTGTATCCCTGCTGTAGCCTCCTTCCTCATCTCCTCCCAATCCCACCCTCCCTCCCTCACCTCCTCCCATGCCCCTCCCCTAGTCTACTAATAGGGGAGGTCCTCTTCTCCTTCCCTCTGACCCTAGCCTATCAGGTCGCTGCATTGTCTTCCTCTGTGGCCTGGTAAGGCTGCTCCCTTCTCAGGGGAAGGTGATCAAAGAGCCAGCCATTGAGTTCATTGGACAGTTTTTTACTGGCCATGAGTTCCCAGTGAACATTCCTGCTGCTGTGGACATTCTTCAGAGAATCCAGATCTGTTTTAGAGTAAGCGTGCCTCCTCCTTGGATTCCTGTACCTACAACCACTTAAGTCTTTCTGCTTAGCTGTGTTGCATTTGCAAAGATAACTTTTTGATTCAGCTGCCCCGGGATCAAGTGTAAGTTACTGTCAATGGTAAAACTTTATTACTCTGGATATGGGTCTCCAACCCAACAAGTAGGTTATGTAACCTCCATGTAATTGCTGAGGAGGGAAAATGTATGTTCAATGTCATGGATACAGAGAGAGGAAGGAGGCTGCGTGCACGGAGCTGCCTAAACAGAAGGAAGCAATTAAGAACCTCAGGTGTGGAGCCAAGAATTCCAACCCCTGGAAACAAAGCTGCTGGGGGAGTGACTAAGGATGCATTAAAGTAAGATGTAAAGAAGAAAGGCATGAAAATACCATGAAATAACGATCTCTAGTGTGAGGTGTTTCCTCTCTGCCTGTTACAAGTGAGACAGCAGAGGTAGGACAAAGATGAGTTGCTTTTATGCAGTCTCATGTTGCTTAACAATTGGACCAGGATATAAACTCAGACGCCTTGTGCACCAATGAGCACAGTCTGGGCCACAGTTACCGCACATCGGACAACAGCAATGAAATCGCTGCTCCTTCAAGAGCGATTCCATATCCTCACTCTCAAGCACGTATACTAGGACACTTTAGTCATGGACAACATCTTCTTTTAGAAGCAGCTTTTAGCTCAGAGTACCCATGTCAGGCAACGAAGAGATCCCATAGTGCCTTTCACACTGTAAGATGCCAAAGGAAATAAAGAGTGAGTTAAAAAAAAAAAAAAACCTTCTTTCATATGATTCCCTGCACTCTGCCGAGGGTTTGGTTATGAGTCTTAGTGTCTGCTTTGAAACACTGCTAGGTAGAGTCTTTCAGATGCCTTTTGTGGTAGACTCCTGTCATAAGTTCAATGCACATCCCATTTGTCTTTCTAAATGAGGATTAATCACCTTCGCCTGTGTCTACTTTCTTGATTATCTTCTTTAGGTGTGTAGATTTCATTATGTTTATCATGTCTTGTAGGTCTATATAAGCGAGTATATACCAAGTTTGTCTTTCTCCTTCTGGGATACTTCACTCAGAATGATCTTTTCTAGATCCCACCACTTGCCTGCAAATTTCATGATTTCCTCCTTTTTGATTGCTGAGTAGTATTCCATTGTGTAAAAATACCACAATTTCTGTATCCATTCCTCCGTTGATGGACATCTGGGTTGTTTCCAAGTTCTGGCTATTACAAATAAAGCTGCTACGAACATGGTTGAACAAATGTCCTTGTTGTGTACTTGAGCAAATTTTGGGTATATACCTAGGAGTGGTATAGCTGGGTCTTGAGGTAGCACTACTCCTAGTTGTCTGAGAAAGCGCCAGATTGACTTCCAGAGTGGTTGAACCAGTTTACATTCCCACCAGCAATGGAGGAGAAGTTAGTATGATATGGAAAGGATAGGAGCTCTACAAGGACCAAATATATCTGGGCACAGGGTCTTTTCTGAGACTGACACTCAACCAAGGACCATCTATGGATATAACCTAGAACTTCTGCTCGGATGTGGCCTGTGGTAGCTCAGTAACCAAGTAGTTTTCCAAAGTAAGGGGAACACGGACTATTTCTAACAGGATCTCAAGGGCAGGCTGTTTGACACCCCCCCCCCCAGGGGAGGAGCAGTCTGTTAGGCCACAGAGGAGGACTTTGCAGCCAGCCCTGAAGATACCTGATAAAACAGGGTCAGATGAAAGGGGAGGAGGTCCTCCCCTATCAGGGGACTTGGAAAGGGGCAGGGAGGAGACCAGGGAGGGAGTGTGGGGTTGGGGAGGGAATGAGGGAGCGGGATACAGCTGGGACACAGAGTTAACAAAATGTAACTAAAAAGAAAAATAAAAAAAAATAAAAATAAAAATAAAAATAAAAATAAATAAATAAAGGGAGCGCTAAGGTCACAGAGACCTATGGGATAGGAGTTAGGTGATTATGACTGTGCTAGGTAAATTTGCAGAGGGTTCACAGGATAGATCTTTGATCTCAATACGATGTAATCAAGCAGCAGATATTTTTGTGACTTGTGTATTTGGGGTGCTCATATACAAGAAAGCATTGATCTACAGTTGTTAAAAAACAACAGTTGCCCTTATTAATCAGATAAAGACAAACAAACAAACAAACAAACAAACAAAACCTGATGGCTCATCTTGATCACAGCCATGGGTATATTACCTAACATTCCTAGCGTATTTTATATAATAAATTGAGCTCAGAAATGAGAGGAGATCATGGCACAAATCATGGCATAGCTGGGTAACCGTTACATCTCTGGCACTGATTTTCTTCATTGGTGAACTGCGAACAGTATCGATAATGTCATTGAGATGTTGTAAGACTATATGAAATATTTTATGAAAAAAGAGATTATGTTCAATTAAAAGACGTATATTTCCTTAGTAGCTTGAAAAGCTAGAAATGAGCTGGAAGGATGGCCAAGTGGTTAAGAGTACCACTTGCTGCTTTTGCTGAGGACCCTAGTTTGGTTCCCAGCACCAATGTCAGACCCTCACCACTACCTGTAACTCTAGCTCTTCAATATCAAACATCCCCTTTGGTGTTCCACAGGCAATCTCATGCACATGCACATAAATAAATAACAAAATACATATTAAAAGTAGAAAAAAGTGCTAGAAACCGGCACTCAATGCTTGATTCACAACACCGAAAACAAGGAAACGAAATCACAAAACTAAGGCATGGCTCTCTTAAGTACATTTTTCCATGCTTTCACCATTTCCCACAGATTTTGGTGGTACTGCTCTTGCCAAAAATGTTTTGTTTCTGTCTCCTTACCTGTGAAGAAAGAACACGATACGAGAAGACCCCGAATAAATCAAGATCTCTATTGAACACTGCAACTGCACGGACCTTGGCAAGACCCCCTGCCAGCCACAACCAGGAGATGGTTTAGAGAACTGGAACATAGCCATCTCGTGATTGTCTCAGTGCCTGCTCCCTTAGGTTCCATGGGCTGAAATCCTAGCCTCCAAGATGATGATATTGAATTGAGTCCTTTAAAAGATGATTGGGTCATGAGAATGTTCCCCTTAGGCACGTCCCTTTACAACAGTGTTCATACAACAACAAACCAACCAACCAACCAACCAACCAACAAACAAACAAAGGCCAAGAGAGACTCCATGACCCACCTGCCACGCAAAGACAAAAGAGAATGTAGGGCCTTTTCAGAAACTCAGTTCACCTGTGCCTTACTCTTGGAGTCCTTGAGCTCCACAGCTTTGAGAAGGGAACTGCTCTGTAAAACCTACCAGGCTTTCTGGAACTTTCTTTGGGCAACCCAGAACATCTTCCAGAAGGTTGCCTGCACCTTCTGGGAGCTTGTTAAAAAAATAGAAAACCTCAGGCTATGCTCTGTTCTCACTGAGTTGGAATCTGCAAGCAACCGGAAGGCCAGTCTATTGAAGTTTAGAGAACTCTGCAGGACGCTGGTTAGGAAAGGAGGGGTCTAAGGGGGCAACAAGCCAAGGAACAGTTTAGTTAGACTGTCTTTCTAATGGCCAGGAGAGTGGCATGATTCCTGACATAGCCGTTTACTTGACAACTGCTCAAGTACCCATTATATGCCAGTTAGTAGCACTCTGGGTACAGAGAGAGGGAAGGTCAAGAACAACTGACCACACTCTTTTTATAATTTTTTTATTAATTACACTTTATTCACTTTGTATCCCCCTGTAGCTCCCTCCCTTCTCCCCTTCCAATCCCTCCCTTCCTTTCCCTTCTCCACTAATGCCCCTCCCCAAGTCCACTGATAGGGGAGGTCTTCTTTTCCTTCCTTCTGATCCTAGTCTATTAGGTCTCATCAGGAGTGGCTGCGTTGTCTTACTCTGTGGCCTGGTAAGGCTGCTTCCCCCTCAGAGGGAGGTGATCAGTAGGCCAATCAGTTCATGTCAGAGGCAGTCCCTGTTTCCATTGCTATGGAACCCACTAGGACACTAAGCTGCCATGGGCTACATATGTGCCATAGGTTACCTCAATGCATGGTACTTGGTTGAAGTATGAGTCTCAGGAAAGACCTTTGTGCTCAGATTTTTTGGTTCTGTTGCTCTCCTTGTGGAGCTCCTGTTCTCTCCAGATCTTACTATTTCCCACTTCTTTCATAAGATTCCCTGCACTCTGCCCAACAGTTGGCCATAAGTCTCAGCATCTGCTTTGATAATCTGCAGGGCAGAGCCTTTCAGAGGCCCTCTGTGGCAGGCTCCTAACTTGTTCCCTGTTTTCTCCTTCTTCTGATGTCCATCCTCTTTACCTTTCTGGATGGGGATTGAGCATTTTAGCCAGAGTCCTCCCTCTTGATTAGTTTCTTTAGGTGTACAGATTTTAGTAGGTTTATCCTATATTATATGTCTATATGAGTGAGTATATACTATGTGTGTCTTTCTGCTTCTGGGATAGTTCGCTCAGGATGATCTTTTCCAGATCCCACCATTTACCTGCAAATTTCATGATTCCTTTTTTTATTGCTGAGTAATACTCCATTGTGTAGATGTACCACAATTTCTGCATCCATTATTCAATTGAGGGGCATCCGGGTTGTTTCCAGCTTCTGGCTATTACAAATAAAGCTGCTACAAACGTGGTTGAACAAATGTCCTTGTTGTGTACTTGAGCATACTTTGGATATATGCCTAAGTGTGGTATAGCTGGATCTTAAGGAAACGCTATTCCTAGTTGTCTGAGAAAGTGCCAGATTGATTTCCAGAGTGGTTCTACAAATTTACATTCCCACCAGCAGTGGAGAAGGGTTCTCCTTTCTCCACAACCTCTCCAGTATGCGTTGTCACTTGAGTTTTTTATCTTGGCCATTCTGATGGGTGTAAGGTGAAATCTCAGGGTTGTTTTGATTTGCATTTCCCTGCTGACTAATGACCTTGAGCATTTCTTTAAGTGTTTCTCTGCCATTCGATATTCCTCTATTTAGAATTTTCTGTTTAGCTCTGTTCCCCATTTTTTAATTGGATAAGTTTATTTTTTGCTTTTTAACTTCTTTAGTTCTTTATATATACTGGATATTAGCGCTCTGTCCAATATGGGGTTGGTGAAGATCCTTTCCCAATCTGTAGGTAGTCGTTTTGTTCTGACAACAGTGTCCTTTGCTTTACAGAAGCTCTTCAGTTTCATGAAGTCCCATTTATTGATTGTTGATCTTAGAACCTATGCTGTTGGTGTTCTGTTCTGGAAGTTGTCTCCTGTGCCAATGAGTTCAAGGCTCTTCCCCATTTTTTCTTCTAACAGGTTTAGTGTGTCTGGTTTTATATTGAGGTCTTTGATCCACTTGGACTTTAGTTTTGTGCAGGGTGATAATTATGGATCTATTTGCATTTTTCTACATGTAGACATCCAGTTAGACCAGCACTATTTGTTGAAGATGCTATCTTTTTTCCATTGTATGGTTTTGGCATCTTCGTCAAAAATCAAGTGTCCATAAGTGTGTGGGTTTATTTCAGGGTCTTCTATTCGATTCCATTGATCTATTTGGCCACACTCTCATGGTTCACATCTTCACTTACTTTAGTTGTCTTGAGCTCCTCTGATGGTCTCTGTTTAAGGTCACCATCTATTTCCTCCGGCAAGAGCGGCAACACAGAACATTTCTAGAAGACTTTGAGTTGGGACAGGGACAGTAATGAAGTTTTCAAACACTATAGTGGGTATCTCTGTTTGGGCATTCCAACCTTTGTTCGCTTGTTTGTTTGTTTTGGAGTTTTGTAACAATGTAGCATCTTCCTTTAGTGATGGTGAAAAAAGGCATCTTTCCTGTACCTGTTAGTGTGAAGTGGCACAACTCACAACCTTCAGGGTCAGGCTAATCTGAAGTTCTTTTTCCTGACCCATTTGGAACTATTGACTCAGTATCCAGAAATGAGATTCAATCCTGAGACTTCTGCTAGAACTTTGGATTTATGGATAAAGAGGTATTCTTTTAAGTGTGTGTGTGTGTGTGTGTGTGTGTGTGTGTGTGTGTGTGTGTGTGGTATGTATATGTGGTATGTTCATGTGTAAGGATTCTGGTACAAGCATTCCACAGTGCATGTAGAGGTCAGGTGTTAGTACTTGACTCATCACTCCTTTTTATGCCACTCTAGTTATTCTGTGACAATCCAGGCATTCTCCTATCTCAGTTTTCCGTCTTGCTTTAAGAGCATAAAGATTGTAGACACCTGAATATACATGGGTTTAGGAGGTTTGAACTCAGGTCCCCACCTTCAATAACAACTGTTTTACCCATTAAACCATCTCTTCAACTGCCCGGAGTTACTCTTTATCACTAGGTTTGCTGGAAGTTAGGCGCTGCTTGCCATCCTTGAGTCTCCTTGAGAATAAAGCCAATCCAAAGAAAAGCAGAGCCAAGAGCCGGAGAAGAAGCAGATTTAAACACATGTCTAACAGTGCATAAAGGCATCTTTGTGCTCAGTTCTCTAATGTATGAATTGATAAATTCTGCTTTTATTTCAGTTAGTTTGGATTTTTTGTTCCCTGCCACTGTATACATAAATGCTGTATACATAAATCCTTTCAGTTAAGTCCTCAAGTACATCCTGAATCAGATGCCATTAGTGTCCCCATTTTCCTGAGAAAAAGACTGGAGACTTTGAAAGGACGCTCAAACTGTTTGGTCAATAACACATAGCTGACAAATAGTAGACTTGAAATGAAATATGACAATATCTCATTACGCAGATTTAAAATTCATCAGACTATTTAAAAAATATTTACTGTCTGGAATTACTAAACTCTGCATTTGAAAAAGATTGAAAGGAAATGAATGTTCTAGAAACTCACTCTAATGATCTTTTTACTAGAAAAGCATAGCCCCAGAGGACTACATGAATAACTAGCCCATTGATAACTTCCCATAACTAGACGTCTTTGAACACAGTTCATTACAGAACCCATCTTAATTCAGTCCATGCTATAATAGGTTGCAGGTTTACGGTTACAGCCATAGGTAATTTACTGAGGTCAAAGCCAGCAAAAGGTAAACTTGGGAAATAAAATCCTTTTCAGTTTCATAGTTCTCCTCCAGTGTTTTTCTATTTCCCAACAGTGATAACCTTCTCAAGTACTTTTTTTTTTCCTGGAACCAATTAAAAGTTCTTTAATAAAAAAACACAGTATCTTGCACATTAAAATTTTCATATTTATAATGATAAGCTACCTTTGGACCTTAAGTCATCTAGTTTAAACCCACAGGAATGACCTATTGATTCTGAAACTCTGTGATGAAGGAAGGCAGACTCTAGAGTTCTGTAGTCATAGCACTAACCCCAAGTACTCATGAGTCTAAATCTTATGAGTACTAAATCTAAATCTGTGTTGCTGCTGGGCTTGAAAACAGCCACACCAACCAAAACAATCATTATAGGGTGACATTCCCTTAAACCCGATGGCATGTTATGCTTTGACTAATAACATGTCCCCACAGATTTATGTGTTGAAGGTTTGGTCCCCAGATGGCGGTACGATTTGGCAAGAAGGCAGAGACTATGGAAGGTAGGGCCTACCTGGATAACAGTCTCTAAGGACATGCCTCGCAAGGCTTTCTTGTCCCTGGCCCCTCCCTAACTCTCTCCTTGATACCTGGCACCTCTTCTCCATTAAAAACTCTCCTCCATGATGTTTTATCTGAACAAAGGCATGTGGCCAAAGTAGCCAGGCAACCCTGGACTGAATAGTCTAAAACCAAGAACTGAAGTAAGATTTTTTCCATTTTAAATGACCTATCTCAAGTATTCTGTGGCAGAGACAAAGAGGCATAACATGCTGTAATGTTGTTGTTCCTGGAGTAACAAAGAGCTTAGGCGGGGGATGAGAAGAGACTATCACCAACACTAGGGAAAGGCAAAACAGAGAGAGAACTTTGTAGAGAGGTGCCGTTCTCTGAACGAAAGTTCTATCAGCTGAAGGGAGGACAAAACACTGCCACTGCCAACATGTTTCTGTGAGTGGTCTACGCTGCCCCAGCTCCCCTTCTCTCCATCCTGCTGCTGTTACACTTACAGGAGAAATTGCTAATTTGCCCTCTCAGCAGATTTGGGGCTCATCTGCCACACTGAATCTTCAGCTCTGCTTGCTCTGAGTGAAGTCAGTGGGAACAAGAGAAAACTCAAATCTCGTCTTCCTCTCCAGTGTCTGTAGGGAAAAATCTTACTGCCCAAAAGTGTCCCTTCTCCATAGGAAAATTCTGATTTTTTTCACCCTGCAATAAAACCAGAAACATTAATAAAACATATCCATAAGAACATTTTTATGGGCCTAGAAAGATGGCTCAGCAGTTAACAGCATTTACTGCTCTTGCAGAGGACCCTGGTTCAGTCCCTAGCACCTACATGATGGCTCATAAATGGCCATAAGTGCAATTCCAGAAGATCTGATGCCCACTTAGGATCTCCTTGGGAGTAGGCACACAGGAGATGCATAGACATACATGCAGGCAAAACATTCATACCTGTAAAAATAAAGTCAGTCTAAAATATTTTTTGAAGTTTTTTAAAAAAATTATTTAAAGTAAATATGTATTTGCTTATTCATTTAACACACATTTCCCATTCCTCCTTTCCAGGAGATACTATGAACGGTACAGCACTGAAGGACATGAAAGTAAGGAACTCTGCTCTTTGTGCTTACTGTATTCAAAACATATTTATTGAGCAATTAAAAGCAAAGCTCGAGCAAAGCTGTCACCCTTGCCAAGTTTGCATCCTAGTGAGAAAGATCAGGTATGAAAGGAAGTCTTGTCAAAGTAAGGTAACTTCGGAAATGATAAGAAAATAAAGACGAATAATGGGTTAAGTAACCTGGAAGAGGTGGATGAGTCCAGGTGTAGGTAGTAAATGAAGGCGGCTCTAGGAAAGCTTAAGGAATTGTCTTGTGACAGATTTTTATTGCTACAAATTCTAGCTCTCTCCCCAGCAATCGTACGTGAAACGCTGTCTGTAGGAATGGTCTCCTCTCCTGTCATGTGAACATTGAGGTTGCCCGTTTTATTTTTAAAATGTTTACGTTCGAGCATTTTTCAAACTTGCAGCTAATTTCAGTAGCAGCAGCAAAGAAAGACTGACCCACAGGTAGCTCCTTCTGAGATGTCTAAGTTACCCATAGACAGCCACCAGTACCAGCAAATTAGCACTGACAGGAGGGTACTACCCGTGAGATTGGAGAGATGGGTCACTGAGGAAAGGTGCGCGCTGCTCTTGCAGAGGACCTGAGTTCAGTTCCCAGCACCTGTGTCAGGTGGCTCACAACTTCACTTCAGCTCCAGGAGACTGAATGCCCTCTCTGACTTCTGTGGGTGCTGTGTTCACGTGTGCATACCCACTCCGACCCAAACACATAAAATTAAAAATAAAATAATTATTTAAAGATGCTATTTAAACTACATTTTACTCATTTTTTTTTTCAGGTCCAGCATCTTATTCAGGATGCCATGATTCCACTTGCTTCTTAGCTTCTGCTAACAGTTCTTTGGTTTGTACTTGTCTTTAAATGACTGAAATATTGAGAAACACTGACCGGAAGTTTTACCTATTGTCTCTCCGCTTGATTTCATATTTTCTCAAAATTATGTTAAGGTGAGGATCTGTATTTGGTAAGAATATCACAGAAATAAGGAATAAAAGTAGGAGCAGGCATGGTAGAAAAGAGCATGGCTTTTCTTTGAGAAATGTAAGCTAGCAGCACTGTGCACCCTTCCTCTAGCTGTATACACAAAGAGCATGAACTCTGCACCCACAGAGATGTCTGTGATTCCACATTCTCTGCAGCATCACTCACGGCAGTCACAGGGTGTCGATTGCCAACAAGACAGGATCTAGACTCACCAAGGAGACAAACCTCTGGGTGTGTCTGTGAGGGATTTTCTAGGTTAGTTTCATTGCAGTAGAAAGACTCAGCCCAACTGCCAGGCTGAAAGATGCAAGAGTTGAGCAGCAACATTCCTCTCTCTTTCTTTCTCTCTCTCTCTCTTTCTCTCTGCTTCTGAACTGTGGCTGCAATGTAACCAGCTACTACCTCAAGACCCTAATGTCATGTTTTCTCCCCCATGGTACACAATCGCCTAGAATGGGTGAGCCAAAAACCTTCCTTCCTTACGTTGCTTTTGTTATGCATTTTGTCACATGTGTCTTGTGTGTGAAATAACTTATGCAATATGAGGATAACCTAAGTGTCCATTTAAGAATTCATACACAGACACACACACACACACACACACACACATATGTATGTATGTATAAAATCACAGAAGTGACCATGTTCTTTGCATCAACACAGGTTGCAGGCATTAAGCTATGTGAAATAAGCCAGATACAGAAAGACAAATATCTTGTAATTTTATTTTATATGCACAAACATAAGCAAGTCAATCACATAGAAATACAGTCAGAGGTGGTTACAAGAATAGATAGATTTAAGGCCACATAGATACAGTTATATAGGCTAAATGTGGAAATGTAATGTACACCATGAGGCCTGATGTCAATAGCATTGTGTTTAACAATGGAAATGGGCCAAGAAAGCATATTTTAGGTGCTCTTTTCACAGTACATTAAAAGGGAAAATATGCAAAGTGATGGATAAGCTAAGTTGCCTGACTGTCTTAATCATTTTACTTTGTATATGAATGTCAAAACATTGCATTTAAGAGCACAGATAGTATATACAATTTTTAGAAATGAGCAACACAGCAATCATACTGTCTCGAGCTTTTCTCCAAGTATGATATGCTAGGCTTATAGTATTCATTTATGTATTTGTGATGTGACCTTGATCACTTTGCAAACCATCGCACAGAGAAAATAGCCCAACATTCTGGTACCACAAGATGCACATGGCTATCCTTCAGCTTCTGTCTGTCTCCTGTCTCTGGCCTCAGTCTTGAATTCTTTCACTGCTCCTATGAGCCATGGTTTCCATCACTGGGGAACGGCATTTAAATCAACAACATGTGCACTGCTATTGTGATGCCATTGGCTCTGAGCCTCTAAGTAGACAGAACTAAGAGAGGCATTATAGATCTAACCCATTGTGTCAACTTGTTGAGGGCTGGCCTGGTGCTATGTATTCTAATGTTAAGTAGTCACTGCAATGATCCTGTCCCTGCTCAGAAGAGCACATTCTCATGTAAACCTATCCTTGTTGTGTAAACCTGCCTATGTCATTATATATGATTAGTTGATTAAATAGCCTATACCTGGGCAGGGCAGAATGAGGTAGACACGGCTAAGGTTCCCAGGCTTTTCAGGACAGAAAATCATGAGAAACTAATGGATGGACCAGGAAGAGGGAAGGAGAGGGAAGGTCACGATGGGTTAGTATGGAGACAAAAAAACAAACAAGTGGGCAAAGAGGAAGGAATCCAATAATGGCATGAAAAGGTCCAGATAAAGCATACAAGCAAGTACCATGGGATTATGAATGGAAGGAAGACCCGAAGAGAAGGATTAAGGTGGATGGCATTGGATGGAAACTGGGAGGTGGATGGTCAGGATATGGTCAGGTGAAATATCTGCCTGGCCCAAGGTAAATAAGGCAATTATAAAATCTAACAGGTGTCTGTGTAGTATTATTTGTGATAGCAGGTTAGATATACCGCTAGGATAATCTTAGGGCTAATAATAAAGAATATATAGCCCAACACACTTTTTTTTTTAACTACAATATCAACTGTATACAAACTAGAGACACCTTAGAAGAGGGAACCTCCATTGAGGATGTGTCTCCATATCCATCATATTGGCCTATAGGCAAGTCTGTGAAGGTTTTTTTTTTTTTTTTTTTTTTTTTTTGGTTGCTGATTGACATAGGAGGGACCATTCTATGGTGGTCAGTGCCATCCTTAAGCAAGTAGTCCCCCATTGTGGAAACAATCAGGTTGCACAAGTCACGGAATACAAGTGAGTAAAAAATATTCCTCCATGATGTCTGCTTCAGTTCCTGGCTCCACGCTCCTGTCTTGGCTTTCTTTGATGACAGACTGTGACTTGTAAGATGAAATAAAGGGTTTCCTCACCAAGTTGCTTTTAGTCTTGGTGTTTGTCCCCACAACAGAAAAGTAACTAGGACACTCGCTCATGTATACATATGTATAATTATGCAACTATCTACTGTTTATCTATCTTTTGTATCTTTTCATAGGGAGTTTCAATATGATATATATGTATCATGTCTAAGGCTTACTACATATTCTAAGTATGTCTGTTCACCAAGATACATGGGGTTGAATGTTTTTCTTGCTCTGTTATCTGTTCCCTATCTGGGTTGATTGATTGTTTGTTCACAGCTCTTCTGGAAAAGTCACATCTCATAACATGTGGCAAGTCATGTATGCTAATAACTCATATTCCACATCCAATCCAACACTTCAGTATTTGCCTTAGTTTTTGTGCCTCCATTATTGATAAATTCTTTCTCTTATAGAGGGAACCCACTTTTTATTATCTACAGTATTTTTTACCTATTTTTTTTATTCTATTTCAGTGTGCTCTGAAGGACTAGGCCCTTTTCAGAAAAAAAAAGTGTTTACTGACAGTATTACAGAATTTATGCATGGATAGCTCATTGCATCGTTAGCCTTGCAAAACACCGCTTTCCAAAGTCAGTTCATTCTTCTCTCTATCTTTTTACTCAGCATGAACATGTTGTTCATTACTGAAGTCAGAACACGTGTTACTATCTCTGATCCATCTTGTATTCCGGGCCTAGTTGTCTTTAACAGGCCATTATTATTTTGGCTATTAGTGAATGAAGTGTCATTATGGCTGGAGATAGGGAATTCTTATGCTGATACTGAAATGCCATCTGCACCTTGGCCCCGCCTGCCCTTTCTGATCCTTATTTTATTTTTATCCTTTCTGCCATTCCAATTAGGCATCTAATTTCTTTAATTTCTGCTTTATTCTTCCTAAATCTCTTCTACACACACACACACACACACACACACACACACACACACACACTCACACACACACAATTCTCCAACATTCTTCTTTCTTATTTTAAGGGTATCTTATTATAAACACTCATTTCGTTTTGCTTTTTAATAAAGCGATGTGCTTTGAAAATTAGGTAGAGGGGTAACTTTATATTTTCTCAATCATCTAAATTCTTTTTTTCCTCCTACAACTTTAATGCATGTTGCCTTTGAATTAGAGAAAAAAGAAACGTTAGTATAATATATTCAAGCAAAGCACGCTGTTCAAGCGTAAATGTTTAAAATGTTCCTATGTTGCCTCCATCTATTTTTCTGGCACAGAAGCAAGTATTTCAGTCCAGACCATAGACTCATATACTCTGGGCAGCGCTTGCCATTGTTAAGCTCAGATTTCCTTGAAGGCCAGCAGACCTGATTCAGTGTCTGCTGTGAAGTCAAGAAAATTGTCTTTCCATTTCCACTATTGGAAACTATGCATGGTGAGGGGAGAGAAAAAACCCTAGAAATGACTGGCTGTGTTTGGTTTGGACCAGACAGGCGAAAGTGAGGGCGCCCAGCAGGAGGTCTGCTTGAAGGGAGTCTGAAAGCCTGGCTCTCCGGCCTACCTCAGAATCTTAACTATTTCACTTTGACTGCAGCTCAGATACATAAACCAAATAGCTCTGCTTTGGCCACTCTTGAGTCAGATCAATCTCCACCTCACCAAGAGTATGAAGTTGAGAAGAACAAGGGACCAATTGAGCATCTGAACTCCAGCTGTTAATTTTGGCCTTTGGGGACATACAAAAAAGGGCTTCTCAGTGTTTGCTTAATCATGTTTCATTAGTACTTTGTTTCTAGTAAAGGGAAAGGTCTTTTCTATTGTCAATACGAAAAATGTGTACCCACCACTGACAACTTTTAAATTGGGGGTTTTTCAAATTGCCTTTATAGAAAGAAAATCCTTATCCAGACCACTCATGCCAGTGAATCCTGACAAAGACTGATTTATTTGGAATATTTAGGAAGCCAATTCCATTTCTGGTCATCCATTTAAAAGATCTTTTTGTGTTCCTAATGCAGTGTTCCAAAACTTAATGGTTTATCTACATTCAGAAAGATTAACAAGTTAAAAAGTGCATCTTGAGGAAAAGCAAAAGTGGCTTTAAACATCATAAAATTTAAACCAGATCTGGAAATACCACATTCTTATGCACTTTCATCAGGAACAGAGAAAATTCTTTGGATAGAAAAATGTTATATGAAATACCCAAGCTAGCCAGGTTAAGAGTGTGGGAAATCAGGAAAGCAAGTTACTGACATATTACCTGCTCTCTACTGTTGCTCTGCATCTCAAGCCTTGATATTGTCAAGTTTCCTACTCAGAAACCTGTTTAAGATACCTATATAATCCTGGTGTGTATGTTTGTGTGTGCGCGTGCGCGTGTGTGCAGAAACACCTGTGAGACATTAAACTACAATCACAAGACCCTATCCCCTTTATCCTTTGACTAAATCTAGATCTGTAATCTGCTTTTCCAATGGCTGCTCTTAAGAAACAATGTCCTAGACAGGCAGACTTCAAGGAGGTCCTGGAGTCACCCAACACACTCATTCTACCAACAAAACTGTTGAGGCCATAAACTTGCTTTTACTCATTTGAAACCTATTAATAAAAATGCATCCTTCATGTGGTAGGCACTGGGCTACAGTGGCAGATAAGACAGCATAGATTTTACCTTTATAGTCTAGTAGGTAGACTGGGTCAGTGGCGGAAACAATGGAAGCAGAATCTGGTTATTTCTTGAATCATTTCAGTTTTGACTTGGTTTTAATTGTCATTATAACTCAGTAATGTTAATGGAAAGAACATAATATCAGTGAAGTGTTTAAAGACTGGGTGCTGGGGAGATGGCTGAGGGGTGAAGACTCGAAACTGCTCTTGCATTCAGTCCCTCGAACCCATGGCAGTTGGTCTACAACCTCCTGTAACTCTAGCTCCAGGGGATCTGATGCCCTCTTCTGTGCCTCTACAGGTACATACACACAGACACAACCCCCATAATACATATGCACATAATAAACAATAAAATACAATCTTTTTTAATGTAGAGACTTGAGGAATATGGTTGAAGTAAATTTTATGAGGAAAGGGTGGTGGCTGTTTGCCTTTTTAAATTTTTTTTTAATATTAGTTACAGTTTATTAACTTTGTATCCCAGCTGTATCCCACTCCCTCATTCCCTCCCAAACCCTCCCTCATCTCTTCCCTGCCCCTTTCCAAGTCCACTGATTGGGGAGGACCTCCTCCCCTTTCATTTGATCCTGGTTTATCAAGTATCTTTAGGACTGGCTGCAAAGTCCTCCTCTGTGGCCTAGCAGGGCTGTTCCTCCCTTGGGGGGTAGGGAGGTCAAAGAACCTGCCATTGAGTTCCTGTTAGAAATAGTCCTTGTTCCCCTTACTACGGGAAACCGATTGGTTACTGAGCTACCACGGGCCACATCAGAGCAGAGGTTCTAGGTTATATCCATTCATGGTCCTTGGTTAGAGAAACAGTCTCACAAAAGACCCCTGTGCCCAGATATATTTGGTCCTTGTAGAGCTCCTGTCCTTTCTAGGTCATACTAACTCCCCCTTCTTTCATTTGATTCCCTGCACTCTGCAGAAGGTTTGGTTATGAGTCTCAGTATCTGCTTTAGTACACTGCTAGGCAGACTTTGGTACACTGTGGTAGGCTCCTATCCTGTTACTTGTTTTTTCCTACATCCAATGTCCATCCCATTTGTCTTTTTAAGTGAGGATTGATATCTTACACTTCGTCCTCTTTCTTGTTTGTCTTCTTTAGGTGTATAGATTTCAGTCTTGGATCCTCCCGGCTGTCTGCCTTTTACTTTACAAATAACTTAATAATTTCATGAATAAAATATATTGATTTTAAGTGCTAAAGAAGGGCTCATTTTCATATTTTTCTGGAGTTTTTACAAAACCTCTTACAACTTCAGTAGTTAGAATTCCTTTCCTTCTTTCTCCATTGTAAAGTTCGGAGGTTACATTGACATGTAGCAACTGGAAATCAATGGTCTCTTAACCATTTCCCACTTCTAGAACCCACAGTGGGTCCAAACTAGCATGGCGTTTAAGTTCTACCCAGCTTGCCTCTGCGTATGCTAAGTAAGGCAAGCTTGGACAACATTATCAAACTGTATTACTTTATTTCACATTGGCGGGGAAAATAATACAGCACTGATATGATACTGAGAAGAGTTCCACCCAGCTTTCCTGGAAGTTGATGTGTTCGACACGGACTTTAAGAGCAAAGAAAACTTCAAGGTGAAGACCTGGATATATTAAACCTCTAAGATATGCCAGGACAGGGTTCCTGTGCAAAAGCTGACAGTTTGGAGATTAATTTAAATCCCAGGGCCAGTAGGTGGTCTCACTGATGCTACATTTGAAATCTGAACTACAGTAAACCTCTGCTATCAAGATCGCCAGCACAATTCCTTTGTGAACATGAAAGATTAACTGGGTCAGATTCCATTGTGTGAATGAAGAGAGAATCACAATGACATAATTTTCCAGTGAATTAAAAAAAAATAGTTAAAGAATTTTATAGTGAATTATTAGTTTTAATATCCACCATTTCAGTTGTAGACTTCTCTGGATGTGCTCCATGTGAATTTCCCAGGCATACTAATAACAGTATTAACATTTGATTTCATATTAACTTAATAGATGATACAATATATTAAAATAAATATTAGACTTCAAATTGCTTCATTCATTCCAATTAGATTTTCACTTATATTTGGATAGACTTTGGATGGAATTTCATACAAAATTTTAAGAAGAGCAAAATCATGAGAAATTATGTCATTGGATGTTGAAAAGTTTGCATGTTTATTCAGATCTTCTTAACCTTGCCAGGCTGCTAGAAGTGGTATGGAAATTGTTCATGAACAGGCTTTCTTATTAGATTCTGGCACCTTTACATCAGTCCCAGCCAGAACCCTGAGGAGTAAAGGCAAAGTTGGAACACATTTATCTAAATACTTCAGAGTCTCCAATGAGACTACTTTTCAAAGCTAAAAGAGGGTCATGGGGATCTTTTTTTTTTTTTTTTTTTTTTAGCTTCTTCTTCAACAAAGGCTCTCATTATCCAAATTCATTATGGGAAAAAAATGCTATCTCTAAAAGTATGCGTTATTTGTAGAATGGCTGTAAGGGGGGAAAAGGAAAATAAGACAAAACAAAAAAGTCCTTGGTTGAGTTTCAGGTCCAGAAAACAATCTTGTTAAACACTTCGGCCATCCAAGTGCAATTTAAAGATCCCATGGCAATTTTCAAAAGGAATAAGGATTAGTCCCAAATCCTGGCCAATATCAATAAAACTGCTTCTAATTTCCACAGTCCCATTGAGCTACTGTCAAGAACCTAATGGCTTTCTCCATTAGCACACGTAGTTTGTCACTGTGAGTGTTTAACTCATTACTTTGTAAAGCACTTTAAAGTACTTTAAAATACCCCAAGTATAAAAACTGCTCTTTCAAAACAATGCCATGCTGTTCTGCACCACAGCAGAATAACCTACCTTGCCCACCTGAAATAACACTAATGATTCCTGAACTTGGGACCTTATAAAAAGCCTTTTCTTCCTCCACCAATTTCAAATAAAATGCATGGCACCATATAGAGTGCTTACAACCCATATCTAATTAACATGCTAGAGCTTAGACACGGGTTTTGGAAATGGCTATGACTGGCATCAGTCACTTCCTTGACTATATACATACTGAAATCAGGATTGAGTTTTAGTTTATCTCTCCAAGAGCCAGTCATAATGTCTTTAAACACAGACATTACACAGATATTGGGCATATAATTGTCAACCTTTCCAATACCTTTTTTACTAACCTACCTACCTACCTATGTATCTAGCTACCTATCTACCTTCTTACCTACTTATTTACCGACCTATCATGTATCTGTCTTTTATACATGATAATCCTGAATGAGGAACCAAGGTTAAAGAGATAAATTTCAAGAGATGAAAGTCAGTAAAAACTAAGATGTTCCCCGGAGTTCTAACAATAAGGTTGAAAAGTAGTAATATAATGAAATACATGAAGCCCTACATAGAGAGTTTCATGGGAATGCATGGATCCCTTGATGACAGACATCTGGGGTGCATCCTGATGAAGAATATATGATAGCAAGAACAAGCAGAAAAAAGGCATCCCGCATAGAGAAATAGGACTAAACCAAAGCTGGCTGTGCGGAGAATTCTAAGTACTTAGTATAATCATAGCAGTATTCTCTATGAGTGTGGGACCACCCCAGGGTCCTAGGGGATTGTTTAAAAATTTGATGGGGATTTTTCTTGTAACAATGACTGATAGGCACCACTGACCTAGAAATGATGAAGGGCCAAGGGACACTAGTGTTTTACAATCCTGTGTAATGAAAAAGTTCCTCAAGTTCGAGTGGGGATGAGTTTGGAACATCTCTCCAAGGCGGTGTGTCAATGAAAAGCCTGTTTATGGCTGACTTGGCGTAGAGCCTAACTCATAATACATATAATGCAATATGGTTCTGTACAGTTTTAATATACACTGAATTTTCCAGGAATGCAACTATTGTGTGAATCAAGTTAAGAGTGTACCTTACACTATTGGGAACTTTGTCAAGAGTCATTCACCATTCTAGAAAATAATATCAATGATGCAGTTTAGCCATCTGTACCTGTCAAGATGACTCTGTTTTTAAGCCCATGTATCTTACAATGCCATAAAGTCCCCAGTACCAATGTGTTCAAGCATTTTATGCTGTTACACAGATATTTTTCTTTAATTATTCTTAGAATGTTTCAAATTTAATAATAAGAGGGATTATTTTACTTCTGAGTTGAATTTCAGAATAATAAAAATTCATTATTCTGTGTATGCATGTGTCTACAATAAGGACTTTAAGAGTGTAGGATCTGGTATTATAGAATCTATTTCCACACCATCCAAGTTTTAAGCATGAACCTCTAATTTCTGTCTCCACTTCTAAGAGTCTAAGTGATTTAATACTTTCTGGAAAAATAAATGAGCTAAACCATATTAGGAGACCACTTATTTTTCCCTGCATGAAACATTTTAATGTGACTTTATACTTATATTTGCCAGCAATATAATAGGTCTATCTAATCTCAAGACCCGAATGGATAAATTCAAGAGCTGCTTTTATTTTAACTTCGCTAATTGGTTCCTCAAAATAAATCAGAGATGGCACCAATAAAATCAACAAAGTAGGATTTATTAATCACCCACTCCATGCTAGGTACTACGGTAAAAGTATTTGCCCTATTTAATCTTCTGGTTTCAATGTTTTACTTCTAAGGTAAAACCAAAAACAAAAACACTTTTATTAACACATTGTAGATGAGCAAAGAGGAGTAAGTAACAGCTGGTTCTTCATAAACTTTAAGTGGTAGACGAGGGATCCAAGACCGCGTGTGTCTGGGGTCCAGAGCTCATAGTCCTTCACTACAACAAACTTTGCACGTGTAAAGATTGTTTCTCTCACTTTGTTCCTCTTGTATACCACATTTTGGACAAAGGAGGTTTCAAACCAGCAAACTTCAGGCATTTGGCTGAAATCTATTTCTATTTGAAGCTGTTGGGAAAAATGGCTAAGAAAGACAATTTGAGTAAAGGCCCGTGGGTTACTGTATTAGTTACCTTTCTATTGCCGTAATAAAACACGATGCTTTTAAGAACTCATAGATGAAATAATTTATTTGGAGTTTATGGTTCCAGAGAGGTGGGAGTTCATTACAGACAGGAAGTGTGGCAAAAAGAGGCAGCTATGGTGGCTGGTACAGAGCTCTGAGGGTTTACATCCTTTACCATAATCATGAGGTGTAGATAGCGGTAGGAGGATTTTACCTCCGAAAACCCATCCCCAGTGGAATACTTCCTCTGGCAAGGCTGCACTTCCCAAACCTCCCATTGGAAACCAAGGACTTAAGTAGAGAATCCTAAGGGGGACATTCTCATTTAAGCCACCACAGTACCGTGTGCCATATGCTATATCACTATATAGCTTTATGACAAAAGAGCAAGACCACGGGCCTCTTCATGAAATGTAATAACAGCAAAACAGCTAGGAACATATTCATGCTGAGTTCATCCACAGAAAACTAATAACTCTGTAAGTCTGGATTAAATAGATTTTATTAGCCTAGCTGGCACCACACAGATCGGCTGAAATAGGGAATTTAATAATGATAAGTTAAAGAGGAGTTTGGTTCCCACTAGAATATCTTGAGACAAAATTACTTTTCGTTTCATTATATTAAAAATTAAAAGAAAAAAGTCATGACAATGAACTCTTCATTGTGTGAAGTGACAGAGCCCTTTATGGTGTAGGCAAAGGGTCCATCCCATTGTCACTACGGTATACATACATCTTTCCCCAGATACATAGCATTAAGATTTTAAGGAAGCTATGAAACAGATTGCGCTGAAGAGATTGCTCAGTGGTGAAGAGAATTCACTGTTCTTGTAGATGAACCATCTTTGATTCCCAGTACCCATAACTCACAACTATACATAACACCAGTTCCAGGGGGATCCAATGTCCTCTTCTGAACTTCATGGGCCCTGGGCATGTATGTGGTTGGTGCACTTACATACATGCAGTCAAAACACTCATAAATATAACATAAACATCTAAATAAAAACCACCACCCATGCTTTATAATATAGCATTTGTAGATAGTATTTGCTTTGATGTACAAAAATAAGTGCCTGCTCAGCTTTTTTTGATTTGTTCTTCTCTTTCTTTCTTTTCTTCTTTCTTTCTTTCTTTCTTTCTTTCTTTCTTTCTTTCTTTCTTTC
>NW_026585504.1:28182308-28196456 GCF_907164565.1 Psammomys obesus | reverse complement strand
TTCTTTCTTTCTTTCTTTCTTTCTTTCTTTCTTTCTTTCTTTCTTTCTTTCTTTCTTCTTTTTTTCTCATTACCAACATCATCCAATCATCCATGAATGAAAACTACTAAGTTGAAAAATATCTTTGAAAGTTATCTTTGGAATCAGCGAGACATAGATCGAGATTCTGAGTATGGGCGGGAGGCCTGGAGAGAGCTGGTTTTGTTGTTTTTCTCTGTAGCCTTTGTTTCCCTGAAAAGGATGATGCTGAATATTCAGGAGAAACACTCCAGGCAGATATCCACAAATATGTCATATCACAGAGAGAGATGTTGTCAGCCCATTTTTGCTTCTGCAGGAGATTAGGGCTCCACAAAGTAGAAAGAACAGGATGTATTTGCTTGTTGTGCTTATTTGCTTCTCTGTGGCTATGCTAAAACACTGACATAAACCAATTTGTAGAGGAAAGGGTTTATTTCATTTTTCAGGTTATAGTTCATCTCTGAGGAAAGATAGAGCAGGAGCTCAAGCCAGGGACCTAGACGCAGGGACAGAAACAAAGACCATAGAGGGATGATGCTTAGTGGTTTGCTCCAGACTCACATGCAGCCACCCGCCTGGGGGTGGAACCACCACAGTGTGCTGGGCCCTCCTCCATCAAGAAAATGTCCCCCACAGACATTCCCACAGGCTAGTCTGATGAGGACAATTCCTCATTTGAGATTCCCTTTTTCTAGGTGTCTCTAGTTTGTGCCAAGTTGGCAAAAACTGACCTGCACAATCACTAAGAGCACCAGCACCTGACAAAGACCTAGGAGCTGTGTCATCCCAGGAGGGAAGGAAGAAGAAGAAAGTACAGGAGAAGGAGAGAGAGGTAGAAGGGAAAGGACACAACTTGCCTTCACAAGACTGCTCCTCTGACAGCAATTGCGCTCCCATCTTATGGCATCATCTCATCCCTGAGGGCCCTGCCCCAACAACCTAAAGTGGAAAATTCCAGGAAAAAAAAATCCCGAGTTTTAAACTGCTTGCCATACCTGAGCTCTCATTTCTTCCCTCTCCATCCTAGCTGGCGTATGAATCATCCTTTTGTTCTGCATATCCACACAATATATACCACCCGCCTATTAATCACTCACTTATCTTAGTGATTGCTTCAAGGGTCATAGGATTGTAAAGTTTGATTGTGCAGGTTAGTTAAGTCCTTCTCTGAGCTTTCTCCTGTGCTCTCCTTCTCTCATGCACCTCTTGAAGGGCATCCCCTCATAATGGTTCCACCATTGCTTCAGTTTCATGATGAATGAAGCCTACCGACGCATCACTTCTCCTGGTTATTTGGCCTAGCCATTTTTTAATGCTCCTGAATTTGATATTTTCCTTCTGTGTGTTCATTTTTCCTTAGAGTCATTATTTTATGTAAATACTCTACTTTGCGATCCATTGCCACCACCCTCCATCTCACTTTGATGACAATAAATTACCTTCCATGCAGATTCGGCCACCTCCAGTTTCTATTCCCTATTAAATTTCATGGCATGATGCCAGGGTAGAGTTCTCCAAAAAGCATTTCTCCAGGGAAACATTAGAGGCTGACCTGATAATCCAAACTATGATCTTAGAATAAAATTTTAACTTTTAAATTATTTTATGATATGAAACTATTGACAAACCTTAAAAGTTTTCAACACAATGTTTTGTTTGGTTTTTTCTCTAAAAATGTTCTTTTCTGTAATAAGATTGGTGGAAAAGTCTGAAATGAGAGAACTTTAGATTTTAAGAATGTTTCTTTTTCAGGGCCTGCCTAGTCTTACTCTTGGCATTTACAGTTTTGATTTATGATAGGGTTGGAATTTACTCTCCGACACAGGGATGATCCAGACTCTTTATTCTAGAAGACTTTACATTGAAGACCAAGAAGCCTTTCTTTCCAGTAAGAGGACATCTGCTAACACTTAAATGCAGAAAGGTAAATTCTTTTGCATTGCAACTGATTCTAATGTTCCAGTCTATATAAAACCAGCCAAGAATCTAACTACTCATTGACTTTCATGGGTTTAACAGCCTATAAAGCAAAAAACGTAAAATACCTAATGAATTCACACTGATTTAGTAATGTGATATATGATTTGGTGAGATGGTATGTTCGAATATTATCAGATTTGGTGCTAAGAGATTTGGGTTTAAGCCTCAGCTTTAGATGCAGTTTCATTTAGTTGCAGAAGTGGAAGGATGACGATAGCATATTACACAATTTGCCGGCGAAAATTTTATATATAATTACTAATCTTATGTAGCTAACTCACCTCTTAAGTCACATCAGTGGTTTATAAATTCTCTTTGTTAATATTGAACTTTTTCTTAAATATAGGGGGAATGATAAGGTAAATAGCTTTATGTGCAATTTTATAATTTTATTATTTAGATACTTTATATGGGATAAAAATGAAAAAAAATCTTTCATTTGTTTTAGTAAATTGGCATAGCTCTCATCTCTAAGTGTAGCCTATAGCTACACTTGGGCTATAAGAGGTAATAAAACAATGTGTGCACTGATTAGTTTGTCAACTTGACATGACCTAGAATCACTTGGAAAGAGAGATTAATGAGGAGTTACGTTGATCAGGTTGGCCTGTAGAGGATTGTTATAACTGATGTAGGAAGACCCAACCTATCATAGATAGCACCATTCCCCAGGCTAGGGCAAAGAAAAAGCTGAGAGCAAGCAAGCAAGCAAGGACCCATGAGTTCTCTCTCTCCCCTCTTGATTATGGAAGTGATGTTTTTCTCCTGCCTTGATTTCCCCAAGATGATGAATTGTAAGCTGAAGCTCTAAGTCAAATAAGCCCTTTCCTCCCTAAGTTGCCTTTGGTCATGGTATTTTATCACAGCAATGAAAATAAAAATAGAAAAATGTGTTTGCTGGCTGCTGAAACGGAGGTTAAGGAAAAAAAAAATCATAGCTGAATGGGGGGAGCAGTAAAAACTCTATGGAAAAGAAATAAAGACAGGTAGAAAAAATGGACCAAAAGATGAAAATGAACCCACTGTTCTGAGAGCAGCCCCTGGAGAAGCCTTTTTTTCTCAGTAGGGACTGACTAAGCTCTGCTTCCCACAGGCACCAATGCCCAGCTCATCCTTGCTGGCTGGCTGGCCTCCCTCTCAAAGTCATGTTTAGTTCTCATCTTGCTAGTGTCTCTTGCCTCCTGTCTTCTTTGCTCTGCCTCTCACCTGTCCTGCCTCTCTCTTCTCTCTAATTGCATGCACATGTGAGTCCTCACACTTAGTGATGGGACCCCACACAGTCTAGAAAGACAAGGAAAACCCTTGAATTCAATGCAGGTCTTGTATTTTTAAGATTCACAGAGTTTATTCATTGACTAGTAGAGTTTTGTTTTACTTTGTTTGCAAGTTTCTAGACACTCCTTCTAACAACTATACTCTCCTAGACTTCCTGATTTAAATAAGAAATAGAGTTCTTTGGTTCAGGATCTTGCTACATGATATCTGAACTAGTGTATTTGGAAGAACGTATAATAGCCAGAGTTGTATAATCTTAAGTAAAGAGTTGACAAATGGTTAGGCAAATATAAAATGAGAAAAAAGTACATAAAACATATTTTGATAGGGTTCCATCATGATCCTATCAAGGAGGAATAGCTCCCAATGGGCTTTGTGATCTGAGAGCACATATCTATGCTCTTCTTTCTCAGAGTTAGGCAAAGCAGCAACTGTAGGCATAAGGTTATTGTGTAATTCAAATTCTGGTTTCTCTACCCCCATATCTGATTACAATCCTTGTTCTGAAAATTTCCTGTCTTGATATTGTGTAAACACCACTCCGTAATTGTGCGCTGATAAGCCAATAAAGCAGCTTACAGACAATCACTGAGCAGGGGAGAGAATGGAGTGGACTTACTGCCGGCCACGGGAGAAGGAGTTAGAGGAGAAAGTAAAGGATCCAGCCACTGGTAGATGTCCAGGAGGAACAAGGAGAAAGAAATCAGCAAGGAAAACTACAAATGCAAGTATCTCTGGGATGTGTGCTAGGAGGAAAGCAGATTAGCTTAGAGGGTTAAACATAGAGTAATAACCTCTCAGTTCTTGTGCTGTGAAGCTTATTATTAAACAAATATAATAGAGTCTCAACTATTTGAGTGATATACAGGTTAAGAGATAAACTGAGAAACAAACATGGTTTGCAAAATTAACTTTAACAAACAAGATAGGTAGAAAAGCTGGGTCATCATGGAGCAAAATATCCAAGTGTGTTTTCTGTTGTAGCTATAACCCATTATTCTTGTAAACTCATAAGTCAGAAGTCCATGGTGGGTCTCAGCTGGATAAAATTAAGCTGGAGCTGAATGA
Source organism: Psammomys obesus (assembly GCF_907164565.1). NCBI lineage: Eukaryota > Metazoa > Chordata > Mammalia > Rodentia > Muridae > Psammomys > Psammomys obesus. Next base: position 28,192,112 of record NW_026585504.1, on the reverse strand, counting down.
AGCCTTACGGGAGGATTTGTGTCTGAGTAAGCCCCTTTGCTTTTTTGTCTAAATCCAGTGGGAGAGGGAGTCCTCACCTGTGCTTATATTTCTCACAGTCATATGTCAAAGATGGAGCTAAGGTGATGAATCCCAGACCAGAAGCCTGAATCCCACGAAGTCATCATCTGTCTTCTTTCCTTTCTAAATGAGTGTATTTTCCAAGGAGCATCCTTACAAACCCCTATTTCTTTCTTTTTCCTATTGATTTATTTATTATTTATTATCTATCTATCTATCTATCTATCTATCTATCTATCTATCTATCTATCTAATCACTTCACAGCATGATTCCAGCCCTTCCCCCTCTCCTCCTAGTTCCAAGTTCCACCCTCATACCTCTTTCCTCCATTTCTCCCTCTCCTTCTTCTCTGAGAAGGGGAGGGTCCCAAGGGGTACCAGCCCACCCTGGCACCTCAAATTGCAGCAGGACTAAGCGCATCCTCTCCTACTGAGGCCAGAAAAGGCAGCCCAGCTAGGGGAAAGGATTCCAAAGACATGAAACAGAGTCAGAGACAGCCTCTACTCCCATTGTTAGGGGACCCACATGATGCCAAGATGCCAATCTGCTACTTATGTGTAGGAGGTCTAGAGCCAGTCCGTGCATAGTTGGTGGTTCAGTCTCTGTAAGTCTCCATGGGCCCATGTTAGTTTATTCTCTAGGTCTTCTTGTGGTGTCCTTGACCCATCTGGTTCCCTCAGCCCTTCCTCCCACTCCTACACAAGACTCCCCAAGCTCCACCAATTGTTTTGTCTGTGGGTCTCTGCATCTGTTTCTATCAACTGCTGGATGAAGCCGCTCAGAAGACAGTTATGCTAGGCTCCTGTCTGCAAGCATAGCAGAGTATCATTAATAGTGTCAGGGGTTGGCTCTTTCTCATGGGGTGGGTCTCAAGTTGGGCCAGTTATTGGTTAGCCATTCGCTCAATCTCTTCATCTTTATCCCTAAACTTCTTATAGGCGGGACAAGTTTTGGGTTGGAGATTTTATGGATGGCTTGGTGTCCCCCTCCCTCCACTGGAAGCCTCACCTGACTATAAGAGGTGGTGACTTCAGGCTCCAAATTCCTAGCTGCTAGGAGTCTCAGCTACGATCACCCCCCTAGACTCCTGTGAGCCTCCCCTGTCCTAGAGATGCTCCCCACCAATTCTCTTGCCCAGTCTTTCCCCCTTGCACTCTCCTCATGCATGATCTCCCCCATTACCCTCCCTACCCCTCTTTTCCCAGGTCCCTCTTTCCATGTACTTCAGATGTCTATTTAATTTCCCCTTCTGAATGAGATTTGAGCATCCTCCCTTGGGCCTTCCTTGGCTTCTTTGGGTCTGTGGATTGTAGCATGGTTGTCCTGTACTTTATGGCTAACATCCACTTATTTATCTGCTGGAATTCCTTAGAATAGTAGAAACATCAGAAGAGACTTTTGAAAATCGTTGCTTTATCCAAGGCTCATGTGAAAGAACATCTCAGAAGCCCTCTTCTCCTAAAAAAAAAAAAAAAAAAAAAATAACTGAAATGCTATCTTAAGGGTGCCAAGGGAGATGATAGCAATGAACACCTATGGTTTCTGCTAGGAGCTCTGAATGCCATCATTAATTCCTACAACACTTCAAATGAGCATCATCATTCCCAATTTGCATAAATCAAGGTCCTTTCTAAGAGTTCCCTAGCTTCCTCCGGAGAAAGACCTTATTCAAAGGTTTGTAGCAGGTAGTTTATTTGAGGCATGAGCCAGGGCATGAGCCTTCTGAAGGCATCAGTTGCATCCTTCCAGGCTTATGAAGTATGTTACAGAACTATGTGTCTCAAATATAAAGTGTTGGTTTCTTATGTTTGGCCTTCAATTAATCAAGATGACCCCACCAGGGATGACTCTTTTAAACTTGGAGTTGAAAGATACTAAAGTGTTCCCATCAGAACACTGTATCTAAGTCCTGGGGTGCTGGCTGGAAGGAAACTGGGAATATAAGTGGAATAATTGAATTTCACCAGCATCAATTCCAGTGAATGACAGTCAGAACTCGTAATACAAGGTAGGGCCGGAGCACACGCAATGACACACGTGTAGCCGCTTCTCCAGCCCACATGGCTATTCAATGCTAAATATCAGGGGTACTTGGTGGCAGGGCTAGGGCACCTTCTATAATTCAAATGAGTTGTCGAGAAAATATCTGTCTCTGCGGAACTTCACTCTGGGCAGTTCAGCAAGGGCCTGGCATTCATTCCTCACTAAACAAGAAGTAGGGCATTGTATGCTTTTGTGTGGTTGACGGCATGGCTCTGACTCCCATCAATCTCCAATATGGGTTTGAAAATAAATAGGGCAAATATGCAGCTCTAGGGAAGTGCCACCAAGAAGAAAAATAACATAAACTATGCGTACAGTTTCAAGCATTTCAGTAGCCACATCAAGAATGGAAAAGAAACTAGTGGAATTGACTTTCCTGTTCTACATTTTAATTTACTCGTCGCAAAGCATTACCTATCATTAAAACATGTGATCCATAAAAAAAAAAATGTTGAGGTAGTTTCTGGTCTTTGCCTGTTTTATCATATTGTCTTCAAAGCCTTCACACTTGCCATAACTCCTCAGATTAGTTGAGTTACACTTCCATGGCTCACTGGCCAGGCATGGTAAGTGTCACAAGCCGAGCAGTGAGGCTCTGCTGCTGCAGTTTTTCTCTTATGAACCTTGATAATTTGTGAACAGCGATGCTGTTTCACTTTCCTTGGGGTGGGATGGAGAAGGGAGGCTGTTGATATTACCCTCCTGTAACTTCTGTCTGTATTATTTCTCTCTGGAATAAAGAAAATGTCAAATCAGTGAGGTCCGTGCCTGAAGTGATTAGAATAGCCCTGCCCTACGTGAACCAAATATTGCAGGTTTGTTCCTTCTCACTTATCTTTAAATGGCAGAACAGGTAATTTTTTAACTTAGAAAAAGAGAAGGAAGTTTCATGCATTTTTGAATTATACCACATGGTGAGCAATCCACGGTAGTGATTCCAAAATTGAATTACTGAAGGAGGCATCCAATTCCACCTGAATTATAATATGCCAATCTGTTTGCCTCTGCTCCTTTGAAATAACATGTCATTTTTTTTGTTTTATGGGTTTATATTTCACACAGGCACACAATGTAGCATAAAAAATTCAACAAGCTATTTAACAGACATGGGTATTAATATGCAATGGCTAACCGCAGTATTTAGTGACAGATTTCCCAAGTTCAAGTCCCAAGACTTATCATTTACTGTGTGCAGCTTTCAGCCTGTTGCTTGTGTATTCTGGCTTCAGTGTTTGTTTTTCTGTAATAGGAATATCTATAAGGGGTTATGGTAAGAAATGCATAAGGTACATTGCAGCCAGTTTATAGTCAGTGTCCTGATAATGCCAGGTTTAACTTTCAATAAATGTAAAGATTGTGGTAACGATAAAGCTGGCTGAAGAGTGGAGCTTGCCTTTAACATACATGAATTCACTAATAAAGAAATTTCTGTGTGGAAGCACAGGTTACTGGGCACACCGCTAAATGACACCACACTCAGAAATGCCCCAGTAAAAGGGATGGTTTCCATCCAATCCTCTAAAACTCGTTCATAACGACCTATAGGCTCAAAGCGACCTGGTGGAAGGTATTTATTTTTTTCCCCCTTTTGTCCTTTTGTCCCTTAATCCCTACGCTGTGTTCTGATTCCCCTAACGGCTGAAATTAGCACTATAATTTCCATATTATCTCTTTTATATTACAAATGAATAAAGTGCTAGAAAAAAAAGGGGGATCTGAGGGGGGAATTACCAAAGATGAAAAAAAAAAGTATTAGGTTTCCTTATGAACAGCCTTTTCCCTCCTGCATGGACTTAAAGCTGTGGAAGGAGAATGTGTCTCTGCCGATTCAGCGCAGGGACAAATCAACAGTTCGGGGAGACAGCCCTTAGACAACCGCCTGCCATTGTCTCCCCAACCTCTTTTCACTGCCTAGTGTAAATCAAGTGGTTTGAGTACGACCATTTTTGCTCACAAATGTTCTAGCTTGCACAGTGGGATCAATAATAAGAGGTAGGCCTTATTGAATACTGCCCGAGGGGACAGGTATGATGCTATGAATCTCATATGCAGGAATTCATTTATACAAACTACTGAGATGCATAAGAGATTCAGAACCTGAAAGCACAAACACTAGTAAGTAGCCACAGGTTATTAGTAAGTGTGGGAGTCAGGATGACCACACCCAGTAGCAGCATCTGTCATAAAGGCAACCCAACACTGGCGTACTCTGCCAACAAATTCCATCACTTCTACTGTTTAAACATATTTCCAGCCCAAACATTTTTCTCCATCTTCCCCAGTACCTCCTTCTCTTGTCTAGAGAGTTAAACCGGCTCCCAGTGGCTATCTACTTTCATTTTTATCCCTTCTCCAGCCTTCCCCTCCCCCACAGTTACGCCACACAATGACCAAGTAGAATTTCAAAATAGAAGCCCAACTTTCCTCAATCCTTTTCCAGTGTAGAAAGCCTTCCACTAGCTTCTCCACCCCACTTAGGGTAAATCCAAAGTCCTTCCTGTGGTCTTTTAGCCCACACATAGCTGGATGCTCTATACTCCTTTGCCTTAGCCACCCTGCTCTCCTCCTCCATTAGACTGTTCTTGCTTTCTCTAAGAATGTAAGGCTCATTCTTTTCTTAGAGACATACCTGTTGGTCCCTCTGTTTGGCACACTGATTTCTCCATTCTTCATGTCACTACTTGTGACATTCTAAAGCTCAAAGGATTGAGTAAGAGTTCTTCCTCGTTGCCTGAGCAACAGCTATCCCCCTTCTTCTCTATTTTATGTTAACTTTTATCTCTATTTCAAGGCTTTCATTATTATCATCTGCTTTGCTTTCTTTTTCTCTCCACTCTCAGCAGAATGTAAGGCTTCATAAGGCACTTAGTGCCTTTATCTGTTGCAGTAATAAAATGCAGGCCGAAAACAACTTGGAGAGGAAAGGGCTTATGTGACTTAGAGGCCACAGTCCATCATCAAGGCAGGAAAGAGCTCAAGACAGGAATCTGAAGCAGGCCCTGGAGGACAACTGCTTACTGGCTTGCTCCCTGTGGTTATCTCAGCTTGCTTTCTTTTTAAATTTTATTTATTTATTTATTTATTTATTTATTTATTTATTTATTTATTTATTTTCTTACTTACTAATTATAATTTATTTACTTTGTATCCCAAGTGTAACCCCATCCTTCATCTTCTCCTAATCCCACCCACCCTTCCTCTTCTCTCCCTATGGCCTTTCCCTTGTCCCCTGATAGGGAAGGTCCTCCTTCCTTTCTATCTGACCCTAGCCTCTCAGGTCTCATCAGGGCTGTCTTCATCATCTTCCTCTGTGGCCTGGAAAGGCTGCATCCCCTAGGGGGAGGTGAACCAAGAGCCTTCCACTGATTTAATGTCAGAGACAGCCCTAAACCCCTTACCAGAGAACCCACATGAAAACTGAGCAGCCTATGGGCTTCCTCTGAGCAGGAGGTCTAGGTCCTCTCCATGCATGGTGCATGGTTGGAGTATTGGTCTCTGAAGGACCCCTGGCCCAGGTTTTCTGGCTCTGTTGCTCTCGTTGTAGAGTTCCTGTCCCCTCCAGGTCTTTCCATCTCCCTCTTCTTCCTTAAGGTTTCCTGCATTCTACCTAAAGTTTGGCTGAGTCTCAGTATCTCCTTCAATACCGTGGTGGGTAGAGTCTTTCAGAGTTCCCCTGTGGAAGGCTCCTGTCCTGTTCCTTGCCTTCTACTTCTGATGTCTATCTTATTTGCTCTTTTAAGTGCAGTTTCAGCCTCTTCCGTAAGGTCCTCCTTGTTTAGCTCGCTTCTTTAGGACTATAGATTTTAGTATGTTTATCCTATATTTTATGTCTAATATCCACTTATGAGTAAGTATATACCGTGGGTGTCTTTCTGCTTCTGAGTTACCTCACTCAGGATCATCTTTTCTAATTCCCACAATTTGCCTGCAAATTTCATGATTTCTTTGTTTTTAATAACTGAGTAGTAGTCCATCATGTAAATGTACCACAATTTCTGTATCCATTCCTCAGTTGAGGGACATCTAGGTTGTTTCCAGATTTTGGCTATTACAAACAAAGCTGCTATGAATATAGTTAAGCAAATGTCCTTATTTAATGGTGGGGCATCTTTTGGTTATATACCCAGGAGGTGTATAGCTGGATCTTTAGGTAGCACTATTCCTAATTTTTCTGAGAAAGCACCAAATTATCTCTTCAACATAGTTCTTGAAGTCCTACCTAGAGCAATAAGACAACTAAAGGAGACCAAAGTAATATAAATTGGAAAGGAAAAGTCAAATATCACTATTCGCAGATGATATGATAGTATACACGAGTGACCCCAAAACTTCTAGCAGAGAACTCCTTCAGCTGATAAACACCTTCAGTAAAGTGGCCGGATACAAAATTAACTCAAAAAAAAAAAATCTGAAGTTCTCCTGTATATAAAAGACAAACAGGCTGAGAAAGAAATTACAGAAAAAGCACCCTTCACAATAGCCACAGATAACATAAAGTACCTTGGTGTAACTCTACATAAGCAAGTAAAAGTCCTGTATGAAAAAAACTTCAAGTCTCTAAAGAAATTGAAGAAGATATCAGAAGATGGAAAGATCTTCTGTGCTCATGGTTCGGTAGGACTAACATAATGAAAATGACTATCCTACTCAAAGCAATCTACAGATTCAATGCAATTCCCATCAAAATAACAATGTAATTTTTTACATACCTTGAAAGAACAATTCTCAATTTCACATGGAAAAACAAAACAAAACAAAAAACACCCAGAATAGCTAAAACAATCCTGTACAATAAAAGATCTTCTAGAGGGATCTCCATCCCTGATCTCAAGCTGTACTATAGAGCAACAGTAATAAAAACAGCATGGTGCTGGCATAGAAACAGAGTAGTAGATCAATGGAATCAAATCGAAGACCCAGAAATCAGCTTGCTTTCTTAAACAACTCAAGGCAGTTGTGTGGAATTAGCCTGGTTGGTAGCAAACGCCTTTAATCCCAGCACTCCAGCGGCAAAGGCAGTCAGCTCTCTCTGAGTCCAAGGCCAGCCTGATCTACAAAGCAAGTCCAGGACAGACAGGGCTACATAGAGAAACCCTGTCTCGAAAAAACAAACCAACCAGACAAACAAATGATGTGTGGAGTTAATTTTCTTTAGCCAGAAATTTATGTGAGTGAAAACAGTAGAAGATTTGGCTGTTAACGTCTTAGAAACAAATAATAGTGTTTGTGTTATTCTACAGGTGAAATGAAACACCTGAAGGCACATGAGCCATTCCTGGTGAATCTGCTGGGTGGAAGCAAGCACAGCCTCCTGGCCTCCTTTGCTAACAAGGGCTTAGGAAGAATTCCAATTGCTGCTCCTTGTGCACCATGACAATCTTGTTTTTACTTGTCTAAGAAGGCGGTAAATTTGAAGCCACGTTCTCAGACACTAAGAGTACCCATCAGTGGAGCGCTGGCTATGTGTTCTTGTCAGCTTTCCACTGCTGGGATAGTCACCACTATCAAGAGCAACTGGGGAAGAAAAAGTTTCGTTCAGTTTTCCATTATAGTATATCATGAAAGGAAGTCAGGGCAGGAACTCAGGCAGGACCTGAATGCAGAGATCATGAAGGAAGGTTTTTACTAGCTTGTCTCCTGTGGCCTGTTCATCTGATTTCTCTATACAACCTAGGACACCTGCCCAGGGGTGCTACTGCCCACAGTGAGCTGGGCCCTTTTACGTCAATCGTAAATCAAGAAAATGTCCCACAGGTTTTCCTTCCAGCCGAGGTGATTCTCAACCAAGGTTCTCCCTCAGATGACTCTAATTTTTATCAAGTTGGCCTTGATCAAAAAAATAAAAATAAAAACAAAATAATTGAAAAATAAATAAAGCAAACACCCAAACCAAATGAAACCTAAACAACAATAACAAAAATTCCCTAAATATCACACTATGCAAGCATGAGGAACCATGTAAGGGGCTAGATACAACGCATGCTTTTGTAATCCCAGCACTGAGAAGGTACAGACAAAAATATCCTTGGGGTCTCACAGGCAGGCCAGCCTAGCCTGATCAGTGAGCCTCAGTTTCAGTGAGAAATTCTCTCTCAAAACTTACAAGGTAGATAGCTCCTGAAGAAGGACACTCAGTGTTGATCTTGCTTCAAGGCGCATGTGCTCTGCATGCATGCAAACATGGGCACGCACAAGCACACACATACACACATACCTTCACACACACACCTTCACACACACACACATCCACACACAAAGTCAGCATAGCTAAATGATTGTTGTAATGAAATACTGGAAAAAGAACAGTAAGAGACAGCAAAAGAAATCAAAACAATGAAATTTACAAGTATGGCTTTACAGAATCCACCCCCCCAAAGTTCCTCAATTAAAGGCTTGTGGATTAGAAAATGAATTTACAATTTGGAAAGCAATATTTTGAATGAATGTAGAAATAAGCCACATTGCAGGAGGAACCAGAGTTTCAGACTCTGAATTTTGAATGAGTCTAGCTATACTCAAGGACATCTTTATCAACTAAAACAGAAACCATTACAAATAACACATTTCAGCCAATAAGAAGTTTGTTTTTTTGCTGTGGTGTAAAATTTGTGCTTTAGGGTTTGACTGACACTTGGAGAGCATTTTCTGCATCCTGCTAGCAATGGAAGCATTTCCTCTGCAAGAAGTCAGCAGGGTGCTTGAAGAAGGGGAAGGCTGGTTGGCGAGAGACCAGGAGAACGTGGTAGATTAGGCAGAACTTCGCAGAACAATGTGTTCAACTTCTGAAGCACTGCTTTTGTGACATGCTGCTCGGTGTTGTGGCATGGAATTATGCCATTTCTATCGGTTAACGACAATGGCAGGCCTTACAGTTTCTGACATGTCTCATCAAGTTGCTAAGTACTCCTCTCAGAGGTAATGGTTTCACTGAGATTCAGAAACCTATATTGATTCAGAGTAGCAGCAACAAAACACTAAATAATGGTCATGACCTTTCTGGGGAACAAGTTTGGCTGTGCAGAGTATACTGGGGCTTCTTTTCCATCTAACCAATAAGTCAGTCATTACTAGTTATTATAGACAATTCACTTTCAGTCAGAAGTCACAAGCCAATCAAGAGACAGTTCCTTGTACTTGGGAAGAATAAAAGATGATGACAGCTCAAAGCAACATTTTTTTTTTTTAAATTTGGTTCAGTGGATAAGTCACAACCTATCAAGGTTTTGCATCTTTTAATTTACTCCAAATGTTAGGTGGTTGAACAGTTCACATTGAGTCCTTTAGCAGTTTCTCATGCAGATGTAAGAAGACCAGCTTTCATGATTTTTTCCAAATAAAGCTTCCACTAGCCAGCTCTCTGCTCCTCATCTTCAAGGCTTTGTCTTTGAAAGTTTCCTTGAATTACCAGTGCACTGTGTATTCCTTAGCAGTTCTTGGACCAATTGCATTGTTGATGCTTCAAGTTTTCTTCATTGCTGTTTGATTCATTTTGAATTGCAACAAGAAAGTAACCCGAGGTGAAGGCACTTGCCATGCAAACTGAAAGACCTGAGCTTGTTCCATGGGATCTATATAAAGCTGGAAGGAGAGAACTGACTCCATAAAGCTCTTTAACCTCCATGTGTATGCCCTCCCACACACCATGTCTATCTGTCTATCTATCTATCTATCTATCTATCTATCTATCTATCTATCTATCT
>NW_026585504.1:28179948-28182298 GCF_907164565.1 Psammomys obesus | reverse complement strand
TCTATCTATCTATCTATCTATCTATCTATCTATCTATCTATCTATCTATCTATCTATCTCACATACACAGATAATAAGTACAATAAACTTAAAATTTTTAAAAATCACTTGAATTTTCCTTTTGTCTAACATCATTCCCTAACAAAAGAAAAGAAGCATATAGTGCTATTAAAATAATAAAGTTGGAAATGTGCATTAAAATGATGTATGATATAGCCACATTTATTAAGAATGCACTCCAATATCAAACAGCAAATTTCAACACTGCAAAAAACTCAATAACTTTTGTATTCACCTTCATTACATTTCTTGTAGCTGTGAAAGATACATGAGCAAACACCTTCAAGGGAAGAATGATTTATTTTACCTCAAGGTTTCAGAGGTTTGAACTCAGAGTCCTTAGTTGTATGGCTTCTAGGTTCCTTGTCAAACAGAATAGCACAGCAGTGAGAGCATGAGGCAGTGGCTATTCACCTCACAGCTGGAAGAATGCAGAAAATGATCCAGAAACGTGTGTAGGACAAGATGCAGCTTCCAAGGACACAGCCCAGGAATCTACCTCTTGGAGACAGGCCCTTGCCTCCTAGCATTTTCATAATCTTATAAAATAGCACCAATAGGTACAAAGCAGACCTTTAATAAGCTTTGAGACACTTATTTTATATCCAAGTCATACCATTCTGCCTCTTATCTCCACAAGACTCGCATCTACCTCACAATGCAAACACGCATTCAGTTCATCTCTAATAATACTATAGTCCTAACCACTTTATCACATGTCTAAGGTCCGAGTCTTCCTGAGGTCCAAGGATCTTTTAGAGTCTGTGAGCATCTGTGAAACAAACGAGTTACACATTCCCCAAATACACAGTGCATGGACATTTCCATTCCAAATGGGAGAATAGCAAAGAAAGACAGGACCCAACCAAGCCTGGAATCCAGAAGAGAATGTAAGAACTCCTGAGATTCTTGTCCAGAATCTATGGTGGGCATCATATAAGCTCCAAAGAGCTTGCCCCACCAGAGTGGCTCTGCCAAATGCAGTCTATATGGCCTCTCTTGAGTTGACTTTGCTGGCTACGTGCAGCTTTCTCCCTGGCAGATGTTGCGTATTTCTGGCAAGCTTAACTCCCTGACCTGTCCATTTAATCTGTGGCTTCACCCTAGAAGCTTCATGCACCATCTTCAGGTATTTCAGCACTTTGACAAATTACCTGGTACTGTCTCCTGTAGGGAAAATCAAATGAATTTACTCTCCCAGTACCTTAGATCGACCATAGGTGATGATTGGCTAATTCCTGATGAGCCGTCAAGGTCAGTGCCTGGCTTCTTTTCCAGCTGCTCTCAGCTCTGACAACCACAGCACCTTTGTTCACAGCTTGAACCATGCTCCTCCCCCCTTTTTTTCCCAGAGAACTGAAAAAAAAAATTCAAGTCTTTCTGTTCTGCTTTTTGTTCTCAGTTTTTATTAAAACCAGCTCTCAGTAACTATTATATCCTGATACCTAGACAACTCTGAAATTTCCTGTCAGATGAGTTACTCAGTCGCCTTCCTCAAAGCCTTGGGGCATGGACAAAATGTAAGCAGATTCTTTGTATAACATGAATGGTCTTTGGTCCAACTCCTGATAAAACTCCCATTTTCATCTGAGACCTCATGAGACTAGCGTAGCGTCCAGTGGGACTCCAGAAATGGACCTGATGGGGGTGTCAAGAGATTGAAGACAGACAGATGGACATATGGACACCCAGATAGCTGAGATTTGTCTGGGGTGCTGGAGAAACCACAGCACCCCAGAAACTCAGGGTGTTTAGTATATAGAGTTGAACAGAATGGTGAGGCTAGTGCATACAGCCGAATGAGGAGGTAGGGCTATTCCATACACACTAACAAGGAAGCAGGATTTATGATACGCTGCTGGATAGAGGAAACAGGTTGAGCTAATCTTGGCAGGGGCAGTCTCTAGGGTAGTCTTCAGCCTGTAAGTATCTGGTATGGAGAAAGCTATGTGGGACATTTTCTACCCACACTATCAACATTCCTGCTCAGTCCTCACCGGAAGTCTTTGCCATCAGTCTGAGCTCGAGGCTATGAGATCCATGGTTTGGCTGTGCCTGTGTCAAGAGCACACATTCACTCAGGACTTTGCTTACTCCAGGCCTTCTCCATTCCCACAGTACTGTCTGCTGTCAGCATTCGCCTCACAGTTCACAGTTCTGTTTGTCTATGCCCCCACCAGGGTCATCTATCGAAGGCTAACAGGGTCTGACACCATCTCCTGCCTGATTCTTTATTTTATCTATCTATCTATCTATCTATCTATCTATCTATCTATCTATCTATCTATCT